>NC_133531.1:1939271-2249835 GCF_048544455.1 Silene latifolia
GCTCGTTATTTGGTGAAATCGAACAGGTTGATTCTGAAATGAGCTCGGACGTGTGATTGAAAAACGGGGAAAAAAAAACGGGGTCGGTACGACCTTCGAGCAGTGAAATTGAAGTGTATAATACACGGTTTCGGGATTAGGGGTCCGGAACAAAATTCTCGGAAATCACATAGAAAGTTCCTCGGGTCAGATAAAGCGGCCACGCAAAGTTTGAGCACCAACGGAAGACATTTGGGGGTGCCGGTGTGCCCAAACCAGCATTCGCAGAAACTCGGATTATCGTGAAAAATGTGTTAAAGCTCGTTATTTGAAATTGAAATCGAACAGGTTGATTCTGAAATGAGCTCGGACGCGTGATTGAAAAATAGGGAGAAAAATAAACGGGGTCAGTACGACCTTCCGAGCAGTGGAAGTGTATAATACACGGTTTTTCGGGATTCGGGGTCCGGAACAAAATTCTCGGAAATCACATAGAAAGTTCTCGGGTCGGATAAAGCGGCCACGCAAAGTTTAAGCACCAACGGAAGACATTTGGGGGTCCCGGTGTGCCACAAACCAGCATTCGCCGAAACTCGGATTATCGTGAAAAATGTGTTAAAGCTCGTTATTTGAATCTGAAATCGAACAGGTTGATTCCTGAAATGAGCTCGGACGCGTGATTGAAAAATAGGGAGAAAAAAAAACGGGTCGTACGACCTTCCGAGCATTTGAAATTGAAGTGTATAATACACGGTTTTTCGGCATTCGGGTCCGGAACAAAATTCTCCGGAAATCACATAGAAAGTTCCTCGGGTCGGATAAAGCGGCCACGCAAAGTTTGAGCACCAACGGAAGACATTTGGGGGTGCCGGTGTGCCCAAACCGACATTCGCAGAAACTCGGATTATCGTGAAAAATGTGTTAAAGCTCGTTATTTGAGGTGAAATCGAACAGGTTGATTCCTGAAATGAGCTCGGACGCGTGATTGAAAAACAGGGAGAAAAATAAACGGGGTCCGTACGACCTTCGAGCAGTGAAATTGAAGTGTATAATACACGGTTTTCGGGATTCGGGGTCCGGAACAAAATTCTCGGAAATCACATAGAAAGTTCCTCGGGTCGGATAAAGCGGCCACGCAAAGTTTGAGCACCAACGGAAGACATTTGGGGGTGCCGGTGTGCCAAACCGACATTCGCCGAAACTCGGATTATCGTGAAAAATGTGTTAAAGCTCGTTATTTGATTTGAAATCGAACGGGTTGATTCTGAAATGAGCTCGGACGCGTGATTGAAAAACAGGGAGAAAAATAAACGGGTCGTACGACCTTCCGAGCATTTGAAATTGAAGTGTATAATACACGGTTTTCGGGATTCGGGGTCCGGAACAAAATTCTCGGAAATCACATAGAAAGTTCCTCGGGTCAGATAAAGCGGCCACGCAAAGTTTGAGCACCAACGGAAGACATTTGGGGGTGCCGGTGTGCCCAAACCAGCATTCGCCGAAACTCGGATTATCGTGAAAAATGTGTTAAAGCTCGTTATTTGAGGCTGAAATCGAACAGGTTGATTCCTGAAATGAGCTCGGACGCGTGATTGAAAAACAGGGAGAAAAATAAACGAGGGTCGTACGACCTTCCGAGCAGCTAAATTGAAGTGTATAATACACGGTTTTCGGGATTCGGGGACCGGAACAAAATTCTCGGAAATCACATAGAAAGTTCTCGGGTCGGATAAAGCGGCCACGCAAAGTTTAAGCACCAACGGAAGACATTTGGGGGGTGCCGGTGTGCCACAAACCTGCATTCGCCGAAACTCGGATTATCGTGAAAAATGTGTTAAAGCTCGTTATTTGAGGCTGAAATCGAACAGGTTGATTCCTGAAATGAGCTCGGACGCGTGATTGAAAAACAGGGAGAAAAAAAACGTGTCGTACGACCTTCCGAGCATTTGGCGAAGTGTATAATACACGGTTTTCGGGATTAGGGGTCCGGAACAAAATTCTCCGGAAATCACATAGAAAGTTCCTCGGGTCGGATAAAGCGGCCACGCAAAGTTTGAGCACCAACGGAAGACATTTGGGGGTGCGGTGTGCCCAAACCGGCATTCGCGAAACTCGGATTATCGTGAAAAATGTGTTAAAGCTCGTTATTTGAGGCTGAAATCGATTAGGTTGATTCTTGAAATGAGCTCGGACGCGTGATTGAAAAATAGGGAGAAAAAAAACGGGTCGTACGACCTTCCCGAGCAGTGAAATTGAAGTGTATAATACACGGTTTTCGGGATTAGGGGTCCGGAACAAAATTCTCGGAAATCACATAGAAAGTTCCTCGGGTCGGATAAAGCGGCCACGCAAAGTTTGAGCACCAACGGAAGACATTTGGGGGTGCCGGTGTGCCACAAACCGACATTCGCCGAAACTCGGATTATCGTGAAAAATGTGTTAAAGCTCGTTATTTGAAATTTGAAAATCGAACAGGTTGATTCTGAAATGAGCTCGGACGCGTGATTGAAAAACAGGGAGAAAAAAACGGGTGTCGTACGACCTTCCGAGCAGTGGCGAAGTGTATAATACACGGTTTTCGGGATTCGGGGTCCGGAACAAAATTCTCGGAAATCACATAGAAAGTTCCTCGGGTCGGATAAAGCGGCCACGCAAAGTTTGAGCACCAACGGAAGACATTTGGGGGTGCCGGTGTGCACAAACCAGCATTCGCCGAAACTCGGATTATCGTGAAAAATGTGTTAAAGCTCGTTATTTGAAATTGAAATCGAACAGGTTGATTCTGAAATGAGCTCGGACGCGTGATTGAAAAACAGGGAGAAAAAAAACGGGGTCCGGTACGACCTTCCGAGCATTTGAAATTGAAGTGTATAATACACGGTTTTCGGGATTCGGGGTCCGGAACAAAATTCTCGGAAATCACATAGAAAGTTCTCGGGTCGAGATAAAGCGGCCACGCAAAGTTTGAGCACCAACGGAAGACATTTGGGGTCCGGTGTGCCCAAACCGGCATTCGCCGAAACTCGGATTATCGTGAAAAATGTGTTAAAGCTCGTTATTTGAAATTGAAATCGAACAGGTTGATTCTGAAATGAGCTCGGACGCGTGATTGAAAAACAGGGAGAAAAAAAACGGGGTCCGGTACGACCTTCCGAGCAGTGAAATTGAAGTGTATAATACACGGTTTTCGGGATTCGGGGTCCGGAACAAAATTCTCGGAAATCACATAGAAAGTTCTCGGGTCGGATAAAGCGGCCACGCAAAGTTTGAGCACCAACGGAAGACATTTGGGGTGTCCGGTGTGCCCAAACCGACATTCGCGAAACTCGGATTATCGTGAAAAATGTGTTAAAGCTCGTTATTTGAGGCTGAAATCGAACAGGTTGATTCTGAAATGAGCTCGGACGCGTGATTGAAAAACAGGGAGAAAAAAAACGGGTCAGGTACGACCTTCCGAGCATTTGAAATTGAAGTGTATAATACACGGTTTTTCGGGATTCGGGGTCCCGGAACAAAATTCTCAGGAAATCACATAGAAAGTTCCTCGGGTCGGATAAAGCGGCCACGCAAAGTTTGAGCACCAACGGAAGACATTTGGGGGTGCCGGTGTGCACAAACCAGCATTCGCCGAAACTCGGATTATCGTGAAAAATGTGTTAAAGCTCGTTATTTGGTGAAATCGAACAGGTTGATTCTGAAATGAGCTCGGACGTGTGATTGAAAAACAGGGGAGAAAAATAAACGGGGTCGTACGACCTTCCGAGCGGCTAAATTGAAGTGTATAATACACGGTTTTTCGGGATTCGGGGTCCCGGAACAAAATTCTCCGGAAATCACATAGAAAGTTCCTCGGGTCAGATAAAGCGGCCACGCAAAGTTTGAGCACCAACGGAAGACATTTGGGGGTCCCGGTGTGCCACAAACCGGCATTCGCCGAAACTCGGATTATCGTGAAAAATGTGTTAAAGCTCGTTATTTGAAATTGAAATCGAACAGGTTGATTCTGAAATGAGCTCGGACGCGTGATTGAAAAACAGGGAGAAAAAAAACGGGGTCCGGTACGACCTTCCGAGCATTTGAAATTGAAGTGTATAATACACGGTTTCGGGATTCGGGGTCCGGAACAAAATTCTCGGAAATCACATAGAAAGTTCCTCGGGTCGGATAAAGCGGCCACGCAAAGTTTGAGCACCAACGGAAGACATTTGGGGGTACCGGTGTGCCACAAACCCGGCATTCGCGAAACTCGGATTATCGTGAAAAATGTGTTAAAGCTCGTTATTTGAAATTTGAAATCGAACGGGTTGATTCTGAAATGAGCTCGGACGCGTGATTGAAAACGGGGAGAAAAAAAACGAGGGTCGTACGACCTTCCGAGCAGTGGAAATTGAAGTGTATAATACACGGTTTTCGGGATTCGGGGTCCGGAACAAAATTCTCGGAAATCACATAGAAAGAAAGTTCCTCGGGTCGGATAAAGCGGCCACGCAAAGTTTGAGCACCAACGGAAGACATTTGGGGGTGCCGGTGTGCCACAAACCGGCGTCGCGAAACTCGGATTATCGTGAAAAATGTGTTAAAGCTCGTTATTTGAAATTGAAATCGAACAGGTTGATTCTGAAATGAGCTCGGACGCGTGATTGAAAAACAGGGAGAAAAAAAACGGGTCAGGTACGACCTTCCGAGCAGTGAAATTGAAGTGTATAATACACGGTTTTCGGGATTCGGGGTCCGGAACAAAATTCTCGGAAATCACATAGAAAGTTCCTCGGGTCGGATAAAGCGGCCACGCAAAGTTTGAGCACCAACGGAAGACATTTGGGGGTGCCGGTGTGCCACAAACCACATTCGCCGAAACTCGGATTATCGTGAAAAATGTGTTAAAGCTCGTTATTTGATTTCTGAAATCGAACAGGTTGATTCCTGAAATGAGCTCGGACGCGTGATTGAAAAATAGGGAGAAAAAAAAACGGGGTCCGTACGACCTTCCGAGCAATTTGAAATTGAAGTGTATAATACACGGTTTTCGGGATTCGGGGTCCGGAACAAAATTCTCGGAAATCACATAGAAAGTTCTCGGGTCGGATAAAGCGGCCACGCAAAGTTTGAGCACCAACGGAAGACATTTGGGGGTGCCGGTGTGCCCAAACCGACATTCGCAGAAACTCGGATTATCGTGAAAAATGTGTTAAAGCTCGTTATTTGAAATTTGAAATCGAACGGGTTGATTCTGAAATGAGCTCGGACGCGTGATTGAAAAACAGGGAGAAAAAAAACGGGTCCGGTACGACCTTCCGAGCAGTGGAAGTGTATAATACACGGTTTTCGGGATTAGGGGTCCGGAACAAAATTCTCGGAAATCACATAGAAAGTTCCTCGGGTCGGATAAAGCGGCCACGCAAAGTTTGAGCACCAACGGAAGACATTTGGGGGTCCGGTGTGCCCAAACCGGCATTCGCCAGAAACTCGGATTATCGTGAAAAATGTGTTAAAGCTCGTTATTTGGTGAAATCGAACGGGTTGATTCTGAAATGAGCTCGGACGTGTGATTGAAAAACGGGGAGAAAAAAAAACGGGTCAGTACGACCTTCGAGCATTTGAAATTGAAGTGTATAATACACGGTTTTCGGGATTAGGGGTCCGGAACAAAATTCTCCGGAAATCACATAGAAAGTTCCTCGGGTCGGATAAAGCGGCCACGCAAAGTTTGAGCACCAACGGAAGACATTTGGGGTGCCGGTGTGCCAAACCGGACATTCGCGAAACTCGGATTATCGTGAAAAATGTGTTAAAGCTCGTTATTTGAGGTGAAATCGAACAGGTTGATTCCTGAAATGAGCTCGGACGCGTGATTGAAAAACGGGGAGAAAAAAAACGGGTCGTACGACCTTCCGAGCAGTGAAATTGAAGTGTATAATACACGGTTTTTCGGGATTCGGGGTCCCGGAACAAAATTCTCAGGAAATCACATAGAAAGTTCCTCGGGTCGGATAAAGCGGCCACGCAAAGTTTGAGCACCAACGGAAGACATTTGGGGGTGCCGGTGTGCCACAAACCGAGCATTCGCAGAAACTCGGATTATCGTGAAAAATGTGTTAAAGCTCGTTATTTGGTGAAATCGAACGAGGTTGATTCTGAAATGAGCTCGGACGCGTGATTGAAAAATAGGGAGAAAAAAAAAAACGGGGTCGTACGACCTTCCGAGCATTTGAAATTGAAGTGTATAATACACGGTTTTTCGGGATTCGGGGTCCCGGAACAAAATTCTCAGGAAATCACATAGAAAGTTCCTCGGGTCGGATAAAGCGGCCACGCAAAGTTTGAGCACCAACGGAAGACATTTGGGGGTGCCGGTGTGCCACAAACCGGCATTCGCCGAAACTCGGATTATCGTGAAAAATGTGTTAAAGCTCGTTATTTGAGGATGAAATCGAACAGGTTGATTCTGAAATGAGCTCGGACGCGTGATTGAAAAACAGGGAGAAAAAAAACGGTCGGTACGACCTTCCGAGCATTTGAAATTGAAGTGTATAATACACGGTTTTCGGGATTCGGGGGTCCGGAACAAAATTCTCCGGAAATCACATAGAAAGTTCTCGGGTCAGATAAAGCGGCCACGCAAAGTTTGAGCACCAACGGAAGACATTTGGGGGTGCCGGTGTGCCACAAACCGACATTCGCCGAAACTCGGATTATCGTGAAAAATGTGTTAAAGCTCGTTATTTGATTTCTGAAATCGAACAGGTTGATTCCTGAAATGAGCTCGGACGCGTTATTGAAAAACGGGAGAAAAAAAACGGGGTCGTACGACCTTCCGAGCATTTGAAATTGAAGTGTATAATACACGGTTTTCGGGATTCGGGGTCCGGAACAAAATTCTCGGAAATCACATAGAAAGTTCTCGGGTCGGATAAAGCGGCCACGCAAAGTTTGAGCACCAACGGAAGACATTTGGGGGTGCCGGTGTGCACAAACCCGGCATTCGCAGAAACTCGGATTATCGTGAAAAATGTGTTAAAGCTCGTTATTTGATGCTGAAATCGAACAGGTTGATTCTTGAAATGAGCTCGGACGCGTGATTGAAAAACGGGGAGAAAAATAAACGGGGTCGTACGACCTTCCGAGCATTTGAAATTGAAGTGTATAATACACGGTTTTCGGGATTCGGGGTCCGGAACAAAATTCTCGGAAATCACATAGAAAGTTCCTCGGGTCGGATAAAGCGGCCACGCAAAGTTTGAGCACCAACGGAAGACATTTGGGGGTGCCGGTGTGCCCAAACCGACATTCGCAGAAACTCGGATTATCGTGAAAAATGTGTTAAAGCTCGTTATTTGAGGCTGAAATCGAACAGGTTGATTCTGAAATGAGCTCGGACGCGTGATTGAAAAACAGGGAGAAAAATAAACGGGGTCGGTACGACCTTCCGAGCAATTTGGCGAAGTGTATAATACACGGTTTTCGGGATTAGGGGTCCGGAACAAAATTCTCGGAAATCACATAGAAAGTTCCTCGGGTCGGATAAAGCGGCCACGCAAAGTTTGAGCACCAACGGAAGACATTTGGGGGTACCGGTGTGCCACAAACCAGCATTCGCCGAAACTCGGATTATCGTGAAAAATGTGTTAAAGCTCGTTATTTGAGGATGAAATCGAACAAGGTTGATTCCTGAAATGAGCTCGGACGCGTGATTGAAAAACAGGGAGAAAAAAAAACGGGGGTCGTACGACCTTCCGAGCATTTGAAATTGAAGTGTATAATACACGGTTTTCGGGATTCGGGGTCCGGAACAAAATTCTCGGAAATCACATAGAAAGTTCCTCGGGTCAGATAAAGCGGCCACGCAAAGTTTGAGCACCAACGGAAGACATTTGGGGGTGCCGGTGTGCCACAAACCAGCATTCGCCGAAACTCGGATTATCGTGAAAAATGTGTTAAAGCTCGTTATTTGAGCCTGAAATCGAACAGGTTGATTCCTGAAATGAGCTCGGACGCGTGATTGAAAAACAGGGAGAAAAAAAAAGGTCGTACGACCTTCCGAGCATTTGAAATTGAAGTGTATAATACACGGTTTTCGGGATTAGGGGACCGGAACAAAATTCTCCGGAAATCACATAGAAAGTTCCTCGGGTCAGATAAAGCGGCCACGCAAAGTTTGAGCACCAACGGAAGACATTTGGGGGTCCGGTGTGCCACAAACCAGCATTCGCGAAACTCGGATTATCGTGAAAAATGTGTTAAAGCTCGTTATTTGAGGCTGAAATCGAACAAGGTTGATTCCTGAAATGAGCTCGGACGCGTGATTGAAAAACAGGGAGAAAAAAAAACGGGGTCCGGTACGACCTTCCGAGCATTTGAAATTGAAGTGTATAATACACGGTTTTCGGGATTCGGGGTCCGGAACAAAATTCTCGGAAATCACATAGAAAGTTCCTCGGGTCAGATAAAGCGGCCACGCAAAGTTTGAGCACCAACGGAAGACATTTGGGGGTGCCGGTGTGCCACAAACCAGCATTCGCCGAAACTCGGATTATCGTGAAAAATGTGTTAAAGCTCGTTATTTGAGGCTGAAATCGAACAGGTTGATTCTGAAATGAGCTCGGACGTGTGATTGAAAAACGGGGAGAAAAATAAACGGGGTCGGTACGACCTTCCGAGCATTTGAAATTGAAGTGTATAATACACGGTTTTCGGGATTCGGGGACCGGAACAAAATTCTCGGAAATCACATAGAAAGTTCCTCGGGTCGGATAAAGCGGCCACGCAAAGTTTGAGCACCAACGGAAGACATTTGGGGGTGCCGGTGTGCCACAAACCGACATTCGCCGAAACTCGGATTATCGTGAAAAATGTGTTAAAGCTCGTTATTTGAATTTGAAATCGAAAGGTTGATTCTGAAATGAGCTCGGACGCGTTGATTGAAAAATAGGGAGAAAAAAAAACGGGGTCGTACGACCTTCCGAGCAGTGGCGAAGTGTATAATACACGGTTTTCGGGATTCGGGGGGTCCGGAACAAAATTCTCCGGAAATCACATAGAAAGTTCCTCGGGTCGGATAAAGCGGCCACGCAAAGTTTGAGCACCAACGGAAGACATTTGGGGGTGCCGGTGTGCCCAAACAGCATTCGCGAAACTCGGATTATCGTGAAAAATGTGTTAAAGCTCGTTATTTGATTTGAAATCGATTAGGTTGATTCTGAAATGAGCTCGGACGCGTGATTGAAAAACAGGGAGAAAAAAAACGGGGTCGTACGACCTTCGAGCATTTGAAATTGAAGTGTATATACAACGGTTTTTCGGGATTCCGGGGTCCCGGAACAAAATTCTCCGGAAATCACATAGAAAGTTCCTCGGGTCAGATAAAGCGGCCACGCAAAGTTTGAGCACCAACGGAAGACATTTGGGGGTGCCGATGTGCCACAAACCGGCATTCGCCGAAACTCGGATTATCGTGAAAAATGTGTTAAAGCTCGTTATTTGAGGCTGAAATCGAACAGGTTGATTCCTGAAATGAGCTCGGACGCGTGATTGAAAAATAGGGAGAAAAAAAACGGGGTCGGTACGACCTTCCGAGCATTTGAAATTGAAGTGTATAATACACGGTTTTCGGGATTCGGGGTCCGGAACAAAATTCTCGGAAATCACATAGAAAGTTCCTCGGGTCAGATAAAGCGGCCACGCAAAGTTTGAGCACCAACGGAAGACATTTGGGGGTGCCGGTGTGCCCAAACCGACATTCGCAGAAACTCGGATTATCGTGAAAAATGTGTTAAAGCTCGTTATTTGAGGTTGAAATCGAACGGGTTGATTCCTGAAATGAGCTCGGACGCGTGATTGAAAAACGGGGAGAAAAAAAAACGGGTCAGTACGACCTTCCGAGCAGTGGCGAAGTGTATAATACACGGTTTTCGGGATTCGGGGTCCGGAACAAAATTCTCCGGAAATCACATAGAAAGTTCCTCGGGTCAGATAAAGCGGCCACGCAAAGTTTGAGCACCAACGGAAGACATTTGGGGTGCCGGTGTGCCACAAACCAGCATTCGCAGAAACTCGGATTATCGTGAAAAATGTGTTAAAGCTCGTTATTTGAATTTGAAATCGAACAAGGTTGATTCTGAAATGAGCTCGGACGCGTGATTGAAAAATAGGGAGAAAAAAAACGGGGTCGTACGACCTTCCGAGCATTTGAAATTGAAGTGTATAATACACGGTTTTTCGGGATTCGGGGTCCCGGAACAAAATTCTCTGGAAATCACATAGAAAGTTCCTCGGGTCAGATAAAGCGGCCACGCAAAGTTTGAGCACCAACGGAAGACATTTGGGGGTGCCGGTGTGCCACAAACCGGCATTCGCCGAAACTCGGATTATCGTGAAAAATGTGTTAAAGCTCGTTATTTGAGGATGAAATCGAACAGGTTGATTCTGAAATGAGCTCGGACGTGTGATTGAAAAACGGGGAGAAAAATAAACGGTCGTCGACCTTCCGAGCGGTTTGAAATTGAAGTGTATAATACACGGTTTTCGGGATTAGGGGACCGGAACAAAATTCTCGGAAATCACATAGAAAGTTCCTCGGGTCGGATAAAGCGGCCACGCAAAGTTTAAGCACCAACGGAAGACATTTGGGGGTCCCGGTGTGCCACAAACCGACATTCATTCGCGAAACTCGGATTATCGTGAAAAATGTGTTAAAGCTCGTTATTTGAGGTGAAATCGAACAGGTTGATTCCTGAAATGAGCTCGGACGCGTGATTGAAAAACGGGAGAAAAAAAACGGGTCGGTACGACCTTCCGAGCAGTGAAATTGAAGTGTATAATACACGGTTTTCGGGATTCGGGGTCCGGAACAAAATTCTCGGAAATCACATAGAAAGTTCCTCGGGTCGGATAAAGCGGCCACGCAAAGTTTGAGCACCAACGGAAGACATTTGGGGGTGCCGGTGTGCCACAAACCAGCATTCGCCGAAACTCGGATTATCGTGAAAAATGTGTTAAAGCTCGTTATTTGAGGCTGAAATCGAACAGGTTGATTCCTGAAATGAGCTCGGACGCGTGATTGAAAAACAGGGAGAAAAAAAAACGGGGTCCGGTACGACCTTCCGAGCAGTGAAATTGAAGTGTATAATACACGGTTTTTCGGGATTCGGGGTCCCGGAACAAAATTCTCAGGAAATCACATAGAAAGTTCCTCGGGTCGGATAAAGCGGCCACGCAAAGTTTGAGCACCAACGGAAGACATTTGGGGGTGCCGGTGTGCCACAAACCGACATTCGCCGAAACTCGGATTATCGTGAAAAATGTGTTAAAGCTCGTTATTTGGTGAAATCGAACAAGGTTGATTCTGAAATGAGCTCGGACGCGTGATTGAAAAACAGGGAGAAAAAAAAACGGGGTCCGGTACGACCTTCCGAGCATTTGAAATTGAAGTGTATAATACACGGTTTTCGGGATTCGGGGTCCGGAACAAAATTCTCGGAAATCACATAGAAAGTTCCTCGGGTCAGATAAAGCGGCCACGCAAAGTTTGAGCACCAACGGAAGACATTTGGGGGTGCCGGTGTGCCCACAAACCGACATTCGCGAAACTCGGATTATCGTGAAAAATGTGTTAAAGCTCGTTATTTGAAATTGAAATCGAACAGGTTGATTCTGAAATGAGCTCGGACGCGTGATTGAAAAATAGGGAGAAAAAAAAACGGGGTCGTACGACCTTCCGAGCATTTGGCGAAGTGTATAATACACGGTTTTCGGGATTCGGGGACCGGAACAAAATTCTCGGAAATCACATAGAAAGTTCCTCGGGTCGGATAAAGCGGCCACGCAAAGTTTGAGCACCAACGGAAGACATTTGGGGGTGCCGGTGTGCCCAAACCGACATTCGCAGAAACTCGGATTATCGTGAAAAATGTGTTAAAGCTCGTTATTTGATGTTGAAATCGAACAGGTTGATTCTTGAAATGAGCTCGGACGCGTGATTGAAAAACGAGGAGAAAAAAAACGGGGTCGTACGACCTTCCGAGCATTTGAAATTGAAGTGTATAATACACGGTTTTTCGGGATTCGGGGTCCCGGAACAAAATTCTCAGGAAATCACATAGAAAGTTCCTCGGGTCGGATAAAGCGGCCACGCAAAGTTTGAGCACCAACGGAAGACATTTGGGGGTGCCGGTGTGCCCAAACCAGCATTCGCCGAAACTCGGATTATCGTGAAAAATGTGTTAAAGCTCGTTATTTGAATTTGAAATCGAACGGGTTGATTCTGAAATGAGCTCGGACGTGTGATTGAAAAACGGGGAGAAAAAAAACGGGGTCGGTACGACCTTCCGAGCAGCTAAATTGAAGTGTATAATACACGGTTTTCGGGATTCGGGGTCCGGAACAAAATTCTCGGAAATCACATAGAAAGTTCCTCGGGTCGGATAAAGCGGCCACGCAAAGTTTGAGCACCAACGGAAGACATTTGGGGGTACCGGTGTGCCACAAACCGGCATTCGCCGAAACTCGGATTATCGTGAAAAATGTGTTAAAGCTCGTTATTTGAGCCTGAAATCGAACAGGTTGATTCTTGAAATGAGCTCGGACGCGTGATTGAAAAACAGGGAGAAAAAAAACGGGTCGTACGACCTTCCGAGCATTTGAAATTGAAGTGTATAATACACGGTTTTCGGGATTCGGGGGTCCGGAACAAAATTCTCCGGAAATCACATAGAAAGTTCCTCGGGTCGGATAAAGCGGCCACGCAAAGTTTGAGCACCAACGGAAGACATTTGGGGGTGCCGGTGTGCCACAAACCGACATTCGCCGAAACTCGGATTATCGTGAAAAATGTGTTAAAGCTCGTTATTTGAAATTGAAATCGAACAGGTTGATTCTGAAATGAGCTCGGACGCGTGATTGAAAAACAGGGAGAAAAAAAACGGGGTCCGGTACGACCTTCCGAGCGGCAATTTGAAATTGAAGTGTATAATACACGGTTTTCGGGATTCGGGGTCCGGAACAAAATTCTCGGAAATCCATAGAAAGTTCCTCGGGTCGGATAAAGCGGCCACGCAAAGTTTGAGCACCAACGGAAGACATTTGGGGGTGCCGGTGTGCCCAAACCGACATTCGCAGAAACTCGGATTATCGTGAAAAATGTGTTAAAGCTCGTTATTTGATGTTGAAATCGAACAGGTTGATTCTTGAAATGAGCTCGGACGCGTGATTGAAAAACGGGGAGAAAAATAAACGGGTCGTACGACCTTCCGAGCATTTGAAATTGAAGTGTATAATACACGGTTTTCGGGATTCGGGGTCCGGAACAAAATTCTCGGAAATCACATAGAAAGTTCCTCGGGTCGGATAAAGCGGCCACGCAAAGTTTGAGCACCAACGGAAGACATTTGGGGGTCCGGTGTGCCCAAACCGGCATTCGCGAAACTCGGATTATCGTGAAAAATGTGTTAAAGCTCGTTATTTGAATTTGAAATCGAACGGGTTGATTCTGAAATGAGCTCGGACGCGTGATTGAAAAATAGGGAGAAAAATAAACGGGGTCAGTACGACCTTCCGAGCAGTGAAATTGAAGTGTATAATACACGGTTTTCGGGATTCGGGGTCCGGAACAAAATTCTCCGGAAATCACATAGAAAGTTCCTCGGGTCAGATAAAGCGGCCACGCAAAGTTTGAGCACCAACGGAAGACATTTGGGGGTGCCGGTGTGCCACAAACCAGCATTCGCCGAAACTCGGATTATCGTGAAAAATGTGTTAAAGCTCGTTATTTGAAATTTGAAATCGAACGGGTTGATTCTGAAATGAGCTCGGACGCGTGATTGAAAAATAGGGAGAAAAAAAACGGTCGTACGACCTTCGAGCATTTGAAATTGAAGTGTATAATACACGGTTTTCGGGATTCGGGGTCCGGAACAAAATTCTCCGGAAATCACATAGAAAGTTCCTCGGGTCAGATAAAGCGGCCACGCAAAGTTTGAGCACCAACGGAAGACATTTGGGGGTGCCGATGTGCCAGAAACCAGCATTAGCCGAAACTCGAATTATCGTGAAAAATGTGTTAAAGCTCGTTATTTGAGGCTGAAATCGAACAGGTTGATTCCTGAAATGAGCTCGGACGCGTGATTGAAAAACAGGGAGAAAAAAAAACAGGGTCGTACGACCTTCCGAGCATTTGAAATTGAAGTGTATAATACACGGTTTTCGGGATTCGGGGTCCGGAACAAAATTCTCCGGAAATCACATAGAAAGTTCCTCGGGTCAGATAAAGCGGCCACGCAAAGTTTGCACACCAACGGAAGACATTTGGGGGTGCCGGTGTGCCACAAACCAGCATTCGCTGAAACTCGGATTATCGTGAAAAATGTGTTAAAGCTCGTTATTTGAGGCTGAAATCGAACAGGTTAATTCCTAAAATGAGCTCGGACGCGTGATTGAAAAAAATAGGGAGAGAAAAAAAAACGGGGGTCGTACGACCTTCCGAGCAGTGAAATTGAAGTGTATAATACACGGTTTTCGGGATTAGGGGTCCGGAACAAAATTCTCGGAAATCACATAGAAAGTTCTCGGGTCGAGATAAAGCGGCCACGCAAAGTTTGAGCACCAACGGAAGACATTTGGGGGTCGGTGTGCCCACAAACCGGCATTCGCGAAACTCGGATTATCGTGAAAAATGTGTTAAAGCTCGTTATTTGAAATTGAAATCGAACAGGTTGATTCTGAAATGAGCTCGGACGCGTGATTGAAAAACAGGGAGAAAAAGAAACGGGGTCCGGTACGACCTTCCGAGCATTTGAAATTGAAGTGTATAATACACGGTTTTCGGGATTCGGGGGTCCGGAACAAAATTCTCCGGAAATCACATAGAAAGTTCCTCGGGTCGGATAAAGCGGCCACGCAAAGTTTGAGCACCAACGGAAGACATTTGGGGGTCCGGTGTGCCCAAACCGACGCATTCGCGAAACTCGGATTATCGTGAAAAATGTGTTAAAGCTCGTTATTTGAGGTGAAATCGAACAGGTTGATTCCTGAAATGAGCTCGGACGCGTGATTGAAAAACGGGGAGAAAAATAAACGGGTCGTACGACCTTCGAGCATTTGAAATTGAAGTGTATAATACACGGTTTTCGGGATTCGGGGTCCGGAACAAAATTCTCGGAAATCACATAGAAAGTTCCTCGGGTCAGATAAAGCGGCCACGCAAAGTTTGAGCACCAACGGAAGACATTTGGGGGTCCGGTGTGCCCAAACCGGCATTCGCGAAACTCGGATTATCGTGAAAAATGTGTTAAAGCTCGTTATTTGAGGTGAAATCGAACAGGTTGATTCCTGAAATGAGCTCGGACGCGTGATTGAAAAACGGGAGAAAAAAAACGGGGTCGGTACGACCTTCGAGCATTTGGCGAAGTGTATAATACACGGTTTTCGGGATTAGGGGTCCGGAACAAAATTCTCCGGAAATCACATAGAAAGTTCCTCGGGTCAGATAAAGCGGCCACGCAAAGTTTGAGCACCAACGGAAGACATTTGGGGGTGCCGGTGTGCCCAAACCAGCATTCGCCGAAACTCGGATTATCGTGAAAAATGTGTTAAAGCTCGTTATTTGAAATTGAAATCGAACAGGTTGATTCTGAAATGAGCTCGGACGCGTGATTGAAAAATAGGGAGAAAAAAAACGGGTCGTACGACCTTCCGAGCATTTGAAATTGAAGTGTATAATACACGGTTTTCGGGATTCGGGGGTCCGGAACAAAATTCTCCGGAAATCACATAGAAAGTTCCTCGGGTCAGATAAAGCGGCCACGCAAAGTTTGAGCACCAACGGAAGATATTTGGGGGTGCCGGTGTGTCCAAACCAGCATTCGCCGAAACTCGGATTATCGTGAAAAATGTGTTAAAGCTCGTTATTTGAGGCTGAAATTGAACAGGTTGATTCCTGAAATGAGCTCGGACGCGTGATTGAAAAAGGGAGAAAAATAAACGAGGTCGGTACGACCTTCCGAGCAGCTAAAAAGCGAAGTGTATAATACACGGTTTTCGGGATTCGGGGTCCGGAACAAAATTCTCGGAAATCACATAGAAAGTTCCTCGGGTCGGATAAAGCGGCCACGCAAAGTTTGAGCACCAACGGAAGACATTTGGGGGTGCCGGTGTGCCCAAACCGACATTCGCAGAAACTCGGATTATCGTGAAAAATGTGTTAAAGCTCGTTATTTGAAATTTGAAATCGATTAGGTTGATTCTGAAATGAGCTCGGACGCGTGATTGAAAAATAGGGAGAAAAAAAAACGGGTCAGTACGACCTTCGAGCATTTGAAATTGAAGTGTATAATACACGGTTTTCGGGATTCGGGGTCCGGAACAAAATTCTCGGAAATCACATAGAAAGTTCCTCGGGTCAGATAAAGCGGCCACGCAAAGTTTGAGCACCAACGGAAGACATTTGGGGGTGTCTTGGGGTGTGCCCCAAACCGACATTCGCAGAAACTCGGATTATCGTGAAAAATGTGTTAAAGCTCGTTATTTTAGGCTGAAATCGAACAGGTTGATTCTTGAAATGAGCTCGGACGCGTGATTGAAAAACGGGGAGAAAAATAAACAGGGTCGGTACGACCTTCCGAGCAGTGGCGAAGTGTATAATACACGGTTTTCGGGATTCGGGGACCGGAACAAAATTCTCGGAAATCACATAGAAAGTTCCTCGGGTCGGATAAAGCGGCCACGCAAAGTTTGAGCACCAACGGAAGACATTTGGGGGTACCGGTGTGCCACAAACCGGCATTCGCCGAAACTCGGATTATCGTGAAAAATGTGTTAAAGCTCGTTATTTGAATTTGAAATCGAACGGGTTGATTCTGAAATGAGCTCGGACGTGTGATTGAAAAACGAGGGAGAAAAATAAACGGGGTCGTACGACCTTCCGAGCATTTGGCGAAGTGTATAATACACGGTTTTCGGGATTCGGGGTCCGGAACAAAATTCTCGGAAATCACATAGAAAGTTCCTCGGGTCGGATAAAGCGGCCACGCAAAGTTTGAGCACCAACGGAAGACATTTGGGGGTGCCGGTGTGCCACAAACCTAGCATTCGCAGAAACTCGGATTATCGTGAAAAATGTGTTAAAGCTCGTTATTTGAGGCTGAAATCGAACGGGTTGATTCTTGAAATGAGCTCGGACGCGTGATTGAAAAACGGGGAAAAAAAAACGGGGTCGTACGACCTTCCGAGCATTTGAAATTGAAGTGTATAATACACGGTTTTCGGGATTCGGGGTCCGGAACAAAATTCTCGGAAATCACATAGAAAGTTCCTCGGGTCGGATAAAGCGGCCACGCAAAGTTTGAGCACCAACGGAAGACATTTGGGGGTGCCGGTGTGCCACAAACCGGCATTCGCCGAAACTCGGATTATCGTGAAAAATGTGTTAAAGCTCGTTATTTGAAATTGAAATCGAACAGGTTGATTCTGAAATGAGCTCGGACGCGTGATTGAAAAACAGGGAGAAAAATAAACGGGGTCCGGTACGACCTTCCGAGCATTTGGAGCGAAGTGTATAATACACGGTTTTTCGGGATTCGGGGTCCGGAACAAAATTCTCGGAAATCACATAGAAAGTTCCTCGGGTCAGATAAAGCGGCCACGCAAAGTTTGAGCACCAACGGAAGACATTTGGGGGTCCGGTGTGCCACAAACCAGCATTCGCCGAAACTCGGATTATCGTGAAAAATGTGTTAAAGCTCGTTATTTGAGTCTGAAATCGAACAGGTTGATTCCTGAAATGAGCTCGGACGCGTGATTGAAAAATAGGGGAAAAAAAACGGGGTCGGTACGACCTTCCGAGCAGTGAAATTGAAGTGTATAATACACGGTTTTCGGGATTCGGGGTCCGGAACAAAATTCTCGGAAATCACATAGAAAGTTCCTCGGGTCAGATAAAGCGGCCACGCAAAGTTTGAGCACCAACGGAAGACATTTGGGGGTACCGGTGTGCCACAAACCGGCATTCGCCGAAACTCGGATTATCGTGAAAAATGTGTTAAAGCTCGTTATTTGAGGATGAAATCGAACAGGTTGATTCTGAAATGAGCTCGGACGTGTGATTGAAAAATAGGGAGAAAAAAAACGGGGTCGGTACGACCTTCCGAGCATTTGAAATTGAAGTGTATAATACACGGTTTTCGGGATTCGGGGACCGGAACAAAATTCTCCGGAAATCACATAGAAAGTTCCTCGGGTCGGATAAAGCGGCCACGCAAAGTTTGAGCACCAACGGAAGACATTTGGGGGTCCGGTGTGCCCAAACCGCATTCGCAGAAACTCGGATTATCGTGAAAAATGTGTTAAAGCTCGTTATTTGAGGTAGAAATCGAACAGGTTGATTCCTGAAATGAGCTCGGACGCGTTATTGAAAAACGGGGAGAAAAAAAAACGAGTGTCGTACGACCTTCCGAGCATTTGAAATTGAAGTGTATAATACACGGTTTTCGGGATTCGGGGGTCCGGAACAAAATTCTCCGGAAATCACATAGAAAGTTCCTCGGGTCGGATAAAGCGGCCACGCAAAGTTTGAGCACCAACGGAAGACATTTGGGGGTCCGGTGTGCCACAAACCAGCATTCGCCGAAACTCGGATTATCGTGAAAAATGTGTTAAAGCTCGTTATTTGGTGAAATCGAACAGGTTGATTCTGAAATGAGCTCGGACGTGTGATTGAAAAATAGGGAGAAAAATAAACGGTCGTACGACCTTCCGAGCATTGAAATTGAAGTGTATAATACACGGTTTTCGGGATTCGGGGACCGGAACAAAATTCTCGGAAATCACATAGAAAGTTCCTCGGGTCGGATAAAGCGGCCACGCAAAGTTTAAGCACCAACGGAAGACATTTGGGGGTCTCGGTGTGCCACAAACCGACATTCGCGAAACTCGGATTATCGTGAAAAATGTGTTAAAGCTCGTTATTTGAGGTGAAATCGAACAGGTTGATTCCTGAAATGAGCTCGGACGCGTGATTGAAAAACGGGGAGAAAAATAAACGGGGTCGTACGACCTTCGAGCAGTGGCCGAAGTGTATAATACACGGTTTCGGGATTCGGGGTCCGGAACAAAATTCTCGGAAATCACATAGAAAGTTCCTCGGGTCAGATAAAGCGGCCACGCAAAGTTTGAGCACCAACGGAAGACATTTGGGGGTGCCGGTGTGCCACAAACCAGCATTCGCCGAAACTCGGATTATCGTGAAAAATGTGTTAAAGCTCGTTATTTGAGGCTGAAATCGATTAGGTTGATTCCTGAAATGAGCTCGGACGCGTGATTGAAAAATAGGGAGAAAAAAAAACAGGGTTCGGTACGACCTTCCGAGCATTTGAAATTGAAGTGTATAATACACGGTTTTTCGGGATTCGGGGTCCCGGAACAAAATTCTCCGGAAATCACATAGAAAGTTCCTCGGGTCAGATAAAGCGGCCACGCAAAGTTTGAGCACCAACGGAAGACATTTGGGGGTGCCGGTGTGCCACAAACCAGCATTCGCCGAAACTCGGATTATCGTGAAAAATGTGTTAAAGCTCGTTATTTGATTTGAAATCGAACGGGTTGATTCTGAAATGAGCTCGGACGTGTGATTGAAAAACGGGGAGAAAAATAAACGGGTCGTACGACCTTCCGAGCAGTTTGGCCGAAGTGTATAATACACGGTTTTCGGGATTCGGGGTCCGGAACAAAATTCTCGGAAATCACATAGAAAGTTCCTCGGGTCGGATAAAGCGGCCACGCAAAGTTTGAGCACCAACGGAAGACATTTGGGGGTGCCGGTGTGCCACAAACCTAGCATTCGCCAGAAACTCGGATTATCGTGAAAAATGTGTTAAAGCTCGTTATTTGAGGTGAAATCGAACAGGTTGATTCCTGAAATGAGCTCGGACGCGTGATTGAAAAACGGGGAGAAAAATAAACGGGTCGTACGACCTTCCGAGCATTTGAAATTGAAGTGTATAATACACGGTTTTCGGGATTCGGGGACCGGAACAAAATTCTCGGAAATCACATAGAAAGTTCCTCGGGTCAGATAAAGCGGCCACGCAAAGTTTAAGCACCAACGGAAGACATTTGGGGGTGCCGGTGTGCCACAAACCGACATTCGCCGAAACTCGGATTATCGTGAAAAATGTGTTAAAGCTCGTTATTTGAAATTGAAATCGAACAGGTTGATTCTGAAATGAGCTCGGACGCGTGATTGAAAAACAGGGAGAAAAATAAACGGGGTCGTACGACCTTCCGAGCATTTGAAATTGAAGTGTATAATACACGGTTTTCGGGATTCGGGGTCCGGAACAAAATTCTCGGAAATCACATAGAAAGTTCCTCGGGTCGGATAAAGCGGCCACGCAAAGTTTGAGCACCAACGGAAGACATTTGGGGGTGCCGGTGTGCCCAAACCAGCATTCGCCGAAACTCGGATTATCGTGAAAAATGTGTTAAAGCTCGTTATTTGGTGAAATCGATTAGGTTGATTCTGAAATGAGCTCGGACGCGTGATTGAAAAATAGGGAGAAAAATAAACGAGTCGGTACGACCTTCCGAGCAGTGAAATTGAAGTGTATAATACACGGTTTTTCGGCATTCGGGGTCCGGAACAAAATTCTCGGAAATCACATAGAAAGTTCCTCGGGTCGGATAAAGCGGCCACGCAAAGTTTGAGCACCAACGGAAGACATTTGGGGGTGCCGGTGTGCCACAAACCGACATTCGCCGAAACTCGGATTATCGTGAAAAATGTGTTAAAGCTCGTTATTTGAAATTGAAATCGAACAGGTTGATTCTGAAATGAGCTCGGACGCGTGATTGAAAAACAGGGAGAAAAATAAACGGGGTCAGTACGACCTTCCGAGAGCATTTGTGGCGAAGTGTATAATACACGGTTTTTCGGGATTCGGGGTCCGGAACAAAATTCTCGGAAATCACATAGAAAGTTCCTCGGGTCAGATAAAGCGGCCACGCAAAGTTTAAGCACCAACGGAAGACATTTGGGGGTGCCGGTGTGCCACAAACCAGCATTCGCCGAAACTCGGATTATCGTGAAAAATGTGTTAAAGCTCGTTATTTGAGGCTGAAATCGAACAGGTTGATTCCTGAAATGAGCTCGGACGCGTGATTGAAAAACAGGGAGAAAAATAAACGGGGTCGTACGACCTTCCGAGCATTTGAAATTGAAGTGTATAATACACGGTTTTCGGCATTCGGGGTCCGGAACAAAATTCTCGGAAATCACATAGAAAGTTCTCGGGTCGGATAAAGCGGCCACGCAAAGTTTGAGCACCAACGGAAGACATTTGGGGGTGCCGGTGTGCCACAAACCAGCATTCGCCGAAACTCGGATTATCGTGAAAAATGTGTTAAAGCTCGTTATTTGAAATTGAAATCGAACAGGTTGATTCTGAAATGAGCTCGGACGTGTGATTGAAAAAACGGGGAGAAAAATAAACGGGGTCGGTACGACCTTCCGACATTTGAATTTGGCGAAGTGTATAATACACGGTTTTTCGGGATTCGGGGTCCGGAACAAAATTCTCGGAAATCACATAGAAAGTTCCTCGGGTCGGATAAAGCGGCCACGCAAAGTTTGAGCACCAACGGAAGACATTTGGGGGTGCCGGTGTGCCACAAACCGACGCATTCGCGAAACTCGGATTATCGTGAAAAATGTGTTAAAGCTCGTTATTTGAGGCTGAAATCGAACGGGTTGATTCTTGAAATGAGCTCGGACGCGTGATTGAAAAATAGGGAGAAAAATAAACGGGGTCCGTACGACCTTCCGAGCAGTGAAATTGAAGTGTATAATACACGGTTTTCGGGATTAGGGGACCGGAACAAAATTCTCCGGAAATCACATAGAAAGTTCTCGGGTCATATAAAGCGGTCACGCAAAGTTTAAGCACCAACGGAAGACATTTGGGGGTCCCGGTGTGCCACAAACCAGCATTCGCCGAAACTCGGATTATCGTGAAAAATGTGTTAAAGCTCGTTATTTGAGGCTGAAATCGAACAGGTTGATTCCTGAAATGAGCTCGGACGCGTGATTGAAAAACAGGGAGAAAAATAACGGGGTCGTACGACCTTCCGAGCATTTGAAATTGAAGTGTATAATACACGGTTTTCGGGATTAGGGGTCCGGAACAAAATTCTCCGGAAATCACATAGAAAGTTCCTCGGGTCAGATAAAGCGGCCACGCAAAGTTTGAGCACCAACGGAAGACATTTGGGGGTGCCGGTGTGCCACAAACCAGCATTCGCCGAAACTCGGATTATCGTGAAAAATGTGTTAAAGCTCGTTATTTGAGGCTGAAATCGATTAGGTTGATTCCTGAAATGAGCTCGGACGCGTGATTGAAAAATAGGGAGAAAAATAAACAGGGTCCGGTACGACCTTCCGAACGGCTGAAATTGAAGTGTATAATACACGGTTTTCGGGATTCGGGGTCCGGAACAAAATTCTCGGAAATCACATAGAAAGTTCCTCGGGTCGGATAAAGCGGCCACGCAAAGTTTGAGCACCAACGGAAGACATTTGGGGGTGCCGGTGTGCCCAAACCAGCATTCGCCGAAACTCGGATTATCGTGAAAAATGTGTTAAAGCTCGTTATTTGGTGAAATCGAACAGGTTGATTCTGAAATGAGCTCGGACGTGTGATTGAAAAACGGGGAGAAAAATAAACGGGTCGTACGACCTTCCGAGCATTTGGCGAAGTGTATAATACACGGTTTTCGGGATTCGGGGACCGGAACAAAATTCTCGGAAATCACATAGAAAGTTCCTCGGGTCGGATAAAGCGGCCACGCAAAGTTTGAGCACCAACGGAAGACATTTGGGGGTGCCGGTGTGCCACAAACCTGGCATTCGCGGAAACTCGGATTATCGTGAAAAATGTGTTAAAGCTCGTTATTTGAGGCTGAAATCGAACAGGTTGATTCCTGAAATGAGCTCGGACGTGTGATTGAAAAACAGGGAGAAAAATAAACGGGGTCGTACGACCTTCCGAGCATTTGAAATTGAAGTGTATAATACACGGTTTTCGGGATTCGGGGACCGGAACAAAATTCTCGGAAATCACATAGAAAGTTCCTCGGGTCAGATAAAGCGGCCACGCAAAGTTTAAGCACCAACGGAAGACATTTGGGGGTCCGGTGTGCCCAAACCGGACATTCGCGAAACTCGGATTATCGTGAAAAATGTGTTAAAGCTCGTTATTTAAGGCTGAAATCGAACAGGTTGATTCTTGAAATGAGCTCGGACGCGTTATTGAAAAATAGGGAGAAAAAAAACGGGGTCAGTACGACCTTCCGAGCAGTGGAAATTGAAGTGTATAATACACGGTTTTCGGGATTCGGGGTCCGGAACAAAATTCTCGGAAATCACATAGAAAGTTCCTCGGGTCGGATAAAGCGGCCACGCAAAGTTTGAGCACCAACGGAAGACATTTGGGGGTGCCGGTGTGCCACAAACCAGCATTCGCCGAAACTCGGATTATCGTGAAAAATGTGTTAAAGCTCGTTATTTGAGGATGAAATCGAACAGGTTGATTCTGAAATGAGCTCGGACGCGTGATTGAAAAACAGGGAGAAAAATAAACGGTGTCGGTACGACCTTCGAGCATTTGAAATTGAAGTGTATAATACACGGTTTTCGGGATTCGGGTTCCCGGAACAAAATTCTCCGGAAATCACATAGAAAGTTCCTCGGGTCGGATAAAGCGGCCACGCAAAGTTTGAGCACCAACGGAAGACATTTGGGGGTGCCGGTGTGCCCAAACCAGCATTCGCAGAAACTCGGATTATCGTGAAAAATGTGTTAAAGCTCGTTATTTGAGGTTGAAATCGAACGGGTTGATTCCTGAAATGAGCTCGGACGCGTGATTGAAAAACGGGGAGAAAAATAAACGGGTCGTACGACCTTCCGAGCATTTGAAATTGAAGTGTATAATACACGGTTTTCGGGATTCGGGGTCCGGAACAAAATTCTCGGAAATCACATAGAAAGTTCTCGGGTCGGATAAAGCGGCCACGCAAAGTTTGAGCACCAACGGAAGACATTTGGGGGTGCCGGTGTGCCACAAACCGGCATTCGCCGAAACTCGGATTATCGTGAAAAATGTGTTAAAGCTCGTTATTTGAGGCTGAAATCGAACAGGTTGATTCCTGAAATGAGCTCGGACGTGTGATTGAAAAACGGGAGAAAAATAAACGGGGTCGTACGACCTTCGAGCAGTGGCGAAGTGTATAATACACGGTTTCGGGATTCCGGGGACCCGGAACAAAATTCTACGGAAATCACATAGAAAGTTCCTCGGGTCAGATAAAGCGGCCACGCAAAGTTTAAGCACCAACGGAAGACATTTGGGGGTCCCGGTGTGCCACAAACCAGCATTCGCCGAAACTCGGATTATCGTGAAAAATGTGTTAAAGCTCGTTATTTGAGGCTGAAATCGAACAGGTTGATTCCTGAAATGAGCTCGGACGCGTTATTGAAAAACAGGGAGAAAAAGAAACGGTCGTACGACCTTCCGAGCATTTGAAATTGGCGAAGTGTATAATACACGGTTTTCGGGATTCGGGGTCCGGAACAAAATTCTCGGAAATCACATGCATAGAAAGTTCCTCGGGTCGGATAAAGCGGCCACGCAAAGTTTGAGCACCAACGGAAGACATTTGGGGGTCCGGTGTGCCACAAACCGGCATTCGCAGAAACTCGGATTATCGTGAAAAATGTGTTAAAGCTCGTTATTTTAGGCTGAAATCGAACAGGTTGATTCTTGAAATGAGCTCGGACGTGTGATTGAAAAATAGGGAGAAAAAAAAACGGGTCAGTACGACCTTCCGAGCATTTGGCGAAGTGTATAATACACGGTTTTCGGGATTAGGGGACCGGAACAAAATTCTCCGGAAATCACATAGAAAGTTCCTCGGGTCAGATAAAGCGGCCACGCAAAGTTTAAGCACCAACGGAAGACATTTGGGGGTCCCGGTGTGCCACAAACCAGCATTCGCCGAAACTCGGATTATCGTGAAAAATGTGTTAAAGCTCGTTATTTGAGGCTGAAATCGAACAGGTTGATTCCTGAAATGAGCTCGGACGCGTTATTGAAAAACGGGGAGAAAAAAAAACGTGTCGGTACGACCTTCCGAGCATTTGGCGAAGTGTATAATACACGGTTTTCGGGATTCGGGGTCCGGAACAAAATTCTCGGAAATCACATAGAAAGTTCCTCGGGTCGGATAAAGCGGCCACGCAAAGTTTGAGCACCAACGGAAGACATTTGGGGGTCCGGTGTGCCCAAACCGGCATTCGCGAAACTCGGATTATCGTGAAAAATGTGTTAAAGCTCGTTATTTGAGGTGAAATCGAACAGGTTGATTCCTGAAATGAGCTCGGACGCGTGATTGAAAAATAGGGAGAAAAAAAACGGGGTCGTACGACCTTCCGAGCATTTGAAATTGAAGTGTATAATACACGGTTTTCGGGATTCGGGGTCCGGAACAAAATTCTCGGAAATCACATAGAAAGTTCCTCGGGTCGGATAAAGCGGCCACGCAAAGTTTGAGCACCAACGGAAGACATTTGGGGGTGCCGGTGTGCCACAAACCGACATTCGCCGAAACTCGGATTATCGTGAAAAATGTGTTAAAGCTCGTTATTTGAAATTGAAATCGAACAGGTTGATTCTGAAATGAGCTCGGACGCGTGATTGAAAAACAGGGAGAAAAATAAACGGGTCGTACGACCTTCCGAGCATTTGAAATTGAAGTGTATAATACACGGTTTTCGGGATTCGGGGGTCCGGAACAAAATTCTCCGGAAATCACATAGAAAGTTCATCGGGTCGGATAAAGCGGCCACGCAAAGTTTGAGCACCAACGGAAGACATTTGGGGGTGCCGGTGTGCCAAACCAGCATTCGTCGAAACTCGGATTATCGTGAAAAATGTGTTAAAGCTCGTTATTTGAGGTGAAATCGAACAGGTTGATTCCTGAAATGAGCTCGGACGCGTGATTGAAAAACAGGGAGAAAAATAAACGGGGTCGTACGACCTTCCGAGCATTTGAAATTGAAGTGTATAATACACGGTTTTCGGGATTCGGGGACCGGAACAAAATTCTCGGAAATCACATAGAAAGTTCCTCGGGTCGGATAAAGCGGCCACGCAAAGTTTAAGCACCAACGGAAGACATTTGGGGGTCCCGGTGTGCCACAAACCAGCATTCGCCGAAACTCGGATTATCGTGAAAAATGTGTTAAAGCTCGTTATTTGAGGCTGAAATCGAACAGGTTGATTCTGAAATGAGCTCGGACGCGTGATTGAAAAACAAAGAGAAAAAGAAACGGGTCGTACGACCTTCCGAGCATTTGAAATTGAAGTGTATAATACACGGTTTTTCGGGATTCGGGGTCCCGGAACAAAATTCTCAGGAAATCACATAGAAAGTTCCTCGGGTCGGATAAAGCGGCCACGCAAAGTTTGAGCACCAACGGAAGACATTTGGGGGGGTGCCGGTGTGCCAAACCGGCATTCGCGAAACTCGGATTATCGTGAAAAATGTGTTAAAGCTCGTTATTTGAGGTGAAATCGAACAGGTTGATTCCTGAAATGAGCTCGGACGCGTGATTGAAAAATAGGGAGAAAAATAAACGGGGTCGAGTACGACCTTCCGAGCAGTGGCGAAGTGTATAATACACGGTTTTCGGGATTCGGGGACCGGAACAAAATTCTCGGAAATCACATAGAAAGTTCCTCGGGTCAGATAAAGCGGCCACGCAAAGTTTAAGCACCAACGGAAGACATTTGGGGGTCCCGGTGTGCCCACAAACCGACATTCGCGAAACTCGGATTATCGTGAAAAATGTGTTAAAGCTCGTTATTTGAGGTGAAATCGAACAGGTTGATTCCTGAAATGAGCTCGGACGCGTGATTGAAAAACGGGAGAAAAAAAACGGTGTCGTACGACCTTCCGAGCAGTGAAAGCGAAGTGTATAATACACGGTTTTCGGGATTAGGGGTCCGGAACAAAATTCTCGGAAATCACATAGAAAGTTCCTCGGGTCGGATAAAGCGGCCACGCAAAGTTTGAGCACCAACGGAAGACATTTGGGGGTCCGGTGTGCCCAAACCCGGCATTCGCGAAACTCGGATTATCGTGAAAAATGTGTTAAAGCTCGTTATTTGAGGCTGAAATCGAACAGGTTGATTCTGAAATGAGCTCGGACGCGTGATTGAAAAATAGGGGAAAAAAAAAACGGGGTCGTACGACCTTCCGAGCAGTGAAATTGAAGTGTATAATACACGGTTTTCGGCATTCGGGGTCCGGAACAAAATTTCCGGAAATCACATAGAAAGTTCTCGGGTCGGATAAAGCGGCCACGCAAAGTTTGAGCACCAACGGAAGACATTTGGGGGTGCCGGTGTGCCCAAACCAGCATTCGCCGAAACTCGGATTATCGTGAAAAATGTGTTAAAGCTCGTTATTTGGTGAAATCGAACAGGTTGATTCTGAAATGAGCTCGGACGTGTGATTGAAAAACGGGGAGAAAAATAAACGGGGTCGTACGACCTTCCGAGCAGTGAAATTGAAGTGTATAATACACGGTTTTCGGGATTCGGGGACCGGAACAAAATTCTCGGAAATCACATAGAAAGTTCCTCGGGTCAGATAAAGCGGCCACGCAAAGTTTAAGCACCAACGGAAGACATTTGGGGGTCCCGGTGTGCCCAAACCGACATTCGCGCGAAACTCGGATTATCGTGAAAAATGTGTTAAAGCTCGTTATTTGAGGCTGAAATCGAACGGGTTGATTCTTGAAATGAGCTCGGACGCGTGATTGAAAAACGAGGGAGAAAAAAAAACGGTGTCGGTACGACCTTCCGAGCAGTGGCGAAGTGTATAATACACGGTTTTCGGGATTCGGGGTCCGGAACAAAATTCTCGGAAATCACATAGAAAGTTCCTCGGGTCAGATAAAGCGGCCACGCAAAGTTTGAGCACCAACGAAAGACATTTGGGGGTGCCGATGTGCCACAAACCGGCATTCGCCGAAACTCGGATTATCGTGAAAAATGTGTTAAAGCTCGTTATTTGAGGCTGAAATCGAACAGGTTGATTCCTGAAATGAGCTCGGACGCGTGATTGAAAAACAGGGAGAAAAATAAACGGGGTCGTACGACCTTCCGAGCAGTGAAAGCGAAGTGTATAATACACGGTTTTCGGGATTCCGGGGACCCGGAACAAAATTCTCCGGAAATCACATAGAAAGTTCCTCGGGTCAGATAAAGCGGCCACGCAAAGTTTAAGCACCAACGGAAGACATTTGGGGGTCCCGGTGTGCCACAAACCAGCATTCGCCGAAACTCGGATTATCGTGAAAAATGTGTTAAAGCTCGTTATTTGAGGCTGAAATCGAACAGGTTGATTCCTGAAATGAGCTCGGACGCGTTATTGAAAAACAGGGAGAAAAAAAACAGTGTCGTACGACCTTCCGAGCAGTGGCCGAAGTGTATAATACACGGTTTTCGGGATTCGGGGTCCGGAACAAAATTCTCGGAAATCACATAGAAAGTTCCTCGGGTCGGATAAAGCGGCCACGCAAAGTTTGAGCACCAACGGAAGACATTTGGGGGTGCCGGTGTGCCACAAACGGACAGTCGCGAAACTCGGATTATCGTGAAAAATGTGTTAAAGCTCGTTATTTGAGGCTGAAATCGAATAGGTTGATTCTGAAATGAGCTCGGACGCGTGATTGAAAAATAGGGAGAAAAAAAAACGGGTCAGTACGACCTTCCGAGCAGTGAAATTGAAGTGTATAATACACGGTTTTTCGGCATTCCGGGGTCCCGGAACAAAATTCTCCGGAAATCACATAGAAAGTTCCTCGGGTCAGATAAAGCGGCCACGCAAAGTTTGAGCACCAACGGAAGACATTTGGGGGTGCCGGTGTGCCACAAACCGGCATTCGCCGAAACTCGGATTATCGTGAAAAATGTGTTAAAGCTCGTTATTTGAGGCTGAAATCGAACAGGTTGATTCCTGAAATGAGCTCGGACGTGTGATTGAAAAACAGGGAGAAAAATAAACAGGGTCCGGTACGACCTTCCGAGCATTTGGCCGAAGTGTATATACACGGTTTTCGGGATTACTCGGGGACCGGAACAAAATTCTCCGGAAATGACATATAAAGTTCCTCGGGTCAGATAAAGCGGCCACGCAAAGTTTGAGCACCAACGGAAGACATTTGGGGGTGCCGGTGTGCCACAAACCAGCATTCGCCGAAACTCGGATTATCGTGAAAAATGTGTTAAAGCTCGTTATTTGATGCTGAAATCGAACAGGTTGATTCTTGAAATGAGCTCGGACGCGTGATTGAAAAACAGGGAGAAAAATAAACAGGGTCCGGTACGACCTTCCGAACGGCTGAAACTGAAGTGTATAATACACGGTTTTTCGGGATTCCGGGGACCCGGAACAAAATTCTCCGGAAATCACATAGAAAGTTCCTCGGGTCAGATAAAGCGGCCACGCAAAGTTTAAGCACCAACGGAAGACATTTGGGGGTCCCGGTGTGCCACAAACCAGCATTCGCCGAAACTCGGATTATCGTGAAAAATGTGTTAAAGCTCGTTATTTGAGGCTGAAATCGAACAGGTTGATTCCTGAAATGAGCTCGGACGCGTGATTGAAAAATAGGGAGAAAAAGAAACAGGGTCCGGTACGACCTTCCGAACGGCTGAAATTGAAGTGTAATACACGGTTTTTCGGCATTCCGGGGTCCCGGAACAAAATTCTACGGAAATCACATAGAAAGTTCGTCGGGTCAGATAAAGCGGCCACGCAAAGTTTGAGCACTAACGAAAGACATTTGGGGGTGCCGGTGTGCCACAAACCAGCATTCGCCGAAACTCGGATTATCGTGAAAAATGTGTTAAAGCTCGTTATTTGAGGCTGAAATCGAACAGGTTGATTCCTGAAATGAGCTCGGACGTGTGATTGAAAAACAGGGAGAAAAATAAACAGGGTCCGGTACGACCTTCCGAACGGCTGAAACTGAAGTGTATAATACACGGTTTTTCGGGATTCCGGGGACCCGGAACAAAATTCTACGGAAATCACATAGAAAGTTCCTCAGGTCAGATAAAGCGGCCACGCAAAGTTTGAGCACCAACTGTAACACCCGCGAATTTTCTATTTTGACATTTAAAATTTATTAAACCGTTTGACTACTTTATTTTATAATTTTGAATTATTCAATTTAATTAATTTTATGTCAAACACGATTTTATAAACGTATTATATAAAAGCTCATTTTTATAAAAATACGTATTACTAAATTATATTTTTGAGGCGTAATTTATATAATAATATGTATATATGTATCTTGGTCGGATGATATTAGTGACAATAATAATGACCGTAATAATAAGTCCCGTCTCAATTTCCGTCTAAACTTTAGACTGTCACATTTCATGTTGTACCTAATTTAATATGGACCAATCAAAAACCAACAACACATTCCCTCACCTTCAAAATATCTACTATTATCATTATTATATATTATTATTATTATTATTATATATTATTATTGTTGTTGTTTTGTAACCCGTCCCCACCCCCTCTTATCCCTCCTTCTTCATTTTCACGCTGCAACAAACAACAAAACGCAGCAGCGAAAGACTCAACAAATTCGAGCACCGTACATCCATTCCCGTCCCCCTTCAAACTCCGATCCCGACTCCATTTCTCAACCAAATTTAATGATTCTTGCACCTTTAGCTTCCTCTCTTCTTCCTCCTCATTTCTAGGTAAGAAAGTCTTAATCTTGTTGAAGTTTTGAAACGGGCTTCTCATTACAAACTCGGTTTGTGACCCATATTACTCATTTTTCCTCCCTTCTAGTCGAAGACCGAAGTAAAGCCCATGCCTTGGACGTTTTCACCCGAGAATTCGAAGTTATAAGGTAACGGTGATAGGTTACTCGACATGAGTCGATATTCTTACTGCTTGTTTTCCGGTCTATTCATGGTTGAAATGATTAGTGTTAGTTTCATGTGAGTCTTACCATTTCCGTCCTTATGCTACCTTCAATATCAGTTTCGAGTTCGGTCGAAATTTCGAGTCGGGTAGACGGTTGGGGGACTCTGTTTGGGGCCGTGTTGACATGATTTTTACGTAGTTTAGGCGACTGTTGTTGGGGATGATTCATGCGACTGGTGTGACAAAGGGTGTCGGTTCTAGGACAGTAGGATGCTATTGGTGGGACGGGTTTCCTGTGCGGGTTTTGAGACAAGTACATGTCGAGGTTTGGGGACGGGTTAAATGCATCTTTGAATCTGTTTTGGACGGGTATGGTGGTATGTCGGGACTGACCTTATACTTGCCATGTACACTTCATTATCGTCATGTGTATACCTGAACTTCTCGCATCAAAGTGCCTAGCTTGGACCGTGCTTTACCACGGATTATGGTGGGGTTTCACGGCTGTTTGGCAGCTGTGGGTGGTGGTTATGGGTGGTGTTGCGGTCTGTTTATGGGCTGTGGTGGCAGTGGGTCGAGACCTCAACCGCGGCAGCGAGTGGCGGTTGTGAGTCATGGTGAATGAGCCGTGGGTTGAGACCTCAACCTTGCCTTCTTCTTTCTTTTTCCTTAAGTCATTCTTTTAGTGTATAGTTGTTGGGCTCACATTCTTATATTCCTTGGGCTCACCATAATATACTTGTTGGGCTTGATTTGTAGTCTTTGGGCCACTCATATTATGAGTGCATTCGGCGCTAATTGGGTTTATGTAAAATATCATTAATTCCCGTCTCGTGCTTTATATATAACGTAATCCGTTAAACATTGTTCTTCATATATATATATATATATCTCTCACATGATCAAATTGTTGGATTTCTCCTGATTATATGTTTGTTTTTACATGAGGATTAAGTTGGGTCTAACATATCTTGTTTGTTGGGCTTAATGTGATTTAATTGTCGGACTCCTCATAATTTGTTTATTGGGCTCATAAATGGGTCACTTGGACTTGGTCACATTTCATATAACGTAAATTATACTTGGTCACTCATGATATTTTATTTAACCGGCATGTTAAATTATAAAATGGAATATCTCTTAATATAAGACAAGTACGAGTTATCATAATTAAATAGTTATTTATGAAGGGTCATAATCTTGATAATGCCTTGCATTGTTTTGTTGTGAGAGTCTTGGTCCTATCGGATACTAGGGGTGAGCTATAAGCCCTCTAGTTGCGATATGATCGTTGGGATTAATGTTCCCATCTGTACTCATGGTGAGATGCAAGCCATGAGTATGAATGTGACATTAAGGATCCCGTATCATATGATATTTGCATGATCATTCTTACTCCTATTGTGACTCAAGTGTGACATTTTACATTGTGTGACTACTTGACATTCCTTATTTATTTGCCCTCGGACATTGGGTCACGGTTAGGTGCCATTGTTTCCGAGTTGGGCTATTTTTCCTTCCGCCTCTTCGGACCGGGGGTCACGGTTAGGTGACAAGGTTCCGATTTGGGGTTACTCGACTTTCGGGCACGGTTAGGTGTACCATGTTTCGAGTCTTGGATACGATTTGGTATCGTGTGTCGAATCGGGTGTCGTCCATCCCGAGAGTCTGGCCAGGTTTAGACTAGGACCGTATTATGATCGTCGTCCTACCAAGAGGTTGGAGTCTAGAGGGTTTGTCTTGTTTGAGTTCATACTAAGTATATGTCTTACACTTGTTGAGTCGTGTCCACATGAGTGGGTTGACTTGGTGATTCTATTTCCTTGATTGCATATTCATCCTCATGCATCATGCCTATTCTACTAAGAAAGTATTATGCCTGTTTTACCATGATTGTTCATTATATCTCCTTATTCCTTATTGTTCGTATATGTTGCATGATTAATATGTTTGATTAAGTGTTGTTTGTTATCTGCATTTCGACATATTGTGGCTGGGAGAACCTTGAGTTACTCCCCACTGACTGTGGCGTTCATGTTTACATGAATGACAGGTTTTGAAGATGCTTACGTGGGGAAGACGTGTGGGCTAGCGAGAACTAAACCCTTGGACCTTAGTTTCTGATTTAGAAACCCTTGATTTGTTCATTCGTGGGATATCTTTTCCCCGCTTTCTAGACTTGGGTTGTAATAACCTAAAATTTGTCTATCGTAGTATTTGTTTCTTTTCGTTAGTGGCACCCGCGTGCTAATCTTTAGTTAGTAATTTAAAAAGTTTTTAAAATCTCACTAATTTCCGCATTAAATTATTAGTTATATTTTCCGCTTTATCGCGGGGTGTCTGATTGGTATCGAGCATATGTTGCTCCCGACGCACACACGTGTACCCCAAATTTAAATTGAACTTGACCTTGAATAATGAATGAGAGATGGGTAGACTTAAGGACCTAAGGTGGTAGTCTCTAGTGTGTTTGCTCTTTGTTAGGTTCTAACATGTTTGTTGATTGTCATTTAATGATTGTTGTGTCCTTGGATCAATGACCGTGAGCTCACCTATGTGAAGATCAAGATTTGGTGCCTATTGTCGAGCATTGAAGATTTGTTCAACTTTTGAAGAATGCTTCTTCTTCCTCGAAGTTTTTCCTCCATCTTTATGTACCTTGCCTTGCTCTTTACTTCTTAATGTTTGTTTCTTCTAAACTCTCTTTTCTTATTCCTTGGGAATTACCCTTGTACCCCCCCTTAACTTGTCCTTTGTTCCTCTCTTATCCTTCCTTAACGCCCTTTGATAGTACTCTTTCCTTTGAGGAATGTTAACCATGGTTGGATAATTTGACTTTTGTGGGGTTTGTTTATGTTTGACCCTTAACCCTGGTTTTGAGAGGTCGTGATGTTAGAAAGACTTAGGTAATGTGATGAGATATACTTAGTGATTCTTATACCTAGTTCCTTGACCAAGTGAGTATAATTGATTGGCGGATTCCTTGTGTTAGGAATGAGTTGCGCATGTGATTAAAGTTATAGGACTTGGCCTTATTGTTTATGTTTGGGATTTGAAAGCTTAGTAGGTTGAGCGTCGTCACCCTAGGAGTAAACATGAGATAAGTTTAGGATATGAATTTCGAAGAAAACCCATTTTTTAGATGTTGATGACCCCGTATAGGTTGGTAATGTGATTCGATGTTAGTTGTTCCTTGAGAACTTTGTTGGGAAGTCTTCGTCAATTCATTCTTTGGTTTTTAAAACATTGAGGTGGTGTCGAGTGCTTGAGATAAAGAGATGCTTTTATACTTGAGTGGTGGATTTGCTTTAGGGAAATCCTAATATGTGATGAGATAGGTGGAAGAGGTGTTTAACCAATTTATCAACCCTTAAGCGAGCGTTTATTTTACCTTGACCCTTGTTTTGGGATTTGGTCGTTTTGTTATGAAGGTAGAATACCCTAATAGGCGTGACCTTGTTAGAGAGATACTTAAGTTTTAGGAAGCGTATGGATTAAGCCTTAAAATCCTCTTTAGTACCATTAATCGTTTTCCTCCTTTTCTTTCATACCTTGGTTGGATTTGATTCTTAAGTATAAAAGTTTACTCGATATTTCCTTGCCTTGAATACCTCCCTAATTCTAATATCTCTTACTGGTGTTAACTAGTTATCTTTATTATTTGACTCCTTTAATCTCACATCTCGTCATGTTCATGTATCCCTTTGAAATTTCCTATCATTTCCTGACCTGGTTATTACTCTTGTTTCCTTAATGGAGTGATGGCATGGTTGGCTACGTTGTAGAGTGAGTAAGATGCTCCTTGAGGATTCTTTGTGAGTCTTGCTTTCGTCGGAGTTGGATTGGTAGAACTTGAGTTAAGTTGATTAGGAAAAGTTGTGTGACAAACCTATTTACCTTTTGGTTGGTGGTCTTTATAATTTGGGGAATGTGACCCGTGTGATTGTATATTCGAGTGTGAATAAGATTTTGTTTCGAATGTTAGAAAGCATAAAGAACTTGGGATTATGATCTTTGATTAAGGATTTTACCATAGTGAGAACTCCTAGTGGTCGATAGTTGGTTATGAGTGTAACTCTTTTAGTAGTTTTGATCTGGTCTCGTGGAAATCGTTGGTAGATGATTTATATTTGAGAGTTATGGAATCACAACGGCGGTGGAGTGCCTTGACCCTCGGAATAGCATAGGAGTAAGTGTGTAAGTGTTTTGGGGAAAACCTTGGGAGTTAAGTGGTTATCAGTTTTGTGGTTAGGAAGTTTTCGGAACCGTTTGGGATGATGTGGTGTTTGAGATTTGAGTACCTGGCGTTTCCTTGTTGTCTAACTTCCCTTTTTCCTTGATCATAAGCGTTACCGTTCATACCTCATTTCCTCGCTTCATCATGCTCCTTCTTTAAGTTTGGTACTCGTAACCTGTGGAGCTCTATGTTTGACATCCTTGTTGACCTTACTTCAATTCTTACCCCTATGAAATTCATCATAGCTCTTTTGTTAAGTCAAGTTTGAATCCTCTTAGTGCACCTTGTATCTATGTTATCTAAGTTACCTTCCTTTTGTACAACCTCTAAATTTCCAAGCTACCAGTCTTGATTTGTTGTTAGAGGTTTATGTTACTTTTGCAGAACCTTACCTATTTTAAAGATTTGAAAATGAAAATTTGATTTTGTTCCCTATTCATTCCTTGAGTATAAACTCATTTATCGTGATTTTAATTGCTAAACTTGTGATTTCTTAAAATTTTATCCAATTTCTGTTAAACTTTGATCTATTTATGATTTTTGTTAAAGTATAATGTTATATTTTCAGGAATTTAATTCCCTTCTGAGTTTAAATGAGAAATCTTCATTTCTATTTTGGCTTTTGCAAGAGAAAATTTGAGTGGATTGCCTTTTTCTTTTGATTTTGACGTTGATCGGATGATAGAACTTGTTATTGGAGACGTTTGATAACTTGTTCTACGCTTGTCGGCGAGTGGTTTTTGGTTTAAATTTGTCTTTGACTTGGAAAGTTGGCGTTCTTGTGTGCACGACAAGAGCAATTTCGTTCCATGAATGAGACTTATACTTTTGAAAACTCTTCATTTATGTTTTTGAAAGTATTTTGATTTTCAATTTATACAAATGATTTGCCTTTTTACCTTATCTTTGATTTGGAATGTGATGTTCTTGAATACATAACGAGAACACTTTCGTTCCTTTGATGAGAATATGGTTCTGTCGAAAATTTTATGTGAAACTTTTGGAAGAATTATAATTCTTACGATAAGTAACCTTTTATTGTTTTGGTTACCAACTTTAAAAGTCCAATTTTATTTTTATAACCTTTCATTTCTACTTTCAAGTTTCGAGGACGAAACTTTTTAAAAGGTGGGATGATTGTAACACCCGCGAATTTTCTATTTTGACATTTAAAATTTATTAAACCGTTTGACTACTTTATTTTATAATTTTGAATTATTCAATTTAATTAATTTTATGTCAAACACGATTTTATAAACGTATTATATAAAAGCTCATTTTTATAAAAATACGTATTACTAAATTATATTTTTGAGGCGTAATTTATATAATAATATGTATATATGTATCTTGGTCGGATGATATTAGTGACAATAATAATGACCGTAATAATAAGTCCCGTCTCAATTTCCGTCTAAACTTTAGACTGTCACATTTCATGTTGTACCTAATTTAATATGGACCAATCAAAAACCAACAACACATTCCCTCACCTTCAAAATATCTACTATTATCATTATTATATATTATTATTATTATTATTATATATTATTATTGTTGTTGTTTTGTAACCCGTCCCCACCCCCTCTTATCCCTCCTTCTTCATTTTCACGCTGCAACAAACAACAAAACGCAGCAGCAGCTCAACAAATTCAGAGCACCGTACATCCATTCCCGTCCCCCTTCAAACTCCGATCCCGACTCCATTTCTCAACCAAATTTAATGATTCTTGCACCTTTAGCTTCCTCTCTTCTTCCTCCTCATTTCTAGGTAAGAAAGTCTTAATCTTGTTGAAGTTTTGAAACGGGCTTCTCATTACAAACTCGGTTTGTGACCCATATTACTCGTTTTTCCTCCCTTCTAGTCGAAGACCGAAGTAAAGCCCATGCCTTGGACGTTTTCACCCGAGAATTCGAAGTTATAAGGTAACGGTGATAGGTTACTCGACATGAGTCGATATTCTTACTGCTTGTTTTCCGGTCTATTCATGGTTGAAATGATTAGTGTTAGTTTCATGTGAGTCTTACCATTTCCGTCCTTATGCTACCTTCAATATCAGTTTCGAGTTCGGTCGAAATTTCGAGTCGGGTAGACGGTTGGGGGACTCTGTTTGGGGCCGTGTTCAGCATGATTTTCTGTAGTTTAGGCGACTGTTGTTGGGGATGATTCATGCGACTGGTGTGACAAAGGGTGTCGGTTCTAGGACAGTAGGATGCTATTGGTGGGACGGGTTTCCTGTGCGGGTTTTGAGACAAGTACATGTCGAGGTTTGGGGACGGGTTAAATGCATCTTTGAATCTGTTTTGGACGGGTATGGTGGTATGTCGGGACTGACCTTATACTTGCCATGTACACTTCATTATCGTCATGTGTATACCTGAACTTCTCGCATCAAAGTGCCTAGCTTGGACCGTGATTTACCACGGATTATGGTGGGGCTTCACGGCTGTTTGGCAGCTGTGGGTGGTGGTTATGGGTGGTGTTGCGGTCTGTTTATGGGCTGTGGTGGCAGTGGGTCGAGACCTCAACCGCGGCTTGGCAGTGGCGGTTGTGAGTCATGGTGAATGAGCCGTGGGTTGAGACCTCAACCTTGCCTTCTTCTTTCTTTTTCCTTAAGTCATTCTTTTAGTGTATAGTTGTTGGGCTCACATTCTTATATTCCTTGGGCTCACCATAATATACTTGTTGGGCTTGATTTGTAGTCTTTGGGCCACTCATATTATGAGTGCATTCGGCGCTAATTGGGTTTATGTAAAATATCATTAATTCCCGTCTCGTGCTTTATATATAACGTAATCCGTTAAACATTGTTCTTCATATATATATATATATATATATATATATCTCACATGATCAAATTGTTGGATTTCTCCTGATTATATGTTTGTTTTTACACGAGGATTAAGTTGGGTCTAACATATCTTGTTTGTTGGGCTTAATGTGATTTAATTGTCGGACTCCTCATAATTTGTTTATTGGGCTCATAAATGGGTCACTTGGACTTGGTCACATTTCATATAACGTAAATTATACTTGGTCACTCATGATATTTTATTTAACCGGCATGTTAAATTATAAAATGGAATATCTCTTAATATAAGACAAGTACGAGTTATCATAATTAAATAGTTATTTATGAAGGGTCATAATCTTGATAATGCCTTGCATTGTTTTGTTGTGAGAGTCTTGGTCCTATCGGATACTAGGGGTGAGCTATAAGCCCTCTAGTTGCGATATGATCGTTGGGATTAATGTTCCCATCTGTACTCATGGTGAGATGCAAGCCATGAGTATGAATGTGACATTAAGGATCCCGTATCATATGATATTTGCATGATCATTCTTACTCCTATTGTGACTCAAGTGTGACATTTTACATTGTGTGACTACTTGACATTCCTTATTTATTTGCCCTCGGACATTGGGTCACGGTTAGGTGCCATTGTTTCCGAGTTGGGCTATTTTTCCTTCCGCCTCTTCGGACCGGGGGTCACGGTTAGGTGACAAGGTTCCGATTTGGGGTTACTCGACTTTCGGGCACGGTTAGGTGTACCATGTTTCGAGTCTTGGATACGATTTGGTATCGTGTGTCGAATCGGGTGTCGTCCATCCCGAGAGTCTGGCCAGGTTTAGACTAGGACCGTATTATGATCGTCGTCCTACCAAGAGGTTGGAGTCTAGAGGGTTTGTCTTGTTTGAGTTCATACTAAGTATATGTCTTACACTTGTTGAGTCGTGTCCACATGAGTGGGTTGACTTGGTGATTCTATTTCCTTGATTGCATATTCATCCTCATGCATCATGCCTATTCTACTAAGAAAGTATTATGCCTGTTTTACCATGATTGTTCATTATATCTCCTTATTCCTTATTGTTCGTATATGTTGCATGATTAATATGTTTGATTAAGTGTTGTTTGTTATCTGCATTTCGACATATTGTGGCTGGGAGAACCTTGAGTTACTCCCCACCGATCGTGGCGTTCATGTTTACATGAATGACAGTTTTGAAGATGCTTACGTGGGGAAGACGTGTGGGCTAGCGAGAACTAAACCCTTGGACCTTAGTTTCTGATTTAGAAACCCTTGATTTGTTCATTCGTGGGATATCTTTTCCCCGCTTTCTAGACTTGGGTTGTAATAACCTAAAATTTGTCTATCGTAGTATTTGTTTCTTTTCGTTAGTGGCACCCGCGTGCTAATCTTTAGTTAGTAATTTAAAAAGTTTTTAAAATCTCACTAATTTCCGCATTAAATTATTAGTTATATTTTCCGCTTTATCGCGGGGTGTCACACCAACGGAAGACATTTGGGGGGGCCGGTGTGCCACAAACCAGAATTCGCCGAAACTCGGATTATCGTGAAAAATGTGTTAAAGCTCGTTATTTGAGGCTGAAATCGAACAGGTTGATTCCAGAAATGAGCTCGGACGCGTGATTGAAAAATAGGGAGAAAAAGAAACAGGGTCCGGTACGACCTTCCGAACGGCTGAAATTGAAGTGTATAATACACGGTTTTTCGGCATTCGGTCCCGAACAAAATTCTCCGAAATCACATAGAAAGTTTCTCGGGTCAGATAAAGCGGCCACGCAAAGTTTGAGCACCAACGGAAGACATTTGGGGGGTGCGGTGTGCCACAAACCAAAGATTCGCGAAACTCCTGATTATCGTGAAAAATGTGTTAAAGCTCGTTATTTGAGGCTCAAATCGAACAGGTTGATTTTCGAAATGAGCTCGGACGCGTTATTGAAAAAAAAGGAGAAAAAAAAAATTGTCCCGCACGACTTTCCGAACGGTCGAAATCAAGTGTATAATACACGGTTTCGGGATTCGGTCCGGAACAAAATTCTCGAAATCACATAGAAAGTTCCTCGGGTCAGATAAAGCGTCCACGCAAAGTTTGAGCAACAACGGAAGACATTTGGGGGTGCCGGTGTGCCACAAACCAGAATTCGCCGAAACTCGGATTATCGTGAAAAATGTGTTAAAGCACGTTATTTGAGGTGAAATCGAACAAAGTTGATTCCGAAATGAGCTCGGACGTGTCATTGAAAAAAAGGGAGAAAAATAAACAGGTCCGCACGACCTTCCGAATTTGGCCGAAAGAAGTGTATACACGGTTTTTCGGGATTAGGGGACCGGAACAAAATTCTCAAAATCACATAGAAAGTTCCTCGGGTCGATAAAGCGCCACGCAAAGTTTAAGCACCAACGGAAGACATTTGGGGGTGCGGGTGTGCCACAAACCAACATTTGTCGAAACTCGGATTATCGTGAAAAATGTGTTAAAGCTCGTTATTTGAGGTGAAATCGAACAGGTTGATTCCAGAAATGAGCTCGGACGCGTGATTGAAAAATAGGTAGAAAAAGAAACAGGGTCCGATGCGACCTTCCGAACGGCGAAATTGAAGTGTATAATACACGGTTTTTCGGCATTTAAGGGGTCCCGAAACAAAATTCTCCGGAAATCACATAGAAAGTTCCTCGGGTCGATAAAGCGGCCACGCAAAGTTTGAGCACCAACGGAAGACATTTGGGGGTGCGGTGTGCCACAAACAAGTCGACCCGAAACTCGGATTATCGTGAAAAATGTGTTAAAGCTCGTTATTTGAGGTGAAATCGAACAGGTTGATTCCTGAAATGAGCTCGGACGCGTGATTGAAAAACAGGGAGAAAAAGAAACGAGTGTCCGCACGACCTTCCGAACGGTGAAACCAAGTGTATAATACACGGTTTTTCTAAGATTCGGGGGTCCCGGAACAAAATTTTCCGGAAATCACATAGAAAGTTCCTCGGGTCGGATAAAGCGGCCACGCAAAGTTTGAGCACCAACGGAAGACATTTGGGGGTGCCGGTGTGCCACAAACCAAAGATTCCGAAACTCGGATTATCGTGAAAAATGTGTTAAAGCTCGTTATTTGAGGTGAAATCGAACAAGGTTGATTCTGAAATGAGCTCGGACGTGTGATTGAAAAACAGGAGAAAAATAAACAGTGGTCCGGTACGACCTTCCGAACGGCTGAAACTGAAGTGTATAATACACGGTTTTTCGGGATTCCGGGGACCCGGAACAAAATTCTCCGGAAATCACATAGAAAGTTCCTCGGGTCAGATAAAGGGGCCACGCAAAGTTTAAGCACCAACGGAAGACATTTGGGGGTCCCGGTGTTCCACAAACCAGCATTCGGCGAAACTCGAATTATCGTGAAAAATGTGTTAAAGCTCGTTATTTGAGGCTGAAATCGAACAGGTTGATTCCTGAAATGAGCTCGGACGCGTTATTGAAAAACAGGGAGAAAAAGAAACGTGTAAAGTCACGACCTTCCGAGCAAGTGGCCAAATCGAAGTGTATAATACACGGTTTTCGGCATTCGGGGTCCGGAACAAAATTCTCGGAAATCACATAGAAAGTTTCTCGGGTCAGATAAAGCGGCCACGCAAAGTTTGAGCACCAACGGAAGACATTTGGGGGGTGCCGGTGTGCCACAAACCAAGATTCGCGAAACTCGGATTATCGTGAAAAATTTGTTAAAGCTCGTTATTTGAGGCTCAAATCGAACAAGGTTGATTTACGAAATGAGCTCGGACGCGTTATTGAAAAATAGGAGAAAAAGAAACAAATGTCCATCGTCACGACCTTCCGAACGGCCAAACCGAAGTGTATAATACACGGTTTTCGGGATTAGGGTCGGAACAAAATTCTCCGGAAATCACATAGAAAGTTCCTCGGGTCGATAAAGCGTCCACGCAAAGTTTGAGCACCAACGGAAGACATTTGGGGGTGCTGGTGTGCCACAAACCGTAGTCGCGAGAAACTCGGATTATCGTGAAAAATGTGTTAAAGCTCGTTATTTGAGGTGAAATCGAACAGGTTGATTCCTGAAATGAGCTCGGACGTGTCATTGAAAAACAGGGAGAAAAATAAACAGTGGTCCAGCACGACCTTCCGAACGGTAAATCGAAGTGTATACACGGTTTTGAATTCGGGGACCCGGAACAAAATTCTCCGAAATCACATAGAAAGTTCATCGGGTCGGATAAAGCGGCCACGCAAAGTTTGAGCACCAACGGAAGACATTTGGGGGTGCCGTGTGCCACAAACCAAAGATTCGTCGAAACTCGGATTATCGTGAAAAATGTGTTAAAGCTCGTTATTTGAGGTGAAATCGAACAAGTTTATTCACGAAATGAGCTCGGACGCGTGATTGAAAAATAGGGAGAAAAATAAAAGTGGTCCGCATTACGACCTTCCGAACGGCCGAAATCAAGTGTATAATACACGGTTTTCGGGATTAGGGACCGGAACAAAATTCTCCGGAAATCACATAGAAAGTTCCTCGGGTCAGATAAAGGGGCCACGCAAAGTTTAAGCACCAACGGAAGACATTTGGGGTCCGGTGTTCCACAAACCAAAGATTCTACGAAACTCGAATTATCGTGAAAAATGTGTTAAAGCTCGTTATGTGAGGCTGAAATCGAACAAGGTTGATTCTGAAATGAGCTCGGACGCGTTATTGAAAACAGGAGAAAAAGAAAAAGTGTCCGCACGACCTTCCGAACTATTTGAAATCAAGTGTATAATACACGGTTTTTAAGATCGGTCCCGGAACAAAATTCTCCGGAAATCACATAGAAAGTTCCTCGGGTCAGATAAAGCGGCCACGCAAAGTTTGAGCACCAACGGAAGACATTTGGGGGTGCCGGTGTGCCACAAACCAGAATTCGCCGAAACTCGGATTATCGTGAAAAATGTGTTAAAGCTCGTTATTTGAGGCTGAAATCGAACAGGTTGATTCCTGAAATGAGCTCGGACGCGTGATTGAAAAACAGGGAGAAAAATAAACAGGGTCCGCATGACGACCTTCCGAACGGTGAAACCAAGTGTATAATACACGGTTTTTCGGGATTCCGGGGACACGGAACAAAATTCTCCGGAAATCACATAGAAAGTTCCTCGGGTCAGATAAAGCGGCCACGCAAAGTTTAAGCACCAACGGAAGACATTTGGGGGTCCCGGTGTGCCACAAACCAAAGATTCGCGAAACTCGGATTATCGTGAAAAATGTGTTAAAGCTCGTTATTTGAGGTGAAATCGAACAGGTTGATTCCTGAAATGAGCTCGGACGCGTGATTGAAAAAAGGGAGAAAAAGAAACAGTGTCCCGCACGACCTTCCGAACGGCCAAACCGAAGTGTATAAATACACGGTTTTCGGGATTCGGGGTCCCGGAACAAAATTCTCCGGAAATCACATAGAAAGTTCCTCGGGTCAGATAAAGCGGCCACGCAAAGTTTGAGCACCAACGGAAGACATTTGGGGTCTTTGGTGTGCCACAAACCAGTATTCCGAAACTCGGATTATCGTGAAAAATGTGTTAAAGCTCGTTATTTGAGGCTGAAATCGAACAGGTTGATTCCTGAAATGAGCTCGGACGCGTGATTGAAAAATAGGGAGAAAAAGAAACAGGGTCCGGTACGACCTTCCGAACGGCTGAAATTGAAGTGTATAATACACGGTTTTTCGGCATTCCGGGGTCCCGGAACAAAATTCTCCGGAAATCACATAGAAAGTTCCTCGGGTCAGATAAAGCGGCCACGCAAAGTTTGAGCACCAACGGAAGACATTTGGGGGTGCCGGTGTGCCACAAACCAGCATTCGCCGAAACTCGGATTATCGTGAAAATGTGTTAAAGCTCGTTATTTGAGGCTGAAATCGAACAGGTTGATTCCTGAAATGAGCTCGGACGTGTGATTGAAAAACAGGGAGAAAAATAAACAGGGTCCGGTACAACCTTCCGAACGGCTGAAACTGAAGTGTATATACACGGTTTTTCGGGATTCTGGGGACCCGGAACAAAATTCTCCGGAAATGACATATAAAGTTCCTCGGGTCAGATAAAGCGGCCACGCAAAGTTTGAGCACCAACGGAAGACATTTGGGGGTGCCGGTGTGCCACAAACCAGCATTCGCCGAAACTCGGATTATCGTGAAAAATGTGTTAAAGCTCGTTATTTGAGGCTGAAATCGAACAGGTTGATTCCTGAAATGAGCTCGGACGTGTGATTGAAAAACAGGGAGAAAAATAAACAGGGTCCGGTACGACCTTCCGAACGGCTGAAACTGAAGTGTATAATACACGGTTTTTCGGGATTCCGGGGACCCGGAACAAAATTCTCCGGAAATCACATAGAAAGTTCCTCGGGTCAGATAAAGCGGCCACGCAAAGTTTAAGCACCAACGGAAGACATTTGGGGGTCCCGGTGTGCCACAAACCAGCATTCGCCGAAACTCGGATTATCGTGAAAAATGTGTTAAAGCTCGTTATTTGAGGCTGAAATCGAACAGGTTGATTCCTGAAATGAGCTCGGACGCGTTATTGAAAAACAGGGAGAAAAAGAAACAGGGTGTAATACTCGGGAATTGTAGGAACGCTGTTGACCGATCTTGTTGACCAAACAGACCTTAGGGATGATTGGGTGAGGGATCAGACTGGTAATGGGGGGCGTATAAGTCAGTCACTCGACCTAGCGGAGGCCTATCGGCCGAGTATCACCAATACTCGACCGAGTGGAGTCTACTCGGCCGAGTATTCCTATACTCGACCGAGTATGGCTGCTGTCGACGTGTTATTATAAATGCGTGTTCGCGAGATCCATTTCTATTTTCTCATTTCCTCGACAGTTTCTCTTTCTCTAACCCTAGAACATCTCCCTACTCTATCACTCCATAGCCTCAAACCTAAAAGGGATTAGCTTAAAACCCTACCATGGGAATGTTGGGATTCGCGGAGCAAGGAGGACGTGGGTGGTGGTTGTTTATGTCGTCACCGATGTGCAAGGTTAGGTAAGTTGCTGCCTTGTGTCCTTTTGATTGATTCTTTGAGTATAGTCGTGTAATAGGACATGGTTATTATTGTTAGGGTGCTTATTGGGAGTCGTATGGCTGTAGTTGGAAGTCTTTCATGCTTTGCGATGAGGTAGGGTCTCCCTACTCAGTCTACTGTTAATTGAATTGAATTTATGATTGTATTGTGATTCATGGCTATCCGCTGATCATCGGAGTATAGTGGTTGTGGTAATGATGACGTTGTCATGTGACAGCTGCGATGTTGTGATTGAGATTGTGGTGGAGTCACTTGCGGGAGTGGCTCCACACCCTAGTTCGCCCTCCGTGGAACCCGCCACGGGAGGGGATGTGCACATTAAGGGACAGGGACAGTTAGTCGCTCGTTGAGGAGCTGGACTAGGTGGGGATGGGCTGCGGTCACCCACTGGCGGCGAGGATTACCTGTTGCGATGGGTAATCTGGCAGGGCTACACACTTCGTGTGTAGTCGGTGTTGGTACGAGGTGATGAGTGTGGGATAGTGGATGATCAGCTATTTACTTTATTGTTTTATCTTATATTTGGTTAGTCAGTACTGACCCCGTGTTGTTTTGTGGTATCTGCGGTGATCCATTCGGGGATGGTGAGCAGTGGGTTTAGCAGGTATTGTTGATTACTGCTGCTGGGAGTGGAGGGATCGAGTCATCACGCTACTAGTCTAGAGATGTAGAATCACAAGTGTTGTAATTGAATTGTACTTTAGGGAACTCGAATAGAATGGTAATGTAATAGATGTTCTAATGATATAACATTGTTCTTATATTGTCTAATTTGATCTACCTCCTCGGGAAACCGAGATGGTGACACCGTCATATACCGGAATGGTCCTTGGTAAGGCGTTCTGGTGTACGGGGGTGTTACAAAGTGGTATCAGAGCCGACGATTTTGAAACCTGAACTAACGTAATTAATGAACATAGGGTGTCAATTAAAATGAACCTGGTGTATGTACGTTGGGAGCCCCAGCCGATGCTAGATTTTGAGTGAGTAGGCGCCCTCATTTCAAAATCATGGCCCCATCGGACTTAAGCCAGACACGGGAAAAGGGCAGATAGTGTGAGTCGTGGATTGCTAAGTGTTGTGAATTGTGTGCGTCTATTGTGTGTGTATCTACTACTAGAGTGGTATGTGTTAGTTGGATGTGTAGGAAAGTGGAAGTGAATACGGAATTGCTGCAATGTGTGATCAGTGACAAATTAATCAAATTGTTTTATGTTGAATGGGTTAGGTGTGAAATATTTGTGTTCCAAATGTGAATACGGTGTATGTCTGGTGATTAGCAGAAGTAGAAATGATGTGATATAGAGCTAAACCTGATAGTTACCGTAATTAGGTTGTGACACATGCCATGCGGGTACAGTAAAAATAGTTTCTGGGCATAGTGAGGGATGAAGGTAGAAGCGATGATTGTTGGAGATGAATGTACGGATATACGTGTTGTTATGTGCTTACGTGGTAGGAATCAGTTTTAATTGTGACGAGCCGGAATCCCGGAACTCCGAACAATATTATTTGATTTTGCAGGAACAGTGAAAAGTTACGACTCCTTCTCTATTTCGAAAATTAGATCGAGTAGATGCGAGTACTCGACCGAGTAGAACAAACTCGGCCGAGTATCATGTTACATAACCGAGTGCCCATTTTGTTAGAATAATAATCTATTCTGGTCTTCAAAACTCGACCGAGTAAGAATGGTACTCGACCGAGTAACGCACACTCGGCCGAGTATCCTAAATACTCGACCGAGTAGTGAACACTCGGCCGAGTATTCCCAACACTCGACCGAGTGTTGCTGTAGCAGGCCAATTGCGGGTTATACAAAAACCCTAATTTCGTGTCTTTCTTTCTTATTTCCGCCTCCCATCTTCATCTTTCCTTCTCTCTAAAACTCCATACTCTTCCTTTCTCAAGCTTTTGGGTAAAATCTTGGTGTCACACTTGTCCTTAGTTGCCCTAACTCCGTTTAAGGTAAGATTTAGACTCAAATTCCTTTATTGTTTTCAAAGACATTGTGTATTAGCATGCTATACTTCGATTTCTTGTTCAAAACAATTGAAATTAAGTCTTAAACCCATTAATTTTTTTCGAGTTCGACTTCATATAGACTTTGTGTACATCTTTGGTTGATTGTTTTATGATGTAGGGTTATAAAAAAAAAACGAAATTCTCATTGTGATTGTTGAGTATTCTCTAGATTGAAGTGATTTAAAATTGGAACCATATGAGTAGTAGGGTAGTTGGTGATTTTCTGATAGTTGTCTTAAAAATATTGTTCTCAAATCGGTATGCAAGTGAAACAGTCCGTCTTTTGTGCTAAGAGTTTCAATGTCAATCCTTTGTTAAAGATAATTTTCTTGCAGTATGGTGAAAACTAGAGGTTTACCCAACAAGAGACCTCGCGCGAATGTCCAACTCGAGGTTGGGCAAGGTAGCAGTGGACCGGTTGTACCGCCGGTGGAGGCCTATCCATCAGTAATTTTCGCTAACTTCGATCATCGTAAGGCTTTCGTGGCTCTTATGCGCCGTCCTTTTCGCCCCACCCGTTGTGTCAACCCTAGTATCCTTGAGACTTTGGGGATTAAGGAGGACATAATTCACATTTTCAAGATTTTGGGCATGGAGGGGTTGTATCACTTGAGAAAGAAATCATACCCCCACTTGACCTTAGATTTTTTGAGCTCTTTCGTTTATGATAGGAAGGGCAAGACTATCTCTTTTCGTCTCATGAATGAGGATCATGAGCTTACCCTTGATGAGTTGGCTGACCATTTGGGTTTAGAGGCCGAGGATGATGACTACCTTAGTGACGTGGCCAAGAACAGTGGCGCACCTCAGTACCTTCCTTATTTGACTGGCAGACCCGCCCCTACCGTCAGTGCCATGTTGATTAATGATATCCAGCACGTTTCCCTTCGTATGTTTCTAAGGATGTTGACCTGTCTACTTTACTCGAGAGAGGACGTGAGTAAACTCAACTCTCACGAAGTCATGCTTCTTGTGTCCTACCTTAACCTCCACCGTCGGAAACCGTTTTACTACGGTGCTCCGGTATAGTGTGCTCTAGTCTGGAGCGCATGGCACGATCCCCGAGACCCGATTTATTGCTTGCGGGGCCATAGTGACCCGCCTAGCTCGGCGGACCGACCGACTTTGAGGCCCCACCTCCGAGGGGAATGAGTATGTTGAGGTCGTGCCCACCATGGACGCCCAATATCCGGCGTCGAACCGATGGTTGAGGAAGATGGATGATGGGTCGTATGCTTGGAGGGTGAGAGGTACTATGTGGATGGAGCTTAGGACCCAGCTCACCTCCCTGTTGTTGATCATTTGGCCGAGTGGGAGCCTTGTGGCATTCCTAGACCGAGCCCCGGTCTTACGATCGACCCTCGGATCCTCCTGGACTTACCCGATCCCGTCGCGTACATGAGGGACGGCGGCGAGCACCTCCCCCACCTAGGGAGCGTCGTGGAGTTAGGCGGCCTAGGGTAGACCCGGTTGTGTCCGAGCCCTCTTACTCGCCCCGACTCTTACCCTTACCACCCCTACCAGTTCTCGCCGTACCCTACGGTGCATGACCCAGGATGCGGCCTCATGAGGCTGGCCGAGCGGATCTCTTCTACTTTGGTGCTCCGCAACCTTCATGAGATGACCCTTAATCGGGCATCGGGACCGATTTGGCACGGCTTTGTATGGTGGAGAGAACGGGAGTGGATACGGGAGTGTTCCACAACTATGGGGTGGACCCGAGTTTCGGAGACCTCAGAGGAGACCGAGTTTGGCTACCTCGCGGGACCGTGGGAGCCAACTCCGCGATCACCTGGGAGGGGACTACAGCGCGAGCAGCAGGTTTTCCAGTGCGGGGAGTTGAGTGCGAGGTACTTGGCGGCGGCGGTGGTGATGACATGGAGGAGGGTCCTCATTGCGATCTTGGATGTTGTTTAGTTGATTTCTTAGATGTTAGACTTATTTAGTGGTGATGGACTTGTTTTGTTGTGTCGGATTTATTGCCTCTTCTTTAGACGTTGCTTTCAGATTTGGTGTCTTGTTGGATGATTGTATTAGGCCATAAGGCCGTTACTTGGTTAACGTATGGAGACGTGTTTCATGTCACTTCAGGTAGGAATTAGTCATGTGTTAAACCATTGTGAAGTATTGTTGCAGAATTGTTGCAGGTTGTAGTGATAGCCAAGCGATATCGACAAAACGCTCTCTGGCGGCATCACTCGACCGAGTATAGATTACTACTCGACCGAGTAGAGCTTACTCGGCCGAGTATTCCTATACTCGACCGAGTAGAGCATACTCGACCGAGTAGCCTTTCATACTCGGCCGATTATTGCGACTTCAGAGGGACATTGACAGTTTGTTATGAAAATTTCATAATTACGTGATAATTGTGTGACAAAGCTTGTTAGATACTTGGTTACTATGTTTTAGTAGATAAGGTCCTACAGATGGATCATTATGGTATCATGGATGTGTGAGTGTTGGTATCGGCTATAAATTTATGAATGTTTTGTGGTATAAAACAGATTAGTTATTCTAAGGGAGGGGGAGATACCCTAGACATTTAATTATATGAAGGTAATACTTTACTCATATCACGTGCTCACTGTGAGAAATTTTTTATACGCATGTATATGTTTGGTTACAATGATAATTGTTTCAATGAGGGTAAGTATAGACCTGTTCTTTTTTCAGTTATTCTAGATGTTAACTGTCGCTATAAGTATATATATGTTGGTTGTTGAAGTATTTGGTTTTTATAAGTCATTAAAGTGTAATGTCGTAAAACAAGTTGAGCTACATGAGTTTATAAGTAATGTCACCGTCATGTGGTACGTTTTAGCGTTGGGTTTGGGAAAATGATTACTGGTGAACTTCGGGGACGAAGTTCCTTTAAGAGGGGAAGAGTAATGTCGCGGAATTAAGTATTTAATTATGTAAAATATGTGTTTAGATATACCTATGATTTTTGAATTACATGTATGTAGTTAACATTCGGAATTTATGTTCATGTTTCTTGAAGCGATAGCTATGTTGTTTTCGGGTAATATAAAGGTTATACTATGATGTCTCAACTAAGTTTTATGACAAGTATTGTATTCATGTGTAAGTATTTAATTTTACGAGATATGGGGAATCATATGTATGTTAGGTACGCTCACATTCGGGATTACTGAATTACAATTATGTTTTCTTTATGCTACATCTATGTTAGATTCAAGTAATATGAAAATTTTAGGGCGCAAGGGTGTCAAGTAATGTGAAGAGTCGATTCAATTGATGATAATTGGTATACGTGTTCGGAACGTGGTGATTGTGTACTTCTGTACTTTACAATGGTGTGTCGCTTTGCAATTGTATATTTAATATAAACGTATGGAACGTAGTAGTTACAAGGGTGTATGGTTTTCTTACATTGTGTAAAGCGTTTCAATTGCATACTTGTGTAAGTATAGAGTGAATGCCGTTTTGTATAATCTCCGTATGTATATGTGTAAGTTGTGAGTAGCATTGTTTGGGAAGGTAGCGGTGGTAAGCGATTGTTGTTGAATAAGATGGCTTGTTGTTGAATAAGATGGCTGATGATAATTGATGGATAGTGTGAAGTTATATACCTTTGGGTAGGTGGGTAAGGCCATGGTACCTTTGTATCGTACGGGCTGAACTTCGGGGACGAAGTTCTTTTAAGGGGGGAAGATTGTAATACTGGGAATTGTAGGAACGCTGTTGACCGATCTTGTTGACCAAACAGACCTTAGGGATGATTGGGTGAGGGATCAGGACTGGTAATGGGGGCGTATAAGTCGATCCCACTCGACCTAGCGGAGGCCACTCGGCCGAGTATCACCAATACTCGACCGAGTGGAGTCTACTCGGCCGAGTATTCCTATACTCGACCGAGTATGGCTGCTTTCGACGTGTTATTATAAATGCGTGTTCGCGAGATCCATTTCTATTTTCTCATTTCCTCGACAGTTTCTCTTTCTCTAACCCTAGAACATCTCCCTACTCTATCACTCCATAGCCTCAAACCTAAAAGGGATTAGCTTAAAACCCTACCATGGGAATGTTGGGATTCGCGGAGCAAGGAGGACGTGGGTGGTGGTTGTTTATGTCGTCACCGATGTGCAAGGTTAGGTAAGTTGCTGCCTTGTGTCCTTTTGATTGATTCTTTGAGTATAGTCGTGTAATAGGACATGGTTATTATTGTTAGGGTGCTTATTGGAGTCGTGCGCGGCTGTAGTTGGAAGTCTTTCATGCTTTGCGATGAGGTAGGATCTCCCTACTCAGTCTACTGTTAATTGAATTGAATTTATGATTGTATTGTGATTCATGGCTATCCGCTGATCATCGGAGTATAGTGGTTGTGGTAATGATGACGTTGTCATGTGACAGCTGCGATGTTGTGATTGAGATTGTGGTGGAGTCACTTGCGGGAGTGGCTCCACACCCTAGTTCGCCCTCCGTGGAACCCGCCACGGGAGGGGATGTGCACATTAAGGGACAGGGACTGTTAGTCGCTCGTTGAGGAGCCGGACTAGGTGGGGATGGGTGCGGTCACCCATCGGCGGCGAGGATTACTGTTGCGATGGGTAATGGCGGGGCTACACACTTCGTGTGTAGTCGGTGTTGGTACGAGGTGATGAGTGTGGGATAGTGGATGATCAGCTATTTACTTTATTGTTTTATCTTATATTTGGTTAGTGCATCGACCCCGTGTTGTGTTTTGTGGTATCTGCGGTGATCCATTCGGGGATGGTGAGCGGTTGGTTTAAAGGTATTGTTGATTACCGCTGCCGGGAGTGGAGGGATCGAGTCATCACGCTACTAGTCTAGAGATGTAGAATCACAAGTGTTGTAATTGAATTGTACTTTAGGGAACTCGAATAGAATGGTAATGTAATAGATGTTCTAATGATATAACATTGTTCTTATATTGTCTAATTTGATCTACCTCCTCGGGAAACCGAGATGGTGACACCGTCATATACCGGAATGGTCCTTGGTAAGGCGTTCTGGTGTACGGGGGTGTTACACAGGGTCCGGTACGACCTTCCGAACGGCTGAAATTGAAGTGTAATACACGGTTTTTCGGCATTCCGGGGTCCCGGAACAAAATTCTCCGGAAATCACATAGAAAGTTCCTCGGGTCAGATAAAGCGGCCACGCAAAGTTTGAGCACCAACGAAAGACATTTGGGGGTGCGGTGTACAAACCTAAAAAGATTCGCCGAAACTCGGATTATCGTGAAAAATGAGTTAAAGCTCGTTATTTGAGGTTGAAATCGAACAGGTTGATTCTGAAACGAGCTCGGACGTGTGATTGAAAAACAGGAGTAAAATAAACAGTGGTCCGTGACGACCTTCCGAACAGTGAAATCAAGTGTATAATACGGTCAGGCTTTTCGGGATTCGGGGACCCGGAACAAAATTCTACGGAAATCACATAGAAAGTTCCTCGGGTCGATAAAGCGGCCACGCAAAGTTTGAGCACCAACGGAAGACATTTGGGGGTGCCGGTGTGCCACAAACCAGTCGCGAAACTCGGATTATCGTGAAAAATGTGTTAAAGCTCGTTATTTGAGGCTGAAATCGAAAGGTTGATTCCTGAAATGAGCTCGGACGCGTGATTGAAAAATAGGGAGAAAAAAAAGTGGTCCGTACGACCTTCCGAACGGTATTTGAAATTGAAGTGTATAATACACGGTTTTTCGGCATTCCGGGGTCCCGGAACAAAATTCTCCGGAAATCACATAGAAAGTTTCTCGGGTCAGATAAAGCGGCCACGCAAAGTTTGAGCACCAACGGAAGACATTTGGGGGTGCCGGTGTGCCACAAACCAGCATTCGCCGAAACTCGGATTATCGTGAAAAATGTGTTAAAGCTCGTTATTTGAGGCTCAAATCGAACAGGTTGATTCCTGAAATGAGCTCGGACGCGTTATTAAAAAACAGGGAGAAAAAGAAACAAAGTGTCGTACGACCTTCCGAACATTTGAAATCAAGTGTATAATACACGGTTTTTCGGGATTAAGGGGTCCCGGAACAAATTCTCCGGAAATCACATAGAAAGTTCCTCGGGTCAGATAAAGCGTCCACTCAAAGTTTGAGCACCAACGGAAGACATTTGGGGGTGCCGGTGTGCCCAAACTGAGTCGCCGAAACTCGGATTATCGGGAAAAATGTGTTAAAGCTCGTTATTTGAGGCTGAAATCGAACAGGTTGATTCCTGAAATGAGCTCGGACGCGTGATTGAAAAATAGGGAGAAAAAGAAACAGGGTCCGGTACGACCTTCCGAACGGCTGAAATTGAAGTGTTATAATACACGGTTTTTCGGCATCCCGGGGTCCCGGAACAAAATTCTCCAAAAATCACTTAGAAAGTTCCTCGGGTCAGATAAAGCGGACACGCAAAGTTTGAGCACCAAAGGAAAACATTTGGGGGTGCCGGTGTGCCACAAACCAGCATTCGCCGAAACTCGGATTACCGTGAAAAATGTGTTAAAGCTCGTTATTTGAGGCTGAAATCGAACAGGTTGATTCCTGAAATGAGCTCGGACGCGTGATTGAAAAACAGGGAGAAAAAGAGTGGTCCGCACGACCTTCCGAACGGTCAAATCGAAGTGTAATAATACACGGTTTTTCGGGATTCCGGGGACCCGGAACAAAATTCTCCGGAAATCACATAGAAAGTTCCTCGGGTCAGATAAAGCGGCCACACAAAGTTTGAGCACCAACGGAAGACATTTGGGGGTACCGGTGTGCCACAAACCAGCAGTCGCCGAAACTCGGATTATCGTGAAAAATGTGTTAAAGCTCGTTATATGAGGCTGAAATCGAACAGGTTGATTCCTGAAATGAGCTCGGACGCGTGATTGAAAAACAAGGAGAAAAAGAAACAGGGTCCGCTACGACCTTCTGAACGGCTGAAACTGAAGTGTATAATACACGGTTTTTCGGGATTACGGGGACCCGTGAAGAGTCACGGACGAGGGCACCTAAGAGGGGGAGGGGGTGAATTAGGTGTCTATTTAAAAATTTAAGCTTAATGAAAGCTTCTTTTAAAACTCTTAAACACTTTAAACAATGCTTAAATGAAAGGAGAAGTCGATACTTAGAACTATAGAGTTAGAAGTTCTCAACAACGATTCAGCAAGCAGAAGTTACAGTGTACTCAATAGTTGATTCTGTAGATAAAAACGTGAGTAGAGTGTGCAGCGGAAATAAAACGAAATAGACACGACAAACAAGGTTTTTAAAAACTGGTTCGGTCACTAATGCTCATGCTTAAAAACTCCGGTTGCTAATGCTTAAAAGCTACTCTGCTTCTAAGACTTTTGCTTTGGGCTACTCCGCCGAAAGACTTCATGCTCAAAAGCTACTCCGCTTCGACGACTTCGTGCTTAATGATAACGCTATCCTAAGACTTTTTGGTTCTACCCGTTTGTTACAAGACCACTTATCTCAATGTTGTTCACTCAATTGAACGGAGGAGATAAAGTTTAAGTACAAAACACGGGATCCTTGAACACGACTAAAACGACTAGGTGCAACAACAAACTCAAGTAAAAGACTCAAAAGATAAATAAACAAACTTGCAAAAGATTCAAAGATTTTGAAATGAAAAACGGTTTTGCAAAGTTAATTTACTCGATTGAAAGCTTAAGTCTTTTTCAGTTTAAAACCCGTTTGTTGCACACTTGTAAAAATGAATTAAGCAAGCTATTTATAATGTTCAAGTAGTATACTTTACATTAAAATATCTTACACTCATAAGCACAAATGATTAAAATAATGTAAGTAGTTTGCTTGGGCAACATGCACAAGCCATCCGAATTCCTCTACAAGCAACCGAGTATTCTTCCTCAAGAAATCGGTGCCTAAGATTGCAAGAAATCAGATTGTGCACACACACAAAAATAGGCTAGGTTTTTCAACAAGAAAAAAGCATAAATGGTTGTGTTTATGGGAACCATAAACATTTCCATAAATGTAAAAGCAAACAACCCATTTATAGTAAGTGTCTTATTGTGCAAGCAAACTCCTTAGCAAGTCATTGAAAGCTCTATATTCTTTAAAAGAGTTCAACGTATTTCCAGAAAACATTTGTGAAAGTTGAAAGCACTTTAACAAAGATTCAAATATTTTCGAAATATTTCTTTCAAAGACGAGCCTTAATTAACTGTTGACTCAACTGTTGTTTTTGCACCTAAACGTAAATTCGTGTTAAGCGATCACCTTACAACACATGACATTAGCACTAATGACTATCTTCATCTTTGATCTTCATGATGACATTCTTGATAACCTTGAATTGACAATTGGAGCTTCATGCTACATGGTTAAACTTAAGAGGCACACAATTAAATAACAAATGAGATTAATTTGTCTTAAGGCATCATCATCACTAGCTTAATCAAATTGGGTTTCTTCAACCCGGAACAAAATTCTCCGGAAATCACATAGAAAGTTCCTCGGGTCAGATAAAGCGGCCACGCAAAGTTTAAGCACCAACGGAAGACATTTGGGGGTGGCGGTGTGCCACAAACCAGCATTCGCCGAAACTCGGATTATCGTGAAAAAGCTACTGAAGTGTATAATACACGGTTTTTCGGGATTCCGGGGTCCCGGAACAAAATTCTCCGGAAATAACATAGAAAGTTCCTCGGGTCAGATAAAGCGGCCACGCAAAGTTTGAGCACCAACGGAAGACATTTGGGGGTGCCGGTGTGCCACAAACCAACATTCGCCGAAACTCGGATTATCGTGAAAAATGTGTTAAAACTCGTTATTTGAGGTTGAAATCGAACAGGTTGATTCCTCAAATGAGCTCGGACACGTGATTGAAAAACATGGAGAAAAAGAAACAGGATCCGGTACGACCTTCCGAACGGTTGAAATTGAATTGTATAATACACGGTTTTTCGGGATTCCGGGGTCCCGGAACAAAATTCTCCGGAAATCACATAGGAAGTTCTTCGGGTCCGATAAAGCGGCCACGCAAAGTTTGAGCACCAACGGAAGACATTTGGGGGTGCGGTGTGCCACAAACCAAAGATTCGCGAAACTCGGATTATCGTGAAAAATGTGTTAAAGCTCGTTCTTTGAGGCTGAAATCGAACAGGTTGATTCCTGAAATGAGCTCGGACGCGTGATTGAAAAACTGGGAGAAAAAGAAACAGGGTCCGGTACGAGCTTCCCAACGGCTGAAACTGAAGTGTATAATACACGGTTTTGCGAGATTCCGGGATCCCGGAAAAAAATTCTCCGGAAATCACATAGAAAGTTCCTCGGGTCAGACAAAGCGGCCACGCAAAGTTTGAGCACCAACGGAAGACATTTGGGAGTGCCGGTGTGCCACAAACCAGCATTCGCCGAAACTCGAATTATCGTGAAAAATGTGTTAAAGCTCGTTATTTGAGGCTGAAATCGAACAGGTTGATTCCTTAAGTGAGCTCGGACGCGTGATTGAAAAACAGGGAGAAAAAGAAACAGGGTCCGATAGGACCTTCCGAACGGCTGAAACTGAAGTGTATAATAAACGAATTTTTGAATTAGGGACCGGAACAAAATTCTCGGAAATAACATAGAAAGTTCTTGGTCGGATAAAGCGGCCACGCAAAGTTTGAGCACCAACGGAAGACATTTGGGGGTGCCGGTGTGCCACAAACCAGCATTCGCCGAAACTCAGATTATCGTGAAAAATGTGTTAAAGCTCGTTATTTGAGGCTGAAATCGAACAGGTTAATTCCTGAAATGAGCTTGGACGCGTGATTGAAAAACATGGAGAAAAAGAAACAGGGTCCGGTACGACCTTCCGAACGGCTGAAACTGAAGTGTATAATACACGGCTTTTCGGGATTCCGGGGTTCCGGAACAAAATTCTCCGGAAATCACATAGAAAGTTCCTCGGGTCAGATAAAGCGGCCACGCAAAGTTTGAGCACCAACGGAAGACATTTGGGGGTGCCGGTGTGCCACAAACCAGCATTCGCCGAAACTCGGATTATCGTGAAAAATGTGTTAAAACACGTTATTTGAGGTTAAAATCGAACATGTTGATTCCTGAAACGAGCTCGGACACGTGATTGAAAAACAGGGAGAAAAAGAAACAGGATCCGGTACGACCTTCCGAACGGTTGAAATTGAAGTGTATAATACACGGTTTTTCGGGATTCCGGGGTCCCGGAACAAAATTCTCCGGAAATCACATAGGAAGTTCTTCGGGTCCGATAAAGCGGCCACGCAAAGTTTGAGCACCAACGGAAGACATTTGGGGGTGCCGGTGTGCCACAAACCAGCATTCGCCGAAACTCGGATTATCGTGAAAAATGTGTTAAAGCTCGTTCTTTGAGGCTGAAATCGAACAGGTTGATTCCTGAAATGAGCTCGGACGCGTGATTGAAAAACTGGGACAAAAAGAATCAAGGTCCGGTACGAGCTTCCCAACGGCTGAAACTGAAGTGTATAATACACGGTTTTTCGGGATTCCGGGGATCCGGAACAAAATTCTCCGTAAATCACATAGAAAGTTCTTCAGGTCAGATAAAGCGACCACGCAAAGTTTGAGAACCAACGGAAGACATTTGGGGGTGCCGGTGTGCCACAAACCAGCATTCGCCGAAACTCGGATTATCGTGAAAAATGTGTTAAAGCTCGTTATTTGAGGCTGAAATCGAACAGGTTGATTCCTGAAATGAGCTCGAACGCGTGATTGAAAAATAGGGAGAAAAAGAAAAAGGGTCCGTTACGATCTTCCGAACGGCTGAAACTGAAGTGTATAATACACGGTTTTTCGGCATTCCGGGGTCCCATAACATAATTCTCCGGAAATCACATAGAAAGTTCCTCGGGTCAGATAAAGCGGCCACGCAAAGTTTGAGCACCAACGGAAGACATTTGGGGGTGCCGGTGTGCCACAAACCAGCATTCGCCGAACTCGGATTATCGTGAAAAATGTGTTAAAGCTCGTTTTTTGAGGCTGAAATCGAACAGGTTGATTCCTGAAATGAGCTCGGACGCGTGATTAAAAAACGGGGAGAAAAAGAAACAGGGTCCGGTACAACCTTCCGAACGGCTGAAACTGAAGTGTATAAATACACGGTTTTTCGGGATGCCGGGGTCCCGGAAAAAAATTCTCCGGAAATCACATAGAAAGTTCCTCGGGTCAGATAAAGCGGCCACGCAAAATTTGAGCACCAACGGAAGACATTTAGGGGTGACGGTGTGCCGCAAACCAGCATTCGCCGAAACTCGGATTATCGTGAAAAATGTGTTAAATCTCGTTATTTGAGGCTGAAATCGAACAGGTTGATTCCAGAAATGAGCTCGAACGCGTGATTGAAAAACAGGGAGAAAAAGACACAGGGTCCGGTACGACCTTCCGAACGGCTGAAATTGAAGTGTATATATATAATACACGGTTTTTCGGGATTCCGGGATTCCGGAACAAAGTTCTCCGGAAATCACATAGAAAGTTCCTCGAGTCAGATAAAGCGGCCACGCAAAGTTTGAGCACCAACGGAAGACATTTGGGGGTGCCGGTGTGCAACAAACCAGCATTCGCCGAAACTCGAATTATCGTGAAAATGTGTTAAAGCTCGTTATTTGAGGTCGAAATCGAACAGTTGATTCTGAAATGAGCTCGAGACGCGTGATTAAAAACGGGAGAAAAAGAAACAGGTCCGGTGACGACCTTCCGAACTGGCCAAATCGAAGTGTATAATACACGGTTTTTCGGGATGCCGGGTCCCGGAACAAAATTCTCCGGAAATCACATAGAAAGTTCCTCGGGTCAGATAAAGCGGCCACGCAAAATTTGAGCACCAACGGAACACATTTGGGGGTGCCGGTGTGCCACAAACGAGCATGCGCCGAAACTCGGATTATCGTGAAAAATGTGTTAAATCTCGTTATTTGAGGCTGAAATCGAACAGGTTGATTCCAGAAATGAGCTCGAACGCGTGATTGAAAAACAGGGAGAAAAAGACACAGGGTCCGGTACGACCTTCCGAACGGTGAAATTGAAGTGTATTTATAAGACACGGTTTTTCGGGATTCCGGGATCCCGGAACAAAGTTCTCCAGAAATCACATAGAATGTTCCTCGGGTCAGATAAAGCGGCCACGCAAAGTTTGAGCACCAACGGAAGACATTTGGGGGTGCCGGTGTGCCACAAACCAGCATTCGCCGAAACTCGGATTATCGTGAAAAATGTGTTAAAGCTCGTTATTTGAGGCTGAAATCGAACAGGTTGATTCCTGAAATGAGCTTGGACGCGTTATTGAAAAACAGGAGAAAAAAAAAAACGATGTCCCAGACGACCTTCCGAACGGCTGAAACTGAAGTGTATAATACACGGTTTTTCGGGATTCCGGGGTCCCGGAACAAAATTCTCCGGAAATCACATAGAAAGTTCTTCGGGTTAGATAAATCGGCCACGCAAAGTTTGAGCACCAACGGAAGACCTTTGGGGGTGCCGGTGTGGCACAAACCAGCATTCGCCGAAACTCGGATTATCGTGAAAAATGTAATAAAGCTCGTTATTTGAGGCTAAAATCGAAGAGGTTGATTCCTGAAATGAGGTCGGACGCGTGATTGAAAAACAGGGAGAAAAAGAAACAGGGTCCAGTACGACCTTCCGAACGGCTGAAATTGAAGTGTATAATACACGGTTTTGAGTCGGGGTCCGGAAAAAATTCTCCGGAAATTACATAGAAAGTTCCTCGGGTCGAGGTAAAGCGGCCACGCAAAGTATGAGCACCAACGGAAGACATTTGGGGGTGCCGGTGTGCCCAAACCAAACATTCACCGAAACTCGGATTATCGTGAAAAATGTGTTAAAACTCGTTATTTGAGGTGAAATCGAACGGGTTGATTCTGAAATGAGCTTGGACGCGTGATTGAAAAACATGAAGAAAAAGAAACAGGGTCCGGTACGACCTTCCGAACAGCTGAAATTGAAGTGTATATAATACACGGTTTTTCGGGATTCCGGGGTCCCGGAACAAAATTCTCCGGAAATCACATAGAAAGTTCCTCGGGTCAAATAAAGCGGCCACGCAAAGTTTGAGCATCAACGGAAGACATTTGGGTGTGCGGTGTGCCCAAACCAAAGATTCGCCAAAACTCGGATTATCGTGAAAAATGTGTTAAAGCTCGTTATTTGAGGTTGAATCGAACAGGTTGATTCCGAAATGAGTTAGGACGCGTGATTGAAAAACAGGAGAAAAAGAAAACAGGTCCGGTACGACCTTCCGAACGGCTGAAATTGAAGTGTATAATACACGGTTTTTCGGGATTCCGGGGTCCCGGAACAAAATTCTCCGGAAATTACATAGAAAGTTCCTCGGGTCAGGTAAAGCGGCCACGCAAAGTATAAGCACCAACGGAAGACATTTGGGGGTGCCGGTGTGCCACAAACCAGCATTCACCGAAACTCGGATTATCGTGAAAAATGTGTTAAAACTCGTTATTTGAGGCTGAAATCGAACAGGTTGATTCCTGAAATGAGCTTGGACGCGTGATTGAAAAACAGAGAGAAAAAGAAACAGGGTCCGGTACGACCTTCCGAACGGCTGAAATTGAAGTGTATAATACACGGTTTTTCGGGATTCGAGGGTCCCGGATCAAAATTCTCCGGAAATCACATAGAAAGTTCCTCAGGTCAGATAAAGCGGCCACGCAAAGTTTGAGCACCAACGGAAGACATTTGGGGATGCCGGTGTGCCACAAACCAGATTCGCAGAAACTCGGATTATCGTGAAAAATGTGTTAAAGCTCGTTATTTGAGGTGAAATCGAACAGGTTGATTCCAGAAATGAGCTCGGACGCGTGATTGAAAAACAGGAGAAAAAGAATTAGGGTCGGTGACGAGCTTCGAACGGTGAAATTGAAGTGTATAATACACGGTTTTCGAGATCTCGGGGTCCGGAACAAAATTCTCCGGAAATCACATAGAAAGTTCCTCGAGTCGGATAAAGCGGCCACGCAAAATTTGAGTACCAACGGAAGACATTTGGGGATGCGGTGTGCCCACAAACCAAAGATTCGCCGAAACTCGGATTATCGTGAAAAATGTGTTAAAGCTCGTTATTTGAGGTGAAATCGAACAGGTTGATTCCTGAAATGAGCTCGGACGCGTGATTGAAAACAGGAAAAAAGAAACAGGTCCGTCGACCTTCCGAACTTTAAACCGAAGTGTATAATACACGGTTTTTCGGGACGGGTCCGGAACAAAATTCTCCGGAAATCACATAGAAAGTTCCTCGAGTCAGATAAAGCGGCCACGCAAAGTTTGAGCACCAACGGAAGACATTTGGGGGTGCCGGTGTGCAACAAACCAGCATTCGCCGAAACTCGAATTATCGTGAAAATGTGTTAAAGCTCGTTATTTGAGGCTGAAATCGAACAGGTTGATTCCTGAAATGAGCTCCGACGCGTGATTAAAAAACTGGGAGAAAAAGAAACAGGGTCCGGTACGACCTTCCGAACGGCTGAAACTGAAGTGTATAATACACGGTTTTTCGGGATGCCGGGGTCCCGGAACAAAATTCTCCGGAAATCACATAGAAAGTTCCTCGGGTCAGATAAAGCGGCCACGCAAAATTTGAGCACCAACGGAACACATTTGGGGGTGCCGGTGTGCCACAAACCAGCATGCGCCGAAACTCGGATTATCGTGAAAAATGTGTTAAATCTCGTTATTTGAGGCTGAAATCGAACAGGTTGATTCCAGAAATGAGCTCGAACGCGTGATTGAAAAACAGGGAGAAAAAGACACAGGGTCCGGTACGACCTTCCGAACGGCTGAAATTGAAGTGTATTTATAAGACACGGTTTTTCGGGATTCCGGGATCCCGGAACAAAGTTCTCCAGAAATCACATAGAATGTTCCTCGGGTCAGATAAAGCGGCCACGCAAAGTTTGAGCACCAACGGAAGACATTTGGGGGTGCCGGTGTGCCACAAACCAAAGATTCGCGAAACTCGGATTATCGTGAAAAATGTGTTAAAGCTCGTTATTTGAGGTGAAATCGAACAGTTGATTCTGAAATGAGCTTGGACGCGTTATTGAAAAACAGGAGAAAAAGAAACAATGTCCGCATCGACCTTTCCGAACGGTCATTAAATCAAGTGTATAATACACGGTTTTCGGGATTCGGGGTCCCGGAACAAAATTCTCCGGAAATCACATAGAAAGTATTTCGGGTTAGATAAATCGGCCACGCAAAGTTTGAGCACCAACGGAAGACCTTTGGGGGTGCCGGTGTGGCACAAACCAGCATTCGCCGAAACTCGGATTATCGTGAAAAATGTGTTAAAGCTCGTTATTTGAGGCTAAAATCGAAGAGGTTGATTCCTGAAATGAGGTCGGACGCGTGATTGAAAAACAGGGAGAAAAAGAAACAGGGTCCAGTACGACCTTCCGAACGGCTGAAATTGAAGTGTATAATACACGGTTTTTCGGAATTCCGGGGTCCCGGAAAAAAATTCTCCGGAAATTACATAGAAAGTTCCTCGGGTCAGGTAAAGCGGCCACGCAAAGTATGAGCACCAACGGAAGACATTTGGGGGTGCCGGTGTGCCACAAACCAGCATTCACCGAAACTCGGATTATCGTGAAAAATGTGTTAAAACTCGTTATTTGAGGCTGAAATCGAACAGGTTGATTCCTGAAATGAGCTAGGACGCGTGATTGAAAACGGGGAGAAAAAAAACAGGTCCGACGACCTTCCGAACGGCTGAAATTGAAGTGTATAATACACGGTTTTTCAGGATTCCGGGGTCCCGGAACAAAATTCTCCGGAAATCACATAGAAAGTTCCTCGGGTCAAATAAAGCGGCCACGCAAAGTTTGAGCACCAACGGAAGACATTTGGGGGTGCCGGTGTGCCACAAACCAGCATTCACCGAAACTCGGATTATCGTGAAAAATGTGTTAAAGCTCGTTATTTGAGGCTGAAATCGAACAGGTTGATTCCTGAAATGAGCTTGGACGCGTGATTGAAAAACAGGGAGAAAAAGAAACAGGGTCCCAGACGACCTTCCGAACTAATTTGAAATTGAAGTGTATAATACACGGTTTTGGGATTCGAGGTCCCGGAACAAAATTCTCGGAAATCACATAGAAAGTTCCTCAGGTCGGATAAAGCGGCCACGCAAAGTTTGAGCACCAACGGAAGACATTTGGGGATCCCGGTGTGCCACAAACCAAGATTCGCCGAAACTCGGATTATCGTGAAAAATGTGTTAAAGCTCGTTATTTGAGGTGAAATCGAACAGGTTGATTCCTGAAATGAGCTCGGACGCGTGATTGAAAAACGGGGAAAAAAAAGAATTAGGGTCCGTCACGAGCTTCCGAACAGTGAAATTGAAGTGTATAATACACGGTTTTCGAGATCGGGGTCCCGGAACAAAATTCTCAGGAAATCACATAGAAAGTTCCTCAGTCGGATAAAGCGGCCACGCAAAGTATGAGCACCAACGGAAGACATTTGGGGATGCCGGTGTGCCACAAACCAACATTCGCCGAAACTCGGATTATCGTGAAAAATGTGTTAAAGCTCGTTATTTGAGGGTGAAATCGAACAGTTGATTCACGAAATGAGCTCGGACGCGTGATTGAAAAACAGGGAGAAAAAGAAACAGTGGTCCAGCACGACCTTCCGAACGGGTCAAATCAAGTGTATAATACACGGTTTTTCGGGATGCGGGGTCCGGAACAAAATTCTCCGGAAATCACATAGAAAGTTCCTCGAGTCGGATAAAGCGGCCACGCAAAGTTTGAGCACCAACGGAAGACATTTGGGGTGCCGGTGTGCAACAAACCAAAGATTCGCGAAACTCGAATTATCGTGAAAATGTGTTAAAGCTCGTTATTTGAGGCTGAAATCGAACAGGTTGATTCTGAAATGAGCTCGGACGCGTGATTAAAAAACAGGGAGAAAAAGAAACAGTGGTCCGAGCACGACCTTCCGAGCAAATCAAAGTGTATAATACACGGTTTTTCGGGACGGGGTCCGGAACAAAATTCTCCGGAAATCACATAGAAAGTTCCTCGGGTCAAATAAAGCGGCCACGCAAAATTTGAGCACCAACGGAACACATTTGGGGGTGCCGGTGTGCCACAAACCAAAGATGCACCAAACTCGGATTATCGTGAAAAATGTGTTAAATCTCGTTATTTGAGGTGAAATCGAACAAAGGTTGATTCAGAAATGAGCTCGAACGCGTGATTGAAAAAGGGAAAAAAAGACACGGGGTCGATGACGACCTTCGAACGGTGAAATTGAAGTGTATTTATAAGACACGGTTTCGGGATTCGGGATCCCGGAACAAAGTTCTCCGAAATCACATAGAATGTTCCTCGGGTGAGATAAAGCGGCCACGCAAAGTTTGAGCACCAACGGAAGACATTTGGGGGTGCCGGTGTGCCACAAACCAAAAGATTCGCGAAACTCGGATTATCGTGAAAAATGTGTTAAAGCTCGTTATTTGAGGTGAAATCGAACAGGTTGATTCCTGAAATGAGCTCGGACGCGTGATTGAAAAACAGGAGAAAAAAAACGATTGTCCGTACGACCTTCCGAATTTAAATCAAGTGTATAATACACGGTTTTCGGGATTCGGGGTCCGGAACAAAATTCTCAGGAAATCACATAGAAAGTTCTTCGGGTTAGATAAATCGGCCACGCAAAGTTTGAGCACCAACGGAAGACCTTTGGGGTGCGGTGTGGCACAAACCAAAGATTCGCCGAAACTCGGATTATCGTGAAAAATGTGTTAAAGCTCGTTATTTGAGGTGAAATCGAACAGGTTGATTCCTGAAATGAGCTTGGACGCGTGATTGAAAAACATGAAGAAAAAGAAACAGGTCCGAGACGACCTTCCGAGCAATTTGAAATTGAAGTGTATATAATACACGGTTTCGGGGATTCGGGGTCCGGAACAAAATTCTCGGAAATCACATAGAAAGTTCCTCGGGTCAAATAAAGCGGCCACGCAAAGTTTGAGCACCAACGGAAGACATTTGGGTGTGGTGTGTACAAACCAAAGATTCGCCAAAACTCGGATTATCGTGAAAAATGTGTTAAAGCTCGTTATTTGAGGTTGAATCGAACAGGTTGATTCTGAAATGAGCTAGGACGCGTGATTGAAAAACAGGGAGAAAAAGAAACAGGTGGTCCTTACGACCTTCGAACAGCTGAAATTGAAGTGTATAATACACGGTTTTTCGGGATTCCGGGGTCCCGGAACAAAATTCTCCGGAAATTACATAGAAAGTTCCTCGGGTCAGGTAAAGCGGCCACGCAAAGTATAAGCACCAACGGAAGACATTTGGGGGTGCCGGTGTGCCACAAACCAGCATTCACCGAAACTCGGATTATCGTGAAAAATGTGTTAAAACTCGTTATTTGAGGCTGAAATCGAACAGGTTGATTCCTGAAATGAGCTTGGACGCGTGATTGAAAAACAGAGAGAAAAAGAAACAGGGTCCGGTACGACCTTCCGAACGGCTGAAATCGAAGTGTATAATACACGGTTTTTCGGGATTCGAGGGTCCCGGAACAAAATTCTCCGGAAATCACATAGAAAGTTCCTCAGGTCAGATAAAGCGGCCACGCAAAGTTTGAGCACCAACGGAAGACATTTGGGGATGCCGGTGTGCCACAAACCAGCATTCGCCGAAACTCGGATTATCGTGAAAAATGTGTTAAAGCTCGTTATTTGAGGTCAAATCGAACGAGTTGATTTCGAAATGAGCTCGGACGCGTGATTGAAAAACAGGGAGAAAAAGAATTAGGGTCCAGACGAGCTTCCGAGCGGCTGAAATTGAAGTGTATAATACACGGTTTTGAGATTCGGGGTCCGGAACAAAATTCTCCGGAAATCACATAGAAAGTTCCTCGGGTCGGATAAAGCGGCCACGCAAAGTTTGAGCACCAACGGAAGACATTTGGGGATGCGGTGTGCCCAAACCAAAGATTCGCGAAACTCGGATTATCGTGAAAAATGTGTTAAAGCTCGTTATTTGAGGCCGAAATCGAACAGGTTGATTCTTGAAATGAGCTCGGACGCGTGATTGAAAAACAGGAAGAAAAAAAACAGGTCCAGACGACCTTCCGAACAATTTGAAATTGAAGTGTATAATACACGGTTTTCGGGATTCGAGGGTCCCGGAATAAAATTCTCCGGAAATCACATAGAAAGTTCCTCGGGTCGGATAAAGCGGCCACGCAAAGTTTGAGCACCAACGGAAGACATTTGGGGATGCGGGTGTGCCACAAACCAAGATTCGCGAAACTCGGATTATCGTGAAAAATGTGTTAAAGCTCGTTATTTGAGGTGAAATCGAACGAGGTTGATTCGAAATGAGCTCGAGACGCGTGATTGAAAAACAGGAGAAAAAGAAACGGGGTCCTCACGACCTTCCGAGCATTTGAAATTGAAGTGTATAATACACCGTTTTTCGGGATTCGAGGGTCCCGGAACAAAATTCTCGAGAAATCACATAGAAAGTTTCTCGGAGTCGATAAAGCGGCCACGCAAAGTTTGAGCACCAACGGAAGACATTTGGGGTGCGGTGTGCCACAAACCAAAGATTCGCGAAACTCGGATTATCGTGAAAAATGTGTTAAAGCTCGTTATTTGAGGTGAAATCGAACAGGTTGATTCCTGAAATGAGCTCGGACGCGTGATTGAAAAACACGGAGAAATAGAGAGTGGTCCGACGACCTTCCGAATTTGGAAATCAAGTGTATAATACATGGTTTTTCGGGATTCAGGGGACCCGGAAAAAAATTCTTCAGAAATCACATAGAAAGTTCCTCGGGTCAGATAAAGCGGCCACACAAAGTTTGAGCACCAACAGAAGAAATTTGGGGGTTCCGGTGTGCCACAAACCAGCATTCGCCGAAACTCGGATTATCGTGAAAAATGTGTTAAAGCTCGTTATTTGAGGCTGAAATCGAACAGGTTGATTCACGAAATGAGCTCGGACGCGTGATTGAAAAACAGGGAGAAAAAGAAACAGGTCCGCTACGACCTTCCGAACAGCTAAAATCGAAGTGTATAATACACGGTTTTCGGGATTAGGGGGACCGGAACAAAATTCTCGGAAATCACATAGAAAGTTCTTGGTCGGATAAATCGGCCACGCAAAGTTTGAGCACCAACGGAAGACCTTTGGAGGTGCCGGTGTGGCACAAACCGGCGATTCGCGAAACTCGGATTATCGTGAAAAATGTGTTAAAGCTCGTTATTTGAGGTGAAATCGAACAGGTTGATTCCTGAAATGAGCTCGGACGCGTGATTGAAAACATGGAGAAAAATAAACGGGGTCCGTACGACCTTCCGAACAGGAAATTGAAGTGTATAATACACGGTTTTTCGGGATTCCGGGGTCCCGGAACAAAATTCTCCGGAAATCACATAGAAGTTTCCTCGGGTCAAATAAAGCGGCCACGCAAAGTTTGAGCACCAACGGAAGACATTTGGGGGTGCCGGTGTGCCACAAACCAGCATTCGCCGAAACTCGGATTATCGTGAAAAATGTGTTAAAGCTCGTTATTTGAGGCTGAAATCGAACAGGTTGATTCCTGAAATGAGCTCGGACGCGTGATTGAAAACAGGAAAAAAGAAACAGGGGTCATTTACGACCTTCCGAACGTCCGAAATTGAAGTGTATAATACACGGTTTTCGGGATTCGGGTTCCCGGAACAAAATTCTCCGGAAATTACATAGAAAGTTCCTCGGGTCAGGTAAAGCGGCCACGCAAAGTATGAGCACCAACGGAAGACATTTGGGGGTGCCGGTGTGCCACAAACCAGTATTCAACGAAACTCGGATTGTCGTGAAAAATGTGTTAAAACTCGTTATTTGAGGGTGAAATCGAACAGGTTGATTCCTGAAATGAGCTTGGACGCGTGATTGAAAAACAGGGAGAAAAAGAAACAGGGTCCGGTACGACCTTCCGAACAGCTGAAATTGAAATGTATAATACACGGTTTTTCGGGATTCCGGGGTCCCGGAACAAAATTCTTCGGAAATCACATAGAAAACTCCTCGGGTCAAATAAAGCGGCCACGCAAAGTTTGATCATCAACGGAAGACATTCGGGGGTGCCGGTGTGCCACAAACCAGCATTCGCCAAAACTCGGATTATCGTGAAAAATGTGTTAAAGCTCGTTATTTGAGGCTGAAATCGAACAGGTTGATTCCTGAAATGAGCTAGGACGCGTGATGGAAAAACAAGGAGAAAAAGAAACAGGGTCCGGTACGACCTTCCGAACGGCTGAAATTGAAGTGTATAATACACGGTTTTTCGGGATTCCGGGGTCCCGGAAAAAAATTCTCCTGAAATTACATAGAAAGTTTCTCGGGTCAGGTAAAGCGGCCACGCAAAGTATGAGCACCAACGGAAGACATTTGGGGGTGCCGGTGTGCCACAAACCAGCATTCACCGAAACTCGGATTATCGTGAAAAATGTGTTAAGACTCGTTATTTGAGGCTGAAATCGAACAGGTTGATTCCTGAAATGAGCTTGGACGCGTGATTGAAAAACATGGAGAAAAAGAAACAGGGTCCGGTACGACCTTCCGAACAGCTGAAATTGAAGTGTATATAATACACGGTTTTTCGGGATTCCGGGGTCCCGGAACAAAATTCTCGAAAATCACATAGAAAGTTCCTCGGGTCAAATAAAGCGGCCACGCAAAGTTTGAGCATCAACGGAAGACATTTGGGGGTGCCGGTGTGTGCCAAACCAAAGATTCGCCAAAACTCTGATTATCGTGAAAAATGTGTTAAAGCTCGTTATTTGAGGCTGAAATCGAACAGGTTTATTCCTGAAATGAGCTAGGACGCGTGATTGAAAAACAGGGAGAAAAAGAAACAGGGTCCGGTACGACCTTCCGAACGGCTGAAATTGAAGTGTATAATACACGGTTTTTCGGGATTAGGGGTCCGGAACAAAATTCTCGGAAATTACATAGAAAGTTTCTCGGGTCGAGGTAAAGCGCCACGCAAAGTATAAGCACCAACGGAAGACATTTGGGGGTGCGGTGTGCCTACAAACCAGCATTCACCGAAACTCGGATTATCGTGAAAAATGTGTTAAAACTCGTTATTTGAGGCTGAAATCGAACAGGTTGATTCCTGAAATGAGCTCTGACGCGTGATTGAAAAACAGGAAGAAAAAGAAACAGTGGTCGTGACGACCTTCCGAACGGCCATTTGAAATTGAAGTGTATAATACACGGTTTTCGGGATTCGAGGGTCTTGGAACAAAATTCTGCGGAAATCACATAGAAAGTTCCTCGGAGTCGAGATAAAGCGGCCACGCAAAGTTTGAGCACCAACGGAAGACATTTGGGGATGCGGTGCGCCACAAACCAAAGATTCGCGAAACTCGGATTATCGTGAAAAATGTGTTAAAGCTCGTTATTTGAGGTGAAATCGAACAGGTTGATTCCTGAAATGAGCTCGGACGCGTGATTGAAAAACAGGAGAAAAAGAATTAGGGTCGTGACGACCTTCCGAACGGTGAAATTGAAGTGTATAATACACGGTTTTTCGGGATTCCGGGGTCCCGGAACAAAATTCTCCGGAAATCACATAGAAAGTTCCTCGGGTCAGATAAAGCGGCCACGCAAAGTTTGAGCACCAACGGAAGACATTTGGGAATGCCGGTGTGCCACAAACCAGCATTCGCCGAAACTCGGATTATCGTGAAAAATGTGTTAAAGCTCGTTATTTGAGGCTGAAATCGAACAGGTTGATTCCTGAAATGAGCTCGGACGCGTGTTTGAAAACAGGAGAAAAGAAACAGGGTCCAGTCGACCTTCCAAGCAATTTGAAATTGAAGTGTATAATACACGGTTTTTCGGGATTCGAGGGTCCCGGAACAGAATTCCTCGGAAATCACATAGAAAGTTCCTCAGGTCAGATAAAGCGGCCACGAAAAGTTTGAGCACCAACGGAAGACATTTAGGGATGCCGGTGTGCCACAAACCAGCATTCGCCGAAACTCGGATTATCGTGAAAAATGTGTTAAAGCTCGTTATTTGAGGCTAAAATCGAAGAGGTTGATTCCTGAAATGAGCTCGGACGCGTGATTGAAAAACACGGAGAAATAGAGACAGGTCCGCACGACCTTCCGACATTAAATCAAGTGTATAATACATGGTTTTTCGGGATTAGGGGACCGGAAAAAATTCTTCGAAATCACATAGAAAGTTCCTCGGGTCGATAAAGCGGCCACGCAAAGTTTGAGCACCAATGAAGAAATTTGGGGGTTCGGTGTGCCCAAACCAAAGATTCGCAGAAACTCGGATTATCGTGAAAAATGTGTTAAAACTCGTTATTTGAGGTGAAATCGAACAGTTGATTCTGAAATGAGCTCGGACGCGTGATTGAAAAACAGGGAGAAAAAGAAACAGGGGTCGTCACGACCTTCCGAACAGTAAACCGAAGTGTATAATACACGGTTTTTCGGGATTAGGGGACCCGGTACAAAATTCTCCGGAAATCACATAGAAAGTTCTTGGTCGATAAATCGGCCACGCAAAGTTTGAGCACCAACGGAAGACCTTTGGGGGGTGCGGTGTGGCACAAACCAAAGATTCCGAAACTCGGATTATCGTGAAAAATGTGTTAAAGCTCGTTATTTGAGGTGAAATCGAACAGGTTGATTCCAGAAATGAGCTCGGACGCGTGATTGAAAAACAGGAGAAAAAGAAACAGTGGTCCGTGACGACCTTCCGAACGGCAGTGAAATTGAAGTGTATAATACACGGTTTTTCGGGATTCCGGTCCCGGAACAAAATTCTCCGGAAATCACATAGAAAGTTCCTCGGTCAAATAAAGCGGCCACGCAAAGTTTGAGCACCAACGGAAGACATTTGGGGGTGCGGTGTGCCACAAACCAAAGATTCGCCAAAACTCGGATTATCGAGAAAAATGTGTTAAAGCTCGTTATTTGAGGCTGAAATCGAGCAGGTTGATTCTGAAATGAGCTAGGACGCGTGATTGAAAACAGGAGAAAAAAAACAGTGGTCCGGTATGACCTTCCGAACGGTGAAATTGAAGTGTATAAATACACGGTTTTCGGGATTCGGGGTCCGGAACAAAATTCTCGGAAATTACATAGAAAGTTCTCGGGTGGAGGTAAAACGGCCACGCAAAGTATGAGCACTAACGGAAGACATTTGGGGGTGCCGGTGTGCCACTAAACCAAAGATTCACCGATACTCGGATTATCGTGAAAAATGTGTTAAAACTCGTTATTTGAGGCTGAAATCGAACGGGTTGATTCCTGAAATGAGCTCGGACGCGTGATTGAAAAACAGGAGAAAAAGAAACAGGTCCGATCGACCTTCCGAACGGCTCAAATTGAAGTGTATAATACACGGTTTTTCGGGATTAGGGGGTCCCCTGAACAAAATTCTCCGGAAATCACATAGAAAGTTCCTCGGGTCGAATAAAGCGGCCACGCAAAGTTTGAGCACCAACGGAAGACATTTGGGGTCTTAGGTGTGCCCAAACCAAAGATTCGCCGAAACTCGGATTATCGTGAAAAATGTGTTAAAACTCGTTATTTGAGGTGGAAATCGAACAGGTTGATTCTGAAATGAGCTAGGACGCGTGATTGAAAAACAGGGAGAAAAAGAAACAAGGTCCAGTACGACCTTCCGAACGGTGAAATTGAATGTATAATACACGGTTTTCGGGATTATGGGGTCCGGAACAAAATTCTCGGAAATCACATAGAAAGTTCCTCGGGTCAGATAAGCGGCCACGCAAAGTTTGAGCACCAACGGAAGACATTTGCGAATGCCGGTGTGCCACAAACCAGCATTCGCCGAAACTCGGATTATCGTGAAAAATGTGTTAAAGCTCGTTATTTGAGGCTGAAATCGAACAGGTTGATTCCTGAAATGAGCTCGGACGCGTGATTGAAAAACAGGAGAAATAGAAATGTGGTCAGACGACCTTCCGAAGCATTCAAACTGAAGTGTATAATACACGGTTTTTCGGGATTCCGGGGACCCGGAACAAAATTCTTCGGAAATCACATAGAAGTTTCCTCGGGTCAGATAAAGCGGCCACACAAAGTTTGAGCACCAACAGAAGAAATTTGGGGGTTCCAGTGTGCCACAAACCAGCATTCGCTGAAACTCGGATTATCGTGAAAAATGTGTTAAAGCTCGTTATTTGAGGCTGAAATCGAACAAAGTTGATTCTGAAATGAGCTCGGGCACGTGATTAAAAACAGGAGAAAAAGTAAATGGGTCCGAGTCACGACCTTCCGAACTATTTGAAATTGAAGTGTAATAATACACGGTTTTTCGGGATTCCGGGGTCCCTGAACAAAATTCTCCGGAAATCACATAGAAAGTTCCTCGGGTCAGATAAAGCGGCCACGCAAAGTTTGATCACCAACGGAAGACATTTGGGGGTGCCGGTGTGCCACAAACCAGCATTCGCCGAAACTCGGATTATCGTGAAAAATGTGTTAAAACTCGTTATTTGAGGCTGAAATCGAACAGGTTGATTCCTGAAATGAGCTAGGACGCGTGATTCAAAAAATGGGAGAAAAAGAAACAAAATCCGGTACGACCTTCCGAACGGCTGAAATTGAAGTGTATAGTACACGGTTTTTCGGGATTCTGGGGTCCCGGAACAAAATTCTCCGGAAATTTCATAGAAAGTTCCTCGGGTCAGGTAAAGCGGCCACGCAAAGTATGAGCACCAACGGAAGACATTTGGGGGTGCCGGTGTGCCATTACCAGCATTCACCGAAACTCGGATTATCGTGAAAAATGTGTTAAAGCTCGTTATTTGAGGCTGAAATCGAACAAGTTGATTCCTGAAATGAGCTCGGACGCGTGATTAAAAAACAGGGAGAAAAAGATACAGGGTCCGGTACGACCTTCCGAACGGCTGAAATTGAAGTGTATAATACACGGTTTTTCGGGATTCGAGGGTCCCGGAACAAAATTCTCCGGAAATCACATAGAAAGTTCCTCGGGTCAGATAAAGCGGCCACGCAAAGTTTGAGCACCAACGGAAGACATTTGGGGTGCCGGTGTGCCCAAACCAAAGATTCGCCGAAACTCGGATTATCGTGAAAAATGTGTTAAAGCACGTTATTTGAGGGTGAAATCGAACAAGTTGATTTCTGAAATGAGCTCGGACGCGTGATTAAAAAACAGGGAGAAAAAGAAACTGGTCGTGACGACCTTCCGAATTTGGCTAAATCAAGTGTATAATACACGGTTTTGGGATTAGGGGTCCCGGAACAAAATTCTCAGGAAATCACTTAGAAAGTTCTTCGGGTTAGATAAAGCGGCCACGCAAAGTTTGAGCACCAACGGAAGACATTTGGGGGTGGTGTGCCAAACCAACATTTCCGAAACTCGGATTATCGTGAAAAATGTGTTAAAGCTCGTTATTTGAGGTGAAATCGAACAGGTTGATTCCTGAAATGAGCTCGGACGCGTGATTGAAAAACAGGGAGAAAAAGAAAAGTGGGGTCGGTGACGACCTTCCGAACGGTGAAATTGAAGTGTATAATACACGGTTTCGGGATTAGGGTCCCCGAACAAAATTTTCCGGAAATCACATAGAAAGTTCCTCGGGTCGATAAAGCGGCCTCGCAAAGTTTGAGCACCAACGGAAGACATTTGGGGGTGCCGGTGTGCCACAAACCAAAATTCGCCGAAACTCGGATTATCGTGAAAAATATGTTAAAACTCGTTATTTAAGGTGAAATCGAAACAGGTTGATTCTGAAATGAGCTCGGACGCGTGATTGAAAAACAGGGAGAAAAAGAAACAGGTCCGCTACGACCTTCCGAAGCAGTGAAATTGAAGTGTATAATACACGGTTTTTCGGGATTCAGGGGTCCCCGAACAAAATTCTCCGGAAATCACATAGAAAGTTCCTCGGGTCGATAAAGCGGCCACGCAAAGTTTGAGCACCAACGGAAGACATTTGGGGGTGCCGGTGTGCCAAACCAAAGATTCGCCAAAACTCGGATTATCGTGAAAAATGTGTTAAAACTCGTTATTTGAGGCTGAAATCGAACAGGTTGATTCCTAAAATGAGCTAGGACGCGTGATTCAAAAACAGGGAGAAAAAGAAACAAGGTCCGGTACGACCTTCCGAACGGCTGAAATTGGAGTGTATAATACACGGTTTTTCGGGATTGTGGGGTCCCGGAACAAAATTCTCCGGAAATTTCATAGAAAGTTCCTCGGGTCAGGTAAAGCGGCCACGCAAAGTATGAGCACCAACGGAAGACATTTGGGGGTGCCGGTGTGCCACAAACCAGCATTCACCGAAACTCGGATTATCGTGAAAAATGTGTTAAAGCTCGTTATTTGAGGTGAAATCAACAAAGTTGATTTTGAAATGAGCTCGGACGCGTGATTAAAAAACAGGGAGAAAAAGAAACAGGGTCCGGTACGACCTTCCGAACGGCTGAAATTGAAGTGTATAATACACGGTTTTTCGGGATTCGAGGGTCTCGGAACAAAATTCTCCGGAAATCACATAGAAAGTTCCTCGGGTCAGATAAAGCGGCCACGCAAAGTTTGAGCACCAACGGAAGACATTTGGGGGTGCCGGTGTGCCACAAACCAGCATTCCCCGAAACTCGGATTATTGTGAAAAATGTGTTAAAGCTCGTTATTTGAGGGTTAAATCGAACAAGTTGATTCCTGAAATGAGCTCGGACGCGTGATTAAAAAACAGGGAGAAAAAGAAACAGGGTCCGGTACGACCTTCCGAACGGCTGAAACTGAAGTGTATAATACACGGTTTTTCGGGATTCCGGGGTCCCGGAACAAATTCTCCGGAAATCACTTAGAAAGTTCTTCGGGTTAGATAAAGCGGCCACGCAAATATTGGGCACCGACGGAAGACATTCGGGGGTGCCGGTGTGCCACAAACCAGCATTCGCCGAAACTCGGATTATCGTGAAAAATGTGTTAAAGCTCGTTATTTGAGGCTTAAATCGAACAGGTTGATTTCTGAAATGAGCTCGGACGCGTGATTGAAAAACAGGGAGAAAAAGAAACAGGGTCCGGTACGACCTTCCGAACGGCTGAAATTGAAGTGTATAATACACGGTTTTTCGGGATTCGAGGGTCCCGGAACAAAATTCTCCGGAAATCACATAGAAAGTTTCTCGGGTCAGATAAAGCGGCCACGCAAAGTTTGAGCACCAACGGAAGACATTTGGGGGTGCTGGTGTGCCACAAACCAAAGATTCGCAGAAACTCGGATTATCGTGAAAAATGTGTTAAAACTCGTTATTTGAGGTTGAAATCGAACAGGTTGATTCCTGAAATGAGCTCGGACGCGTGATTGAAAAACAGGGGAGAAATAGAAACAGGGCGAGTCACGACCTTCCGAACAGTGAAACCAAGTGTATAAATACACGGTTTTTCGGGATTCCGGGGACCCGGAACAAAATTATCCGGAAATCACATAGAAAGTTCCTCGAGTCAGATAAAGCGGCCACACAAAGTTTGAGCACCAACGGAAGACATTTGTGGGTGCCGGTGTGCCACAAACCAGCATTCGCCGAAACTCGGATTATCGTGAAAAATGTGTTAAAGTTCGTTTTTTGAGGCTGAAATCGAACAGGTTGATTCCTGAAATGTGCTCGGATGCGTGATTAAAAAACAGGGAGAAAAAGAAACAAGGTCCGAAGACGACTTTCCGACGGGTCAAACCAAGTGTATAATACACGGTTTTCGGGATTAGGGGTCCGGAACAAAATTCTCGGAAATCACATAGAAAGTTCTTCGGGTCAGATAAAGCGGCCACGCAAAGTTTAAGCACCAACGGAAGACATTTGGGGGTGCGGTGTGGCACAAACCAAGCATTCGCAAAACTCGGATTATCGTGAAAAATGTGTTAAAGTTTGTTATTTGAGGCTGAAATCGAACAGGTTGATTCCTGAAATGAGCTCGGACGCGTGATTGAAAAACAGGGGAGAAAAAGACACGAAGTCGTCTACGACGACCTTGAAGGCAAATGGCCGAAGTGTATAATACACGGTTTTCGAGATTAGGGGACCGGAACAAAATTCTCCGGAAATCACATAGAAAGTTCCTTGAGTCAGATAAAGCGGCCATGCAAAGTTTGAGCACCAACGGAAGACATTTGGGGGTGCCGGTGTGCCACAAACCAGCATTCGCCGAAACTCGGATTATCGTGAAAAATGTGTTAAAGCTCGTTATTTGAGGTGAAATCGAACAGGTTGATTCCTGAAATGAGCTCGGACGCGTGATTGAAAACAGAGAAAAAAAAACAGTGCAGTGACGACCTTCCGAGCAGTTTGGCGAAGTGTATAATACACGGTTTCGGAATTCGGGGTTCGGAACAAAATTCTCCGGAAATCACATAGAAAGTTCCTCGGGTCAGATAAAGCGGCCACGCAAAGTTTGAGCACCAACGGAAGACATTTGGGGGTCCGGGGTGTGCCTAAGCAAAGATTCGCCGAAACTCGGATTATCGTGAAAAATGTGTTAAAGCTCGTTATTTGAGGCTGAAATCGAACAAGGTTGATTCCTGAAATGAGCTCGGACGCGTGATTGAAAAACAGGGAGAAATAGAAACAGGGTCCGGTACGACCTTCCGAACGGCTCAAACTGAAGTGTATAATACACGGTTTTTCAACCGTTCGGGAGATCGTACCGGACCCTGTTTCTTTTTCTCCCGTTTTTCTATCACGCGTCCGAGGTCATTTAAGGAGTTAAAGTATTCTATTCCAGCCTCGGATAACGAGTATTAATACATTTTTCACGATTATCCGAGGTTCGACGAATGCTGATTTATGGCATACCCGCACCCTCAAATGTCTTCCGTTGCTACTCAAATTTTGTGTGGCCTCTTTATCTGATCCGAGGAACTTTCTGTGTGATTTTCGGAGAATTTTGTTCCGGGACCCTCGAATCCCGAAAAACCGTGTATCACACTTCAATTTCAGCCGTTCGGGAGGTCGTACCGGACCCTGTTTCTTTTTCTACCGGTTTTTCTATCACGCGTCCGAGGTAATTTTAGGAGTTAACCTATTCGATTTCAGCATCGGATAACGAGTATTAATACATTTTTCACGATTATCCGAGGTTCGACGAATGCTGGTTTATGGCATACCGGCACCCCCAAATGTCTTCCGTTGCTACTCAAATTTTGCGTAGCCGCTTTATCTGACCCGAGGAACTTTTGTGTGATTTCCAAATAATTTTGTTTCGGGATCCTGGAATCCCGAAAAACCGTGTATTATACATTTCAATTTCAGCCGTTCGGGAGGTCATACCGGACCCTGTTTATTTTTCTCCCGGTTTTTTCTATTACGCGTCCGAGGTCATTTCAGGAGTTAGCCTATTCGATTTCAGTCTCGGATAACGAGTATTAATACAATTTTCACGATTATCCGATATTCGACGAATGCTGGTTTATGGCATACCCGCACCCCCAAATGTCTTCCGTTGCTACTCAAATTTTGGGCGATCGCCTTATCTGACCCGAAAAACTTTCTGTGTGATTTCCGGATAATTTTGTTCCGGGACCCCGGAATCCCGAAAAACCGTGTAACACTTCAATTTCAGCCTCGGATAGCGAGTATTAATACATTTTTCACGATTATCCGAGGTTCGACGAATGCTAGGTGATTGGACTCGATATTTCACTCCTTCCATGGTCGAGAGGATGAACAAACTTATGAAAAAAAAATTTGAGGGCACTGGTTTATCGTTCAAGCTGAATCGTTAATGTTTTATCTCTTGATGAATACAACTTCATCACCTCCATTTTATTCTTCCCATTTACGAGTACTTTTAGAAGGCAATGTTTGTAACGAATAAGTGGAATGGAGGAAGTAATAAAATTACGCTTTTAAGTCTTAAATATATTTCAATCCAAGCGGGGGTGGGGTAAGAAATTATAAACTTGAAAACAACGGTAAGGTTGCGACATATATATGAAAGAGTATACAATAATGATGTATTTGTCGAATCAAATACATTACGTGGTCTAATAATGAACCATTTTGATTAGTTGATAATATTAAGGTTTTTTGTTGACCTCAAATTGATTTACCATTTACGTACGTAGTTGATTGAATCGCATAGCTACCATGGCAACCATGCACGTTATTAACTGCTGTTTATCTTGATAGATTGGTGGTCATAATTAAATGATTAATTCCGTGTTATAAACCTTGAACTTTAAGAGTTGGTTCACGGGTTCAAGAGTCTTGCCAAATATTGTGCCGAAATGCCACATTTGAGGTAAAAAAGGTTCTTGAAATTTTAACATATAGGAACTTATATTAGTAGACTTGTCAAAACATAACCCGGGCCAATATTTAAACGATTTATCGACCGGATTAGGTCTTTGATAATTGTTGTTAGTGAAAAGACCATCTCAACCAACAAAGAGTTTAAATTTAGAGTATAAATAAAGGACTTGATTGTTCTTTTAGTATGTACGACAGTACTCGTATTAGATTAGGTTTCGGTCATTTATTTGTTTATACTATTCTATTTTAGGGTGTCTAGTTAATTGTTTACCTTTTCATTTTGGGTATATTTTTGATAAACAATTTGATCTTCTACATTCAATTTGTATCACTTATAATCATGATGGGGCATATTCTGCACCCGCTGACCGAGTCAACGTATTGAGTAAGGTCAAAGACAAAAGACATCAAGTCAACATATTAGACAGCCTAACCGACGCAGCCTGTCGGCCTGTCACTTGGGTCTCGGCTAGGCAACCAGCCAGCCGGGAGACATATCCGCGTACTCACATCCAAGACCCCTCGGCATGGAGTCAACCAGGCCTGCCGGCCTGCCATGGGTACCTCGGCCGAAGGTAGAACAGTCTTTTCCACCTGCTCTGCCACTTGGCCACTACGTGACAAAAGGTGAAAGTCTATAAATACTCCACTTCTCTCAACGAGAAAAGGATCCGAAATATAAACTAAACATCTCATAATCTGGTATAAACTCCCTTATCTCTCTACAATATACTTTGCCAAGTAACACACAACTTAATCCCTTTAAGTTTACTGACTTGAGCGTCGGAGTGAGTACGCTCGGTACCAAGCCGAGCCCTCAGTTTGTTCATTGTTTCAGGAGAGGCCGAAAGGAAGAGTCAAGCAAAGTCATCATTCAACAAAGCTTACGTGGTAACAACACTGCTCCGAATTACACCCGGAACAAATCAAATAATTGATCCTATCCTCTTTTCTTTGTTTTTGTGCTAAAACCTAAGGTAAACAAATGACCGAAACGAAGGGAGTACTCTTAATTATGCATTACTCAAGAGACCACCGTTCGGTGGATGCAAGCTAGGTAGCCCGAAGACTTCTCTTAGTTAGTCGTCCCGTGTCTGACACCGTATCGGACACACGCCTAAACATGTCGGACACCTATAAAGCCGTGTCTAACTTTCTACTTTTATTTGGGCACGTGTCTGACGCGTGTCTTTGGTATTTGGACATCATTTGAGGTGAATGATGTTCTTTAGACGAAAAATGAGCTCTCGAAAGAGATTGATTAGAAATATGAGTTTGGATGGGAAATGAAATTGAGCTATAATAAAGGCCAAATTTTAGCTTCACTTATTTAAATTGAATATCAAATAATTTTACAAAAATAAAATCGAATATTTATAACTAAAAAATATATATTTTATTAAATTAAATAACATGTCCCGTGTCCTAAATTTCATGAAATGTCTTGTCACGTGTCGTGTCCGTATCCGTATTCATTTTGGTGCTATCTAAGATGCAAGTTCCTAAGTTCCGATTTCCAAAAGCAAGTTTTCATCAATCAATATCATTAACATGCATGCATACATGTGTCTTATGTTTCTATTTAGACACTGCATTATATCATGCAAAGAAAAAGTGTACAGATATCAATATAGATATAGATATCGATAAAAATGCAGGAACCAAAAACAACAAACGAAGATGAGCTACTAGTTCATGAAGTTGAAGCGAAACGTATTATACAAGACCTTCCTAAGACATCCGTAAGCCGTAACTTCGAACTTGTCAAGTACCATGGGCGGCCAAGAGGGGGAGCATTTCAGCTCTTTGCACCGGGGCCCAAGGGAAATTAGGGCCTCAAAATTTTGAGCCCAATCCCTACATACATCAAATATTATACTCGGTTTGAGCTCAATCCCTACATACATCATTAGGGCCTCAAAATTTTGAGCCCAATTCCTACATACATCAAATATTATACTCGGTTTAAGCCCAATCCCTACATATACATCTACTATTTGCTTCTTTGTTTCCCACTTTCCCCAATTTTTTATTTATTATTATGTAATTGGTTTATAGACTACACAATAGTAGTACACAAAAACTCCGGAGAGACGGTCTCTCAATAGCGTTATTGAGAGACCTCTCACATGATGGGGTGAGGGACCCACAGAATTTCTTTTTTCCCTATTATGTCTCCCACTAAATTAGTGGGAGACGGTCTCTCATGAGACCTACTGATAGTAGTAAACTATTACACATTAATCAGAATTTTTAAAGGCACTTTACTTTTCTGATTTTTGTGTTTTTTCGGTGACAATTTTATCTTTCAACTTTTTTCCGTAATTATTGTATTAAAATGTTTTATATTATGAGACGATTTTATTGAGTAAAAACAAATCATTATTAGCATTAAACGAATAGATATTTTATAAAAATGAACCGTTTTATGGTGTGAGATCGTATTATTTTATAATTTTTTTTTTTACAAATGCCTAAAATATATCTTAGCATTTCCTTTTTTCAAAAAAAAAAATTTCCCTTTCTGTTTGTATCAATTACTATGAGTTGGTGAACGGTGATCAATAAGTTTTGTTTAGGAGTGCAAATAAATGGTAATTTAATTTGAGTTTTGGGGCCTCCATTTTATATTCGGCACAGGGCCTCCCGAACTCATTGGCCGCCCCTGTCAAGTACCAAGGCTGTTGGTGTCCTAACCGTAATAATAACATAGCTACCATCCTTTCTTTTCAAAGGCATTTCCGTGCTCGCGACACTGATCTCATCATCGCTAGCTTTCCCAAGACAGGTACGTGCGTACTAGCGACTTAGCGAATCTTGACCCCACTTTCAAAGGAAAATATCCAACGAGTCTTAACTTTAAGTCTTAAGTTGAGTACGTCTTGAAAATCCAAGACACAACTTAAAGACTTTGGGTGAGTCTTGACCCCACTTTCAAAGAAAATATCCAACGAGTGGATCTCATATGTCATTTCTTTTTATATTATTTTTTTCTTTTTTAAGTTTGTAAAAAAAAAGTAAAATGGAAAAGTAGAGTCTAAGGTGAGTCTTACTGATAATGTATGGAGTCTAAGGTGAGTCTGAACTGGTGGAAAGCTGATATGGCAGAGATTTATAAAGACTTTGATGAGTCTTACAGTAACAGTTGTTAATAATAGAAGGGAGATTATAACTGAATGAGTTGATTCTTATTGATGAGCTGGTTACATTATATAGTAAACCGTCTTGGAGGATAATCTAAGAATATTCCTAATATTCTATAGGATATTATTATGATACTCATAATAATATCTTTCCTAATATCTTATACTAACTAATATCTCTAATACACCCCCTCAGTCAAAGCGGTAGTTAGCGGACACTTTGACTGGACTAAAAAAGAAATAGTTGATGATACCACATAGATGAGACGAGTTGATCGTTGTCGGCACTTGAACCGGTTGCAGTGCCTTTCCTTTGTCGGAGATCATGCCAATTGAAAAAGCCACACAAAGTAATATAACAAGAATAATACTAATTGTGCACGAGTGTCGAAACAACTCGTGAGACACGAAACTAAAACGTCAAGGTGCACGAGGGCCGAAGCAAACTCGTAAAACACCGACAATATAAAAACAAAATAAATGGTGCACAAGGGCCGAAACAAACTCATGAAACACCGAAACTGTGAGGGCCGAAGCAAACTCAACAGTACAAAACTAAAAACGGAAATAAAACAATATGACTAAACCAAAACTAGGCACACATCCAAAATTGCTAAAACATATGGCCGATGAAGTCATACCAACTGGCCCGTTAGGCAGCGGTGGTTGTTGGGCGAACCCGAGGCGGACAGCGGCAAGACAATGACGGGACATGGCGGTGGTTTAGATAGGGCATCATAGCGAGATGCAATGACCTTTGGCGATTCTTAGAAGCAACAAGGCGAGATATGGTTCGAAGCAACGGAGGACAAGCGCGGCGTGAGAGCGGTATTGGCGTGGACGGAGTCAACCGAGTGACATGGTGGGGACATAGCAACGTTAAGAACGGAGGAGGGTAGAGCGAGACATATATTTATTCCTAATATAATAATAATAGGCCTAGGGTGACGGTAAGGCGAAAGGTGGTTATGAAGATGGCGTCATGGCAGTGAGATGTATGGTCAGATCTGTGAAGGATGGTTGACTTTGGTGGTTTGGTGAAGGTTACGGGGTGGAAGAAGATATAGGGGAAGGTGGGGCCTAGGTTTTATTCAATAAATAACAAATACTCCCTAATATTCTATTATGATTACTACTTTCTACGGGACAATTTAGAAGCCCGCCGGAGATGGCATAGGAGAGCCATCTCCGGCCGACGATTTAAGCACTAATTTGCTAGCAAGCGGAAAAGTTTTTGAGAGGATCGATTTTTAGGCTGATACCATGTTAATAATAGAAGGGAGATTATAACTGAATGAGTTGATTCTTATTGATGAGTCGGTTACATTATATAGTAAACCGTCTTGGAGGATAATCCAAGAATACTCCTAATATTCTATAGGATATTATTATGATACCCATAATAATAATATCTTTCCTAATATCTTATACTAACTAATATCTCTAATAACAGTATTGGTGAAACAGGTTCAACCTGGTTGAAGTCATTACTCTTCTCGATCGTCAACCGCGAAAAATATGTTATTAAGCGGAGTCCTCTGCTTAATAATCATCCTCATGAGGTTGTATACCGACTAGAGGTTGAAGTGTATGGTAATGCCTTCGATTATCCTCGACCACACCATCTTGATGAACTTCCTCCACCTAGGTTATTCAATACCCACTTACCCTATGTAACGCTCCCGGACTCCATCAAGGATTCTGGGTGTAAGGTCTTATACATTAGCCGAAACCCTATGGATACATTAGTATCACTATGGTACTTCACCATAAGCGCGTTGAAGAAGATTGAAGGCGAAGATTTTGAATTTTGTAGTTTGGAGGAGTTTTTTGAGGGTTTCTTGCAAGGAAAAGTTGTGTATGGGCCTTACTTTGATCATGTTATTGAGTATTGGAAGCAGAATTTAGAGCGACCCGAGAAAGTGTTGTTCCTAAAGTACGAGGATTTGAAGGACGATCCTATAGCTGAGTTGAAGAAATTAGCCGCATTTGTGAGCGTGCCCTTCTCCCCTAAAGAAGAAAATGACGGTGTCATTAAGGAAATAATCGAGTTTTGTAGTATTAATAACTTGAAAGAAATGGAGGGCAACAAGAGCGGATTTATTAACAAGGTTTTTGAGAAGAAGAGCTTCTTTCGAAAAGGAGAAGTGGGTGGTTGGACTCGATATTTCACTCCTTCCATGGTCGAGAGGATGAACAAACTTATGAATGAAAAATTCGAGGGCACCGGTTTATCGTTCAAACTTGGTTGATTGCTTAGTGTTTCGATTGTGAATTTAAAATGTGTTCTTGCTGAAAAATGAGGTTCTGTACGGAAGATTGGTCTTTCAATAACTTATTGGAAGACCGTCCTCCCAAATTTTAGTGTTACATTTTATTTTATTTTTTGTTCTAGTAAAATTTTATCAATAAATATAAGTCCGTCTTTCAGTGAGGTATGTGTAAATTGTATTTGTACTCGTTTTTCCTAATATATATCTTTAATACTTTTTCTGTCCCGGTCATTTGTTGTGTTATTCTATTTTTAGTGTCTCAATTAATTGTTAAGTAGTACTCTAAGCCTCTAAGGCACAGAGTAGTATTTTTCACCGAAATTTGGAGACACGTCATATATGTACCTATGTTAAACACTTAAACCCTACGGTTTTTGGGACTCATTAGTGATCTTACGGACCTATGTTAATAACATTAGGTCTCACGTTCGAAATTCCTACCGCCCTACTCTATATATTGTAATGTCCTTATGACATAATCAATACTATATATTAATTCCAGAAATCAAGGAACTTCAATGTAATTAAAGAAAGTTATACAAATTAATTATACTATATAGTTTTAAATCACTAACACCGTGTGATGGACCCGATTAAGGGATCTCAATGCAAATATTATATAGTTTGGGTTAAAATTAAATTATATAGAAGCTTGATAATTTTCCTAAACATTTGTAAGAGACTAAAACATGGTCAATTTCCTTAAAATAAAATAATTAATTAAGATGGTCAATTTTCTTTAAATAAAATAATTAATTAAGATGGTCAATTTCAAGGAGACTAAAAGAAAGAAGATGCTTGGTAATTTTCCTAGATATTCATAAAAGACTAGAAGATGGTCAATTTTCTTAAAATAAAATAATTAATTAGTATAAACATGCACACTTATGGTATTAGTTATTATTATCATAAAATTATATATTAAATTTAAAATCTATGCAATTTTAATAAACTTTATAGTTTATTAGATATATAGAGATGCTAATTATTTAACATACAAAAATATAATATTTGTAGGTTATAAATAATTTAAGTTAGATTCCATAATATATAATATTGCATAATTCTTTTGATTTGATTTAATGCATATATTTATATAAATATATAATCCTCTTAAAATTGCATGCCTAAGTAGTAAAAGTAATTTCGTCAGTAAAGATAAGATTGTAGTAACACACGATATAGTTATTATATGATAGTAATCACTCATTTGAATAGTAAAAGTAACAATATTATCAGCAAGATTGGTGAAAGTGGTAGAAACAACAATGGGAGTTGTGAAATAATCAATATTATTGCGGCAATAGTGAAAGTAACAATAATTACGGCGGGAGTAGTGAAATTATCAATATTAATGCAGGAGTAGTGACAGTAACAATAATTACGGCGGGAGTAGTGAAAGTAACAATGATTACAGACAAGTAGTGAAATGTTATGACTATTGTTTCATTAATAAGAGTAAAATATTAATAGCGGGAGTAGTGAATTTATCTCAAAATTTATTTCATCGTAATTTTAGGATATGTCATAGAAAAATATATTAATGATAAATTTAGGGGTTATGCAACTTTAAGTAATTTTATTTAATAAAAAAAAATAATGGTAAGTAGAGGTAGCCCGGGCGAAGCCGGACACCAATACTAGTTAATTAAGGTTTGAGAAAAACTTGCTAAATACTAAGTGGATTGTATGAATAAAAATCCCAAACATGGGTGTGACTCTAGTTCGGTCGAGAATTAACGGCAGTAATCCAAAATCTAGAACCAATAAAATTATATGCAAGAGTGTAAGACGGTTACAAGTACTTAATTATTATGAATAAATAAAATAAGGTAATTTTATCAAATGGAAAGCAGTAATTATTATGAAAAGGAAGTGAGAAAATAAAACATAAATAATGTAATTTTTTAAAATTTTCCTAAACTAATTAGGAGTAATTAATTATATTTGGAAACTAGATAGATGAGGTATTATTAACGTGTGCCCTAAAAAAACCGATACATATAATGGAAATTCATTCCGAAATTATCTTTCTATATTTTTTAATCACGGCCAAAATCTTGCTTAAAAGTAATACGGAGTATTTGTCTAATTATTAGAGTAAGAATAATGCAAAGAAAGAATCAAAATAAACTCGGAAATAATCTTCAATTAATAACAAAGAAAATCTCCTTCCAAAGATAACAATTTACAATTTCCACCAATTCGACAAACCAAAAATCAAAGAAATAGAATCCTAATGACTATTTACAAGTTGCAAGCGAATACTTCAGAAACTCATCTCAACCAAAAGTTTAACGCTGATACGGAGTACTTCTTCAACCCATTAATCAAGCCTTAAAACACAAGAAATTATGACGATGATGATGATTATGTCTAATATGGTGATGATGATGATTGTGTTGTTCTTGATGAATCAAACCTTGAAGATGCTTGAATACCTCGACATGGCATGGAATAGTTATCGGACCGTTATGGTCGAAACCATACTCTTCTTCAACTTGTTTAAGAAGATTAATAAACAAAGGATGATTAACATACATAATTGGAATTATGAATCTTTGTAATTCTTCTTCTTCTCCTTCACGTCCTACCATAATTGCCATGCACCCTTTTGGCACGTCCTTTACTTCACCACTACCCATTGCAAATAATGTTAAGATGAAAATAACGGGTTATTTTGAGCTCGTGTTATAAGAAAAAGTGAGGAAAGGCCAAGGATCGGATGAATAGATGGTAACTCTTTTTTTTGTGGAATTGTGTATGATTTTTTGTGGATGATTAGGTTGGGTATATATAATGGGATTTTGAAGAGTCGTGGATGGCAATTTAGGAAAATTACTCGGTAATATTTTTTTAGGGTTTTTAAATATATGGTAAGTTGCCAAATATGGTATCAAACAGAGTTACCAAATTCTGAGCAAAAGTTACCAAATTCTACCACTTAGCTAAACTAATCATCAATATATTTGCCATCTAGATTATTACCAAATTCATAAATATGGAAACTTTCCATAAATAAATTAAACATGCCCTATATCTCGCTCCCGGACTCCATCAAGGATTCCGGGCGTAAGGTCTTATACATTAGCCGAAACCCTATGGTCAGAGTCTATTAAGCATTTTGAGGGGTCTTTTACTAAAATGACCATTTTTCATTAAGTATTTACCAAACTAACCATTCTCAAATTTTAATTCCCATTCTAACCATTTTTGAAACTTTAGAAACATAATCAATCTTGACAATGGCTAGTTTGAGAAATAAATTTGACAATGGCTAATTTGGTAAAATATTTAGATAATATTAAAATTAATTAATTTTCCATGATGACAATTAGTATGCATATATTTTTCATCAACCCATGGATATTGAAAGATATGTTTTTTTTTTTTTTTTTTTTTAAGCTTGACCAAATAATCACCATTCGGGCTTATCTCTCTAAAAATATCCTCCCACCTCTCTCTAAAAAAAAGAAAACCCTAAATCCCCTTTTCTGATTCCGCCGCCTCTCCTCAACTTCCACCTTCTCCCTTCTCCCCCTACCCATCGCCGGAGATGGGGTCTTTCCTTGACCCATCTCCGGTGATCATTCACCCCTCATCGTTGTTGTGATCTCCGTTGGCATCCCAGTTGGCCTGATTTCGCTTCTCCCTTTCGTTGGATCGTCTTTCCGTCCTGCTTGTCCGGTTTGGTTTCGCGGGTTTTCGTGTGGTTGGTCTGAGGTCGGTCCGTTCCGCGCTCCCCTGTCCTGTCATCGAAGTGGCGCATGCTTTCCAGGGGTGTTTCCCCCCCCCCCTCGCCCTTCTCCCCACCCCTGGTTCTTGTTCCGGTGTCTTGATGACCATCGGTCTTTGTTGTGTCTGGTTGAGGAGCATAGCTCCTCTTGGTGCTGCGTCTTACTGTTATTGGTGGTGCGTCTTTTCTGTTAATGGAGGTGGATTTGGGACGATCCGTGTTTCCCCCCTCGCGCCCCCTCCCCCACCAGATTGGTCCCTTTTCCGGTTTCCTGTTGACGGTCTGTTGTGTCTGTGTCTTGTTTGCATGCCTGCCGATGGTCCGGGGGGGTTCGCTTGGAATTTGGAGTCTCAGTGGGTTTGTGATTGTTGGGTGTGCCGTGTCTTTCGTGGATGGTCTGATGGGTCTGCTGCTTTTTGTTGGAGTGCGATTTTGTATGCTGGGGTCCTTTTCTTTGTGTATGAGGGGTGTTGGGTAGGGTGGTTTTTGGGTCTTCGACGGTGGTGTTGGTTGGGGTCGGAGGTGGTGGTCTTCTCGTCTTTTGAATGGTGTTCCCTTTAATTTTCCTGTTTTGTTATTATATCCTAATAACCTCCTCCTATAGGAGCTTTGATCGTCTCTTTAGTGGTAAGTCAAGTCCCTGTTACGGTGTTGGTGTTGAGGTGCTTCTGTCTCTGGGGGTTTGTGTTTCACATTGCATGTTGGATTTCTCGGTCCGTCTTTCCTACGATCAATGGGTGCGATCTCTAAGGTGTAGGAGATTTTTCTCCGTCGAGGGCAGATTTCGTCTTGCCTCTCATCTTTTCTTTCTACGGTCTTTTCGCAAGAGCGTAAGTGCACCTTGTTATTGTCATCCCGGCGTGAGTATGTATCGACGGTATTTAGAGGTCTTTTGTGTTAATGATGGTGATACCAGCGTTCATGACCAAGATGTCGTCTCGTGCCGTTCTTCCATTGTTTATCTTGCTTATCTTGTTATCGCATATTTTCTTTTATATAAATGTTATGTAATCTCGATGTATGGCTTTGTAGTGCTAGATCTTGTTAAGTGTCTGGTGCTATCTAGTCGAATAGCTTACTCTGTATTGTTTTCAATAATGTAAGTTATTCAACCTTCTGTCAAAAAAAAAAAATTATAATTTTTGATTGAGCATATTTGTCTTTCAATAATTATAAAAAAAATAACATTTAATTGTAACTTTTTGTAATTTTATAATTTTTCACTGAGCATATTTGTCATTTTATGAGGAAATAAAAAAAATTAAATGGGTTGATTTATAAAGGGAAGTAAAATGGTCCTAATTTTTTGTTTCAATTATTATTTTATTCGATTTGAGGTTCTTAATATTTAATTGTAACTTTAGGACTTTGCTCATAATTTTAAATGTTGATTTCGTTTTCGTAAAAATTTGAAAATGTCTACAACCGATTTATTAAATAGAAGAAGAATTGAATTCACGTGACATTATTTTTTTGATATGATCACACATTACTTTTATTTAAGTGTTGTAACATGAGTGTAACATTTATAAAAATAAGATAAGTACAAATAAAGATTGGAAACTAAAAATATAAGTCTGTCAATATCCATGTGATGTTGGAAAATATATACGAAGTACATATTAATAATTGTCATTATGAGAAATTATTTTTTGAAGTTGTATAAATCTCTTACTGAATTACCTATTTTACCAAATTATTTCCCAAACTAGCCATTAACAAAGTTAATTACATTGTTAAAACCTTAACAATGGTTAAAATGGGAATTAAAATTGTAAAATGGTTAGTTTGGGAAATAGTTTGTTGAAAATGGTCATTTTGGTAAAAGACTCCATTTTGAGAGGGAATCGATAGGGTGTCACGCGGCGGTACTAAATCTCAATACCACCCTAATTAAGAAAAAAAAAATTGTTATCGATTTTGTCCCAACCGGCTAAAGGGTAAAAATGTAAAATGCGTGGTAGTGAATTTATTAGATTCTTAAAAATATATCGTTTTTTTTTTAACATATGCCCACATGATAAGAAAAAAAAAAAGGAATTAAATGGGATTTTTATGGGAAATTGCAATATTTTACACTATTACTTTTGTACTTTTCTTTTCAAGAAATAACTTTGATTCTTTCCTTTTTTTTTATTTTTTTTATCATGTGCCTAATGATAGGTTAAAATAATCGAAAAAATATTGATCATCACTATTGCTTGCGAATCATGGATCATCAGAAATATCATTAACATTTTCTTGAAAATCCCCCTAAAACTAAAAGAATAAAAAAACACAATTGTTTTCCCGCCTAAGTGCTTATGCGTATAAGTGGGCCTATTTTTTTATCATCTTAACCCAAGAGTATAATTCAATACTTTAGTGGCCCAATGAGAGATTAAAAACAACTTCAAGTTTACACGTTGGGCTCCATAATTATTGGCTCAATCTTTGCCACAAATTAAATAAAATATTTGGCAAAAAAGATTCCACAATTTTATCGAGAAAAAGGATTGTACATTAGATGTACTACATCATACTTATTGACTTTTTGAGCTTTTAAGTATATTTTTTTTAGTTCTATAAAATTTATAAATTACATTTTAGTTTCATGATGTCAAAAATCAATTTTTCTTTAACTTATATGTAATTTTTTTAAGTTATAATGTAACTTTTTGAAATTAATGTTTAAGTAGAAAACTTAAAAAATTTATAATAATAAAACTCAATTTTTAATTTAAAACTCAAAAATTTTATCTTAATGCTCAAAGACTATATCATCTGACGTACTACATTGGATGTATAATCCACTTACTGAACTTTATCCCATATTTAATAGACTAAGTATCTCCCTAAAATATTATACAAAAATACATTCCTAATTAACATACTTATTTCAATTATGATGAAAAAGCCAATTCTAGATGTACCGTATACTTTTTACATCTATTTCTGTTATAAGGTCACTATGCGCTTTACTTTTATTTCTGTTATAAGGTCAAATAAAAGGCCAATTCTAGATGTATGGTAAGTGGGTATGTAAAAGCCTTGGTGAAGGAAGTTCTTTAAGATGATGGGGCCGAGGATAATCGAAGGCATTACCATAAACATCAATTATGATAATTATTAAGGGGTACTACGGGAAATTTTCGTATCTCAATTATGATGAAAAAAATTGAAGAAAAACAACGTACAAATATTAATGAAGAGTACTTGACTTGATCATATTATTAAATTTAAATATAACTATTAGATATAATGAGTAACAATTGTCCGTATTCGGTATTCGGGATCTGGTTGGATGTCGAACAAGTGCAAAAACGATGGTGTAATTCTGAGTATGTTATTTCTCCCACATTGTAGAATTGTCCCACATCAGAAAAATAATCAAGTTGAAAATAATCCAAGTTTGGTGAATATATCACTTATAAATAGTAGAATTGTCCCACATCGGAAAATTAGTATAAGGTGGGATTTTTTCTTGCATTATAAATAAGTTAATTATCCCGTTGCAACGCACGGACATTCAAACTAGTATAACATGACAAAGAAAGAACTTTATATGAAGTTTTTCCATTACACTTGCTCTTAGTGTTCTAGTACGTCGTAAAACTACACATGATAGCCATCGGTTATTGGACGGACAAACTACTGCCGATGTAAAAATAAATAAATAATTGGATTACCAAATACTCCGTAGGAGATAGAAAAGAATAATGGAATTATTTTCACAATTTACTTGAAAGATAACAAATTACAATAAACTTGGAAATAATCTTCAAGTAATAATAAAGAAAATCTCCTTCCAAAGATAACAATTTACAATTCCACCAATTCGACAAACTAAGGGGTTGTTTGGTTGCCTTCCAAATTCATAGGAATTGAAAAATCATGGGAAATAGCAAAATGAAGGTTTGTTTGGTTGCCCAATTCATGGGAAGTAGAACTTCCTATGGAACTCCAATTCCTACATAATGTAGGAAGTTAGTTACCTAGCCCCCCTAGGTAAGTGGGAGTTCCCACATGAATTCAAGTTCCCACATCCAACCAAACAAGATTTCTACAATTCACATGATTTTCAACTTCATATGAATTTAATCTTCCCAAAAATTCTATCTTTCCATGGTGAACCAAACGACTCCTAACACAAAAATCAAAGAAATAGAATCCTAATGACTATTTACAAGTTGCAAACGAATACTTCAGAAACTCATCTCAACCAAAAGTTTTAACGCTGATTCAGAGTACTTCTTCAACCCATTAATCAAGCCTTAAAACACAAGAAATTATGACGATGATGATGATTATGCCTAATATGGTGATGATGATGATGATTGTGTTGATGTTCTTGATCAATCAAACCTTGAAGATGCTTGAATTCCTCGACATGGCATGGAATAGTTATCGGTCCGTTATACTCGAAACCATACTCATCTTCAACTTGTTTAAGAAGATTAATAAACAAAGGATGATTAACATAATTAATTGGAATTATAAATCTTTGTAATTCTTCTTCCTCTCCTTCACGTCCTACCATAATTGCCATGCACCCTTTTGGCACGTCCTTTACTTCACCACTACCCATTGCAAATATTGTTAAGATGAAAATAACGGGTTATTTTGAGCTCGTGTTATAAGAAAAAGTGAGAAAAAAGCCAATGATCGGATGAACTGATGAAGAGATGGTAATTCTCTTTTTTTTTTTGTGGAATTGTGAATGATTTTTTTTTGTGGATGATTAAGTTTGGTATATATAATGGGATTTTAAAGAGTCGTGGATGGCAATTTAGGAAAATTACTCCGTAATATTTTTTTTAGGGTTTTTAAATATATGGCAAGTTTAAAAAGAAAGAAGTTACCTTTTATAAGTTTGAGCAAAAGTTACCAAATTCTACCACTTACCAAAACTAATCATGAATATATTTGCCATCTAGATTATTACCAAATTCATAAATATGGAAACTTTCCATAATTAAACATGCCCTATATCTCGCTCCCGGACTCCATCAAGGATTGCGGGCGTAAGGTCTTATACATTAGCCGAAACCCTATGGTCAGAGTCTATAAACATTTTGAGAGAGAATCGATAGGGTGTCACCCGGCGGTAGCGCGGTACTAAATCTCAATACCACCCTAATTAAGAAAAAAAAATTGTTAATCGATTTTGCCCCAACCGGCTAAAGGGTACAAATGTAAAACTAGTTTTATTCCCGTGCAAAAAATGCACGGGTCGTAATAGCAGACGCTATTATTAGATACATGAATATATATAATTGAACGTGATTAAGTATTCAATACCGTGACAATATAAATAGTCCATATTTGGAGATTCGAATATTTGATAAATATTAGATTTAAATATCAGATAATATACAACCGTATTTTATTAGAATTATATTAAAGGTATTTGACATGTTAAACCCGTTGAAGTATGTAAAATTGTTAATTACAACATTTATGTAAATTGTGACATTTTAACTTATGTTTTAACATAAACAATTAAAATAAGAATAAAAGATAGAAATAAAAGGAATTTGCATGAGGAGATAAGGTAATTAAATAGTATAGGAGACATGGCGGGGCCTGCATGTAAAAACTCACCAGCCAATCAAAAGCCAAGAAAGAACTTGGCTTTTATACTATGTAGATACATGGTAGTGAATTTATTAAATTCTTAAAAAAAATATCGGTTTTTTTAACATATGCCTATTAGGCAATAGGCACATGATAAGAAATCAAAAGGAAAAGAATTAAATGGGGTTTTTATTGGAAATTGCAATATTCTATTACTTTTAATTTGTACTTTTCTTTTCAAGAAATAACTTTAATTCTTTCATTTTTTTATTTTTTTTAGCATGTGTCTAATGGACATGGGTTAAAATAATCGAAAAAATATTGATCATCACTATTGCATGTGAATCATGGATCATCAGAAATATCATTAATATTTTCTCGAAAATAAACGATTAACTAAATAATGAAGGTTGACTAGTTAATTGAATTTTCCATATGTAATTAATTGTATTGGGTATTTCCTAAATTACATTTTTCTATAGATTAATTTGAAATTTGAAATCTAGGTGTGAATGAAAATTCAGTGTTGAAATCCAGTATTACCAGGTGAAGCTATTTTATTTTTTCTTTAAAACACCATAATTTTTATCACTTGAATTTTGAGAGATTTTTCGTGACAGACATCTCTGAAGAGACCTGATATATATTCGTTCGTTACGGTTAAATTAAAATAACCTTTTGCATCAATGTTATTTGTTTGAACATTCCCAAAGTGTTAAGTGTTAAATACTCCGTATTTGTTTTTGGGTAGGAAATAAAGAATATACATCTGATTTACTATCAACTTAATATATACTAAGTAACAAGTTTGTCAATTAGTATAGTAAGTGAAGTTGCTTCCATAAGTGGTACCGGGTACAGATAAGGGTTTCTAATATCATTAAAATTATCGTATAAAACCTTTTAGTACGTCAAAATTAAGTGTATTATCTTTAATTTTGCAGGGAATTAGCTACATTTTATAAGCCAAGAAATTCCCTAAAACACGATCAATTTCACGAAATGCAAAAAAAAAAAAAAAAAAAAATTAAGCCTTACGGATTTGCAGCGTAAGACGGTCTATTTGTATAAAAACCACTATATTATTAACAGTAATAAATGAATGCTTTTTTTTCCTAGAAAAGGACCGACTTACAGTTTAAAACCGTCTTGTTTAGAATTTTTGAAAAATTTATATCTTCTAACAACTAAACTTCATAAATCGCAAGTTCATAATAATTGTTTCAAAAAAAAAAGTTCATAATAATTTGTGTTAATAAATAACTTGTTGAATGACAAGGGGTTGAAAAAGCAAGGATCAAGGGAAGTAAATAACAATCACAAATTCTCATTGAAGACATGACATATCCGTCACAAGCTGAAGACGGATACCATTTTACCTCACAATGTACCCACTTTTTCTCTCTCTGCAACACTATTCATGTGGTCCCCTTTCTCCACTAACCCATTTTGTTACCATTTTATCTCACAAAATATCCGTCACAAATGGTAACCCGTCACAAGGGAGACCAATTGAATAACAATTGAATGCCCCAATTAAATTTTTTTTTTTTCGGTTTTGACCAGAAGTATCCTCTACAATCTCTTTTGGATTACTGAAATAAAACTTGCGAAAAAAAAGATTAAAGGAAAGAGATAATGAAATAAATAAGCAATAAATGGTAGATTTTTTTTTTTTTTGACAATAAATGGTAGATTTTGATGTAATTGCTACACCATCAATACACATAGCCTCACCCCTGTATATAAAAGTGTATGTTACAACTTTAAAATTTCCATCTAAACAAACATATTCTTAATTCCTAAAGAGAGATCAGATGGTGGAAGAGGAGGAAAAGCAGCACTATTCCGTCCACAACGACGCGGTGAAGGACGACGAGACACCACTCAACAATGAGTCGAAGCAGCACAAGCGCCTTGATATCAGCATTGCCTCCGGTGCTTCTGCATTGGTATCATTCTCCTACTTTCTAATCCTTGATTCCTTGTATACCTTCTTTACTTTGCAAAATCTCATTTGTGAGAATTGAGACGTATCTTTTCGTCACAAGTAAGAATAGTTGGAGCTCGCAAAATCTAGTACGAGTATACGTTACTGGTTTTGTTATGTTTGAAAGATTTGATTTGACGAGCACAATTGGGAACTCAATGCGCTTTTATTCGCCTCTGAAAGTCCAAGCAAATTAAAATAAAATAATGTTTTTTTTAAAAGAAAATAAAATAAAATTAGTATAAAGTCATAAATTATAAATTGATAAATATGAAAATGTTGTAATTAATAATTTGAAGCATAATTACCAGTATAAAATAAAATTATAAACTGCTAGCTTCGCGATAGAAAAAAAATCATTAAAAGATTGAGAATTTTTTTAAAAGAAATCATTAGCTTGGAATTTTTAAAAAAGTGATATTTTCATTTAATCTTATTTAAAGGCTTTATTACTCAAGTTTTTTTGGACAATTTTTTGGATCGATTTTTCTTAAATTAAAATACAATGAGAGCTGAAATATGAAAATTAGTGAGATAATTTAACCGGTTGAGTAATACGATATAAATACAAGACAACACAGTTTCGTTGTAAGACCGGCTTATGTACACATGACGATTTTCCTTTGTGGTTTTTTTTCATCATTTCTCTAATATATATGAGGAGTATTTTATTAAAATGATAAGAAAACAGCAAGCCAGAGAGTACATGATAATTAAGCTGAGTCTTCTGATAAAAACGATTTAAATTTCAGGCACGAGACGCAACGGACCAAAATGAAAAGCAAGATGAGTTACGAGTCTATGAAGATGAAGCACAACGCCTTATGCAAACACTTCCAAAGACAACCATGACAGGCACCAGAATTGGGCTAGTCAACTACCAAGGCTTCTGGTGTCTTGATAGTTCCCGTGACATGGCAAGCATCCTTTCGTTCCAAACGCATTTTCGTGCTCGTGACACCGATCTCATCATTGCAGGCTTCCCCAAAACAGGTACGTACTCAGATGGCTCTTGAGTAAGTCTCCTGTAAAACGGGTTCACAATATCACATTGTAAAATCATATAACGAAAGATTTTAATGTGCTTATAATGGGAAGTGTGATTTGTGGAAGTTATTTTAATGCAGGGTTTAAAGTTAAATACTCCCTCCGTACCACACCAAAGGTAACGTAGGGGAAAATGGAGTATTTAAGAAAAGGTGAAAAAAGTAAGGATAAAGAGGGAAAAAGTAGGTGGGGTATGTAATTGTGGTTTGTTAGGTGGGGTATGTAATGGTATTTTGTGTAAATATCAAAAGAGTACAAGGATAACTTGGTAATGTTGTGGGCCAAATAAGGAATGTTACATTTGGTGTGGTACGTCCGTTTATAGTAAGTGTTACCTTTGGTGTGGTAGGATTTTACCTTTTAGGTATTATTTATGAAATTTAAATTAACAAATTTTTTTTTTTCTCTTTCATTACAGTTTGATTTGAAAAATCAAAATCGTAGTAATCGTGAAATGAATATTTCAATAAAAGTTTCTCTTTTACAAGGAAATTAATGGTGCTATTTTATAATTTTTTACTTATAATATATTTTTAGCCGTAAATTTTTATCATAAAAAAATCAATGAATTTTTATTGTATGATTCTTCAAACAAACAAAAATAATTATTTTATCATAAAAAGACTGGAGATAAATTTGTGTAGAATGTGAAATATTAAATGTCATCAATATATAAATCTAAAAGATTTTGAGTATATATTATAGGCCACCATCTTGATAGAAAGAAATATGTTTAAGTGGGAAAATTAGAGTTTCACATCTTTTTTTAGTAGATATAGTGGATGTAAAACGTTTTATATAAGAATTGTTGATGGCTCTTTATATATAAGATCGTCTTATAGAAATTTTTGTGAAACAGGTAACACCTGGTTGATGTCCTTGCTTTTCTTGGTAGTCAACCGCGAAAAATATCGTATCAACCAGAGTCCTCTGCTTAATAATCACCCACATGAACTCGTTCGCCGTCTGGAGCTTCAAGTGTATGGTAATGCCTTGGATTATCCTCGTGCTCACCGTCTTAATGAACTTCCTTCACCAAGGCTTTCCCATACCCATTTGCCCTACGTCTCGCTCCCTAATTCTATCAAGGATTCCAAATGTAAGGTCATTTTTATTAGTCGAAACCCTATGGACACAATCGTGTCGTTTTGGTACTTTACCCTGAACGCGATCAAGACGGTTACAGGTGAAAATGTGGAGTATGGTATAGAGGATTGTTTTGAGGAGTTCATCCAAGGGAAAGTGATGTTTGGGCCGTTCTTCGACCATGTGTTGGAATATTGGAAGCAGAGTTTAGAACATCCGGAGAAAGTGTTGTTTCTTAAGTACGAGGATTTGAAGGACGATCCTATAGCTGAGCTGAAGAAGTTGGCCGAATTTGTGGGTATGCCCTTTTCTCCCCAAGAGGAAAATGAGGGTGTCATTAAGGAAATAATCGAGTTTTGTCGCATTAATAATATGAAAGAAATGGAGGGAAACAAGAGCGGAGTTATTAACAAGGTTTTTGAGAAGAAGAGTTTCTTTCGAAAAGGGGAGGTGGGTGGTTGGACACAATATTTTACTCCTTCCATGGTCGAGAGGATGAACAAACTTATGAATGAGAAACTCGAGGGCACTGGTTTATCGTTCAAGCTGCGTCCTTAGTGTTCGTAACCTTCTTGTCTTTCAACAAAACCCGGAAAATCCATCTGGAATTCTAAATAAGTTTATTATATGCATGTAACCTTCTCCTAACTCTTTCGGGGTGGTTTGAAAGTCGGTGCCTTCAATTTACCTCTCTCATTCGAAAGGATGAGATATAGGTGGGTCATATTTCAGATCAATCTAGTTTTCTTAACTTATTAAAAAAATTATGCATGTAACCTTCTGGTCTTTTAACGATCTGTGGTACATTGTAGGGTGAATTGGCTTATCCGATTCTAGAAGAGTTGTTAAGCTTGGTCTCATACAACTTCATGGAACTGAATAATTAGAATCATAAATTAAACCCGTTTAATTTCCCCCCGTTACATTGCACATTTTGCTTGAGATTGATTTGGAAGTTATAAATTAAACCCGTTTTTGGGTTTTTCAAAAAAAAAAAAAAAAAAAAAACATAAAGGTAATAGCAAAAAAGAAGAAAAAAACGTATATCAAGTAGCAACTAATAAATCGTTCGAAACGTTGACTGTTTCATAACCCGAACTCAAGACCCGAGTTTAACTCGAAACCCGAATAACCCACCCACTATAACCCGGTTCGAATGTTAATTCTTGCAATTTTGCAAACTGGTTACCCGATCTGATTGACCCCTTTGCCAGTTCTAGTCGCTGCTGAACAACAAAAAATTGATTGTTTTAGTTGAAATTTTCTTTTTGTTTTTTTTTTTCTAACACGCCCCTGCTGGAATTTCTCGCCTCTCTTAACGTGAAATTTTGGCTCCCCTACTAAGTAGGGGTGGGCAAAATCCAGTCCAGACCGGAAAAATGGACCGGTCCGGACCAGAATCTACCAGACCGGAACCGGAATTAAAAAATCCGGTCCGGTCTCCTGCCCACCATTTTTGCCGATTCCGTTCCGGTCCGGTTCCCGGTCCTACTAGTACTAGGTACATTTCTTCAGGTATGTTTTGTGTGATCGAGAATGAATAGCCTGTATTACTCATTAGTGATCATCTCCATTCTCCTCCAATCTCTGCTACTGAAATGCTTACTCTAGATCTTCTCCCCTCTTCTTCCTTATCTTTCCTCAACTCGAAACCGTTCAAAACATCGTCTCGTCTCCCTCCAATCTCATCCCTCAACCTCAATTCATCATCTTCATTATCATTAACATTAACTTCAATCAAAACCCATGAATCTTACCACACTAATTTCCACATCCCAGTTCCCAAATCAAAACCCAGATCTTATATCACCAAATTTTCAACATTTTCTGCAGAAAGTTCAGAACTTTCACCTTCCAATAACTCAAAAACCCGAAACCTTTCTGTTATTTTTGGACTGTGGTGCTTCCAAAACATTATTTTCACTATTTACTACAAAAAATGCCTTAACATTTTCCCATTTCCTTGGCTTTTAGCTTCTTTACAGCTTTTAGTCGGATCGATTTGGACGGTTTTTTGTTGGTCATTTAAGTTTCAACCATGTCCTAAAATCACAAAACCCTTCATAAATGCTCTTCTTTTACCTGCACTTTTCCACACTATTGGCCACATTTCCCAACCCCATGTAATCCGGTCGGCTGAACCCGTCTTTTCTTTGATTTTTTCGACTTTTCTAGGAGAAAGATACCGTCTTTTAGTGTGGATTTCAATCCTCCCCATAGTCTTTGGTTGCTCCCTCGCCTTGATTACCGAGGTTTCGTTCAGTTTGCAGGGGTTACAGAATGCTATGATCAGTAATGTGGGTTTTGTACTCAGGAATATTTACTCAAAGAAGATTTTGAAGAGTTTTAAGGAAGTAGACGGGTCAAATTTATACGGTTGGATTAGTATAATCTCGTTTATTTACTTGTTTCCGACTGCTGTTTTAGTCGAAGGGTCGAGATGGATACAAGGTTATCATTCAGCAATTGCAGTAATTGGGAATTCAATGACATTTTATTTGTGGATTTTGATAGCAGGAGTGTTTTATCACTTGTATAATCAGACTTCTTATCAAGCATTGGAGGAGATCAGTGCACTTACATTTTCAGTCGGTAATTCTTTGAAGACGGTTTTGGTGGTTGTCTCGATTGTTTTGCTGTTCGGAAACCCTGTTAAGCCTGTTAATGCACTGGGATCCGGCATTGCAGTTCTCGGTACTTTCTTGTACTGGCGCGCGACCGCAGCAGGAACAACTCAGAAGGTTAAGAAGAAGACTGAAGGTGAGAAGAGTTGTTTAAAATGGTTTGAAACCATGTTTGTGTCTGCTGTTGTCGGTATTGCAGGATTCTTTGCTGTTTTTATGGTGGACCTGCAAAAGATAACCAACCTGATAAAGTGATCTAAAATGTCTTGATCAACCAAAACCAGCACGAAACAAACGGCCCATAAATCAAAATAACCCAAATCGATTTGATACGACCAAATCTTAAAATGTCGTAAACTTATGAAATCTCAAATAGTACGAGATCAATGAAAAAATTACAGCAAACCATTAAATATGTTACAGTGTTTCAGTAACATCTACAAGAATATTACTAGTGCATAAATAAATATAGAAAATTGCTATACATAGAAAGGATCGAAGAGAATCAAGGCGAAGCTCCAGTTAGATACGCCATCATCACCAACTCACCAAGTAACAATTCTTCTGGCTTGCAATCAGACCTCAATACGTTGGAATAAGAGTATCGTCTGCTACTGTGATTTCTGAAATGGCTGGGTTGCAAATTTGGAATGCAGCTGTGTTTGTGCAGCCATACAAAGAACTGAGTAATGTCAAACAAAGACATCATTTTCAAAATGACAATCCAAAATCTGGCAACCAACTAACTTCCCAACAAGTTGGAACAGAACTGACGCTGAATCACGCAGGCCTTGTGAAGAGCATTATGACGTACGAACATTATTGCTTGACGAGAACCCTTTAATTAGCTTTTACTGATAAAAAGAATGAGCGAATGAAGGGATTCAACCAATAATAACATCATTAAGTCTTTTGATACATTCGCCTGTAAATTTTAGCACCTTCAAGCTCCGCGTGAATCTCTCTTTCAGTCCTTATCTCCATTGGATTACTGACAATCCATCCGTCATGGTCGCAGATAATATTAGGGTTTATAGCATCAACGTGTATCAGATTTGATGCACTATCAAACTGACTTCTCATGTCATCTGCCACTTCAAGAACATCAGACTGTATAAAAACCTGTGATAAACATGATATTCAGCATGAAAACCAAGCCATCAATGAATCAATTTTATCCAAAAAAAAATTCTTGGTTCAGTGGATGTCAATGTAAGCAGGCTCACAAGTTGGTCAATTGAGGATAGAAAATGGGGAAAATGTGGATACTAGATATCAACTTCACCTTTCAATTAAAGAGGTAAAGAAGCGTTGTAGAGAGAGGTTAGAAGGCTAGAAGCGAGTGAGAGTTGAGACGTTACGGAAAACTCATGCTATCTTAATGAAGCCAAAATCATACTAATTCAAAAATAGCAAATGGAAAGGGCATCCATAATGGTACCAGCTCTTTCCCAACTCCTACCACTATCACATCATCTATTTAAGACCAATCCTCCCTACAACTTCTACTCCGTACTAATCAAGGTAAAAACCACAAACAAATTCCACCTTTTATCTGATTATTCATAGTAAGGAACTAACAACCGGGAACCACTCCTTCAACAAGGACCTACTCCTATATAAGAGTGGTAATCTTAGCTGATTTTTTCAAGGAAACTTCTTAATATGGAGCGATGGGGTTAAAAACTAAAACCAGCCATTTGCGGATGCCATGAATGCACAATGGCCAAGCAGGGGGTAACGTGGGACTGAGGGAGTCGTCAAAGGGATTTTATGGCACACTCCAATCCTTCCAGTTTTGTTAGTCCAGACAAGGGATCTACAAACCATCAACCACATCCGTTAATAGTCCACCTTACTCACAAAGAAGCTTTAAGAAAAGTCTCCATAATTGACAAACAATGAAAAACCCTAATTTGGTTAACTTCAAATGTAGCAGTGTAACTACAGTGTAGCATGCTGATCCTGTTATGGAACCCAAGCTGCTGTCATGATTTATGATCAATTGCACCCCTTTTTTTACATATCGAAAAGTTTTGTTGTTTTATTTCGTTGCTGCATGAGCTAGAGTATAATAAGGAAAATACCTGTCCAGTTGATGTCAGATTATTCACAATAGAGTCAACCAATGCCTTTTGCAAAACTCTTCTCTTATGATGCTTTTTCTTAAAATATGGGTCTGGACACTGCACGCAAGTACGCAATTATGAGCCAAATTATTCCCATACACACTAACACAGTAGCCTATCTTGAAGCAAAAATAAGAGGGCCAAGGTTTGAATGTTGAACCATCGACCTCGGATTTAAAATATTAACCACGTGCTTATTTCTGTACTGAAATGAACTCCTACATGAACTTTATAAGCTACCAGAAGTCGGACCTCCAGCCTGAGGTAAGCCAGGAAACTAAAATCCGCCAATGTTTAGAAGCGGCCGCCATATATGTAGACTAAAATAATTTTTCTATGAATCACAGTTTACATACATGAGATAACATATTGCAATGGTATAAACTCACCAGAACTGATACAAACACGAGAGGTCCAGGATAAGAGGACACAAGCTGCTGGAAAGACACTGTAGCATTGGCAAAAATGAAATGTCTGAGGCATAAGTGAAACATAATTAGCCAACAAGCTGTGGTTATCTTTAAAAAATCTATCTACGTATTAAAATGTGTTTGGAAATCTTACGCGTTAGAGATTCCGATTTCCTTTACCCAAAAATTTGCACGCTTTACCAGCTGCAGAGATAGAAGATATTCTATAGTAACCAAACAGTGTGATACTAAATAAACACGACAAAAAAAAAACAAATTTGGTATAAAAAAAGGTAACCAAAAAAAACAATATAAGACCTTTTCGCGTATTTCCAGTCCCAAATAATTTCGAGAATCAATGTTCTTTTTGGCTAACCATAGGAGAAATCTGCCACTACCTGAAGGTTCAGTTATGTAAGGATGAGAGGCAAGAAACTGTCTTTATGAAGATAATAAAAGCAGGCTCAAAACAATGGTTGTTCGTACAACTATAAGTCTGTAAGCGCGTTCATTGCATCAGAGAAGTTTTTTTATTACAAAAAGGAAACACTAAAATTAATCAGGGCACAAGAGAGAAATGTAGGAGTAGTTATTTGATACCACATCCAACATCGACTGTCAGAGGTAACGAACAGTCTTTATATACAGCATTCCAATCTGGTGGCTCTGCAGGAACCTATTGATCAGCAACAACCCGTAAACTACTCCAATCTCCGAAAGATATCCATAATCCATGATCCAAAATAGATTAAAACACCAAAAGTACATACTGATGAAAAAAAAAGTTTTTTTACTTACAGAGTAAGCTGCAGTAAGAGGATTAACATGCTGCCGTATCCGAACATGACCCACCTCCTAACATTCAAACCCAAAACATACACATACACATTCATCAACCATACATAACACACAAGCACTAAATTCTCCTACATATGAACCTCAGCAAAAAAAATAAGCAACCACATTACAATTTCTCATTTCAACATATGCCAGCGAAAAAAAATAAGCAACCATAATCCAAAATGATTTGGGGTCGGCTAACCTGAAACCGGCATATGCAACCACATTACAATTTCTCATTTCATCTATCATAAATTAAATGACTTTAATGCATTAACAAACTTATAACTCAGCTTGGGCCACATTCCCAAGGGTCTCAGGTTCAAGCCTCACCAAGAGCAATCTTGGGGGTAAAAATGGCTTGGAGCTATGCCTTCTAGACATAGAGCCTGTCACCCCCTAAAAAGGGTGGTTAACCTAGTGTACGTGGTTTGCAGGCTATCACGTATGCTCGGGGTTTACCCAATACGCACCTAAGGTAGCAGCTGCGGGTTCCCTCGTCATCCAAAAAAAAACTTATAACTCGGCTGGGTTTCACTTTCACACAGCAACACCACCCAATATATTGGTCTATCCTAAATTAGTGCTTCTCGTCTAAATCATTTGTTTACTTTCGAATAAAATACTCCTCACAAAGAATGAAAAAGGTAAACAAATAATCGGAACGGAGCGAATATAATCCACATTAAAAGCTAATTAGCAATGTGGATAAATGAAAGTGGAAGATAACTAAACAAACCTCGCAAATATGAGGAAGATTAAGATCAGCATACTCTAAAGCAACAAGATTAGGGCTTCTAATAACATTAATCCCACTGTTTTCACCCTCTTCAAAGTTACAAACCCCAGTAGAATTTCTTACCCTGGTGGGATTTTTACCATGAGCTTGGGATGGTAATAAATTATGAAGAAAATGGTAATTGAAGGTTGAGAAAATGGAGGTGTTTTGGAATTTGGGTCTTGCAAATGCTCTTGTTGGTAACACCATGGCAATAGCTCCTAGTGCTGCCATTGTTGGGGTTTAAACCAAGTTTTCTCAAATAAATGTACAAGAGTTTGAGAAAATTGGGATTAATTTGGTGGGTTTGGGTAAAATGGATAGTAAAGTTGGACTTCTGATTGATATGGGTTGAGTCATGTTGGCTCAATATTGAAGTAAGCACCAACCCTATGTTTGGCCCATTTGATTACGTTTTTCAAAATATGTGATCGGGATTTTGAAGTAAACATAGGGTTGTTGGACCGGAAAGGGGCGAGAGGAGGTGGCTCAAGGGATGAGACCCGAGCATAGCATTAAGTGGGAGTAGTGTCGTGTGGGGTTGGAAAAACTAGGCCGAGTAGGGCCCGGTTAGTGTTATGGCTGACGCAGGTTGGACAAATCGAGCCCATATAACGTTTTCTGGATAGGTCAACAGGCTTGATCTGGGTCGAGCCGAGGGGGGAACGGCGCTGACCCATGCCGGATTCGAAGCTATAACAGTTTCAATGTGGCACTTTGAGTCCGGTTGGTCAGCCACCTCTACCGTTTAAATCAAGAAGTTTCAAACTTTTAATAACCATCCTTAGAGACTATTTTTATTAATAAATTAGCGTTTTTAAAATAAAGACACTGTTTCACAATGTAAGACCGTCTCACACAATAATTACGGCTAAATATAAGTCTATACAGTCATTATTGCGTGAAACAATCTCACACGGGAGAGGGTTCCATTATGTAAAAAAAAAAAACTCGTTATTAGAATTAAATGAATAATTTTCTTGTAAAAGTTGACCGTCTTACTCTAGAATTTGTATTCCGAATTCTGTAACTAAACTACTTCATGATCTAGGCACCCATATGTTGGGTTCAAGATCCAAGTGAAATCAAGTGATGCTAATTTACAGTATTTCTTAATGAATTAATGAACTAATGATGATTCCCTTAGCAATCAATCAAAGTCATAGGAGCACTACCTATGAACCGTACTTCATACTCCAATATTAAAAGTCACAAGTTAAGAGCCACGTTAGTAGGAAAGTGGGACCCATTTATCAACAGAAAACTTAAAACTGTCCCATTCAACAGAAAATTAAAATTAAGATTTGTTTTATGTGATTCAGGTTTGTTGATTGTATTTGCAGGAAAACTCTCTATTATTTCTCGCCTTATTCATAATATCTTTAATACTCCAATCCTTGCATTTTTATTGTCACTCTTGAAGAAGCTCATGGGTCAATTATTGGACAAACTCCAAGGTATGCAATCATATCATATTCCGTCTTAATTATTTGTTTACCTTTACATGGTATTTCGTTTCAATTATTTATTTACCTTTGAAAAGGTAAACAAATGATTGAGACAGACTCATATGGATGATACTTTCTTTTTTACTATAATAAGGGGAGGTTTGAACCCGTGACCTATAGTTGGATTATTATATGTATGTCTTGATCATATACTTTTTTTGCAGTTTTAATATTTTTTGTTGGTTTATGTGATATATTTTGCTTTTTGTTTGTGTTAGGAGTTTTTATGAAGGCTAAGTGGTTAATTTTATTTTGAGTAAATGGATGGATTGAAGATTAAGTTGTGAGTAATTAAAATATGGGTGACTTTTATGGGTAATTAGTTAAAATGGATGAAAACAGAAATATTGTGAATGGTCTCAGATGATTTTTAGGATAGTTACAAGGTGGGTTACTGAATTCACTCAACCCCAGTGAATCTCGAATCATTTCGAGGGTGTTATGATGATGGTTCCTTAGAAACTAGAAGTATATATCAGATATTGTTAGAATATAAAACCGATCATGGGACTTCAACCATAAGCTTAAGCTTTAAGTTTTTGGTTGAAATGGTTTCTTGACATGAGCCACTGTGACCAAAAGGTCACGGGTTCGAATCCCAACCACCTCCCCAGGTATGGGGAGGCTTGCAGTTACATCAACACTTCAAGCCCAAAGTGCATTCGTGTGAGGGAGCGTGTTAGAATATAAAACCGATCATGGAACTTCAACCATCAGCTTAAACCAGTTGAAAGTTAGGAGCTTTTACTAGAACAAATAATTTCATGCTCCGAACTATTGATTTGCCTTGGGTGGGTTTTGGGAGGTTCATTGGTGCAGAGTCTTACTTTAAAGCAGAATAGCAGGTAGCTTTCTGGTGGTTGGTTAAGAGTTTCGGACGATTGATAAGAAAACAGGATGAACATTTGGGAACTTGGTATTATTTTCTGCAATTAAACTGGCCCTGCCCTGATCAATTTAAAGCATGTTTGCTTGATCAAAATTCTGTTAACTTTACGGGGTCAGTGGGAGTCGGGTATATGTAATGTGCTGCACCCTTGCCTCACTGTTGGGGAGCACCTTCGAGGAACTAGATAAGGTGGTTGTCATTGCTGCTGCCACCAGAGTGCTAGTTATTATAGTCGAAAGATGATCCTTCCTAGTTTGTCCGCTGCTGACTACTGAGTATTCTATCCTTATTCCTTAGTTTGGATACCCCGTTTATGGAATGACATTCCCCCTTTTGCGTAGGTAAGGAATGGAGGCAGAAGCAAATCAGAAAGATAACCGACAAGGTATTTAAGCGTGTAAGCAACCACACTGGGCGCGCTGCTCTATCATTCGAAGAGCTTTATATAGCAGTCCTCATTGTTTACAAGTGAGTAGTGATTCTTTTCATTACCTTCACATAGACATGCATAAATAGTACTTGCTTCTTTGATAATCCAAGTATCTTGTTATTGCAGTGATATCAACAAGTATTTACCAGGGCCGCATTTTGATCCTCCGTCCAAGGATAAAATCAAAACCATTATGGAGGTATTTTCACTTTCCATCCATGGCAGAAGAAATGTACAACAATAAAAAAAAAAAGGATCTTCTCTCGTGTACCCTTGAACTTTTTCGTTTTCTAAGGTGTACGTGTACCCCTCGTTTTTCACAAAAAAACTTTGACCGACAATAATTCTCTGTTACGAGTTCAAAAAACGGTAATTTTTTTTTCAAACCAATTATCTCGTCAAGGCCTTGAATTCGAAAAAAAAAATCACCGTTTTTTGAACTCGTAGCCGGTAGTTATGGTTGGTCAAAGCTTTTTTAACGAATAAACTTTGACTGACCATAATTCCCGACTACGAGTTGACACGTTGGTGAATTTTTTTTCAAACTGAAGACCTCTTAAAGACGGTCAATTTGGAAAAAAAGTTTATCGTATTCTGAACTTGTAGCCAAGAGTTATTGACGGTCAAAGTTTTTTTTTGCATAAAAAGAGGGGTATATCATAGAAAATGAAAAAGTTGAGGGGTACACGAGAGAACATCCCAAAAATTGGTTTGAAAAAAAAATTACGAGATTCATGTCACATTCAAGAATCCTAACAACCAGCAATTTTAGTTTTACTTCTCCGACACGACAGTTAACTAATTTTTTATTTTTTTTTAATTCCGAGGCCTACTAAGGTATTCTGATCAGATGTTCTCTTACTTTATTTTCAGGAATGTGACATGAATCTCGATGGTGAACTGGACCATGAAGAATTCGTCAAGTTCATAAAGGAAGTGACTAAAGACACATTCAACACGGTGAGCCAGGGACTAATCATAACTCTAGTAGTGGCTCCGTCAGTAGCAATGGCAACAAAGAGGGCAACCGAAGGGGTCCCAGGTGTCGGGAAAGTGATTCAGAAGTTGCCTGTTTCCATTTATGCATCACTTGTTACCCTTGCTGTCGTTGCAATTCAAACCGCAAGCACCAACCAAGGACTCGACTGATTTGACTGGACGGCCAGGTTCTCGATTGCTGCCCTAATCGATGAAACTTGGATAGTTGTACCTTGTATGGTATTCAACTTTTTACATTGCTCGTTTACTACAGGAACTGTAGAATTTCGAATTCATATCAGATCGGATTCTCTATTTTCCCAGTTTTAAACTACTTTGTGAAATTTATTATCGACTATGATGTCGTGATGTACATATTTGATTGTCTATGTTGATTGATGGGTGCAGCTATACTCGGTTGGACGAATAGGCAAATGCCCATTTTAGATTTTAGCAGTTTATGTTCGTTCTCTGAGTTTATAACAGCATTCACAGTGATGAATTCCTCAAGCATAGTTGTCGTTCTTGAATGCCAGACTGTTTTACAGTTCCTGCGGGAAATGCGCACGTTTGCAACCCCAAAATACACAGACGAACGTGACATCATGACAAAACAAGTGAAGTTAAACACTCACGATGACATCTTCGATTATGGATAAAATAGCTTTTGAGCTCAAATCATGAATATAAACACCATGAAACAAGAAGACGCGAGTTTCCTTGATTCCTGATTTTATTTGACATGAAACAAGTCAGAAATCGGCAAAGTACAGAATCCCAGATATCTAAAGTATCCCAGATATCAAAATGCTATTCTCAGTAGAACTTGGTGATACAAGACTTGATATAAGCATGCTATAAGCCCTATCTGGGGCCCTGATAATGATTCCGACAAACAAGGGACAGCGCACAACCAAAGCAGCGACTCTTGCTTCTCAGTGTCGATATTTGATAAGATTCAGAAGCAGCAGCCTGGGGACACTAGTAAAGTCGACATTGTATTTGCACTATTCAAATGAACCACGGATTCGTTCAAGACTCTCTCCCATTGATTCTCTGTACAATTAACAACCAACCATATTTGATCATCGTCAGATTTTAATAAATTGAGTACTAAGAAAAGTAACTCAAATAGAAGGCATGCTAAAATCCTTGGGTTCTAAAATTAGTCCTATTACTAAACCAGAACACATAATATACAACCAAGATGCATGTCGCTGTAACTCTTCCTTGAGCACGGAATAAAAAAGCTAGTCGTCTATCATAGAAACGAATGTCATGATGGATGAACTGTGAAGTGGCTCAAAACTTGATGGCCTTTTCAATTAAGTTGTCGCTATGGCACAACAAACAAACCCTAGAACAAAAATGAAATAACATACAAAAAGAAAAAGAAAAGAAAACAATTACGGAGTAGGTAACAGTCACACAAGTGGACAAAAGTTCAAGTGTTACTTAAAGAAGACCTTTCTCCGTTAGCACTTGGCAAGTTCCCACAAAAGTCGTCAGAAACTACCTGTTAGGGGGGAGGTATGAGATTCGAACCAAGGACAAGACATCAGTACAGAAGGAAGCAATGATATATAAGGGAAAACCATTGCCGTAAGTCAATAAGAAGTATATACCGAGAATTTCAGTCTCCAAATCCCTATAAGGTACTCATTTAAGCAAAGCTTGCAGAAACTAGCTATAAACTACTACATCCATCCTATTTTCGCCTTTTGACTTTGATGGTCAACTTTGACCACTAAGCCCTTCACTATTGCATAATTTACAGTGTCAAATTTGTCATGTCGGGGATATAGCCATATAAGAAGTATAAAAAAGAGCCAGCACACCATACAGCATTAAGAAAGCATAAGTAAGACTGTAACAGCGTAGCATTCTAGGTTCGCTAGTACAAATGGGAACCAACAATGGACAGGAAAAAAAACCGAAGAGTTGTTGGATCATTACTTGTACAGACAGAACTTGTATTCTTGGCTCCTAACAAGATCCTTCTCTCCTTCCTCCAACTGCAGATTAGATCCAAATTATTTCAAAGAGAAAGTGTGAAACTGTATGAGTTATATTACCAAAAGATGTTGAGTAGATTGCCCTTACCGGATCGCTCTCATAGATAATCTCGTAACATCGAGGAGAAAGACATTTTAAAGCACAGTTTTCTTTTGCAATGATCGAGAATTTGCACTCCCGACCCCACAGGCCACTGGAAACAATTCAAGGAATCAAGTCAAACATATGCTATAACTGTGTATCAGAACAGCCACAATAACAATTTCAGATTCAAGAGTAAGCTAATCAAAATAAGATACTCTCGCTACCTCTCGATGTCAACATAGCAATCATCCTTCTTACTCCTTATTTCAGCATCCTGTCATCAAGAAATATACATGGTGACAAACAAGCTATTTAGAAACTGATAAGACCGTCTCACAGTATAACATGGTGAGCAGTTGAGCACCATGAACTGTTTTGTAGCTTTGGGTGAATTTTTCAACTTGGAATCTTAAAAGCTCACCCTCAAAGGGCATTAGCAATAGACAAACCCCAAATGAGGTTTGTCTAATGACACATCACTCAACACACAAACCTCTCTAATAACAAACCTCAATACAACAATAGACAAACCTCTTAAATATAGACAAACCTCATCAAAGTATACTACATGGGGTCCACTATCACTCACAACCAAAAACACAAACCTGTATATAAAATTGTAACCCTTATCATCCATAAACCTATAAACATTTGTTTAACAATAGGAGGTTTGTCTATGAACCTCTCAAATAGTGGACAAACCTCTTTGACAAACCTCCTATTGTGGATGTACCTATTTTCTCCTACGGACCTACGGTTGCACACTAGCACCAGCATTTCTATTCTTCCGTACACACCCCAACCACCAATATCTATTCCCTTATCCAGTTTCCAATGACAACCCAATAACGTAACCTTATCGTTAAACTGTCTCCCAAGAAATTTGTTCAAACTACCATATTTCAAGATTATCATTAATACGAAGAAAGAGAATTACAGAAATCGGAAGGTGAGATGACTTGCCGTAGACCACAGTACTACAAAATACAATGTGCATTGAAAGAACAAGCCACAAGAACAAATAACCATGAGCTTCAAACTTCCAAGCCATTCTCTTTAATGTCACAGTAATTTTTTCCCAGATTACCTGTTACAATTATATCCAGAATTTCACTGAATAAAGAACTCATGGCAGCTACATTTAAATGCATAAATTACAGCTAACAAACAAGAATAAATGAATAATTATCGTGTAAAACCGTCTTACAGTGTGAGACGGCCCTTTCAAAATAAAAACACTCAGAGAATATTTAAGCAGGAAAGTCTCAGACGGTTTCACACATAACTCAATTTGCTAGTCATAGTTCAAGGTAATCAAGCAAGATAGCAAAATTGAAACAACAAATTCAGCAACAAAAATCGATTCTTTACCAATTACTCCCCTCCCATCCCCTCTCAATTGTTCACCTTTTTATTCTTTGTAAGCGATATTGTAATCAAAAGTAAACAAATGATCGAGACGAAGTAATATACAACAAGGTATAACTAAAATAATTGTAAAGACCGTAAATTGTCTAATTCAATTGATGGGCAACTACATATCAATGATTTTGGAAATTGAGAGATTAACAAAAAGTGATGAATCAAAATTGTAATATATGATCTGAGATTGAATAAATACCAAATATACTTGCTGAATTTGCGAGCTTTTCTGTGAGCAGAACTTCGATTGATTCAGCTGTATGATTGAAATTGAGAAGTTTTAAGAAATTGTAAGCTTAATTTAGGGATTCAGTAATTAGGGTTTGCTTACAATTAGGATTGTATTGATTGGGATTTTTGGGTAATTGTTTGGTTAATAATGGAGGGAAATTTAGGGACACTGGTAGACTACTAGACCGGTAGTTACCGACTTACCGTTCGTAAGTTACTGTTTTGTAGTATGCTCGTCGGCCGTAGCCTTGTAGTTGTAGAACTAAAACTTGAACCGATCGTAAATCCGATCGGATCCGTAAATTCTGGTCCACGACTTGATTGACCCAATCAGAATTGACTTGTTAATTGTTTATTTTTGAATTAAAATTCCAGTTGATTTATAGAGAAACATATTACGTATCGGATGTATTATCCCCATACCCTTTTAGTTTTTGAGTTTATATGTATTTTTTTGAGTAACTAAAATTAATAAGTCATATAATATTTTTTTAATGTCAAAATTAATTGAATTTATACGTATATTTTTTTAGCAATGTTGTTTTTATTTTGCTTAATGTCTAAGTGAACGAGTTCAAAAACTCTATAGTAAAAACTCATATTGTTGTAAATAAAACTCAAAAAAAATATCATAAAACTTAGAAAACACAACATCAGATGTAGTACCTCTAATGTATAATCAATGAACTGATTCGTTCAGTTCGTTGATTAAAGATAAATCAAGAATATGGAGCATTGATTAATTAGTTATATTTGGTATTTATATATTATATTTGAAATAATAATAATAAGTATAAAAATATAATCATCTTACCAGTAATGAATTTTGTATTTTGAAATTTGTTATAAAATACTCCTTTCATCCTATTTTTATTATCCTACTTTTTATTTTGTGTGAATTTAAGAAAAACTAATAAAATGGAAATGACGAGTGATTTTTATTTTATATGCTTACTAGATTTTAGAAAATGAACAATTATTTTAGTATAAATTTTAAAGGAGAGGGGATAACCAATTTGGGATGGAGGGAGTAACCTTTTAAAATATACTTGTACAATATATTTTTAAAAAAATATACATATGAATATATTCCCTCTATTTCGGTATTTGTTTACTTATCACTCGTACATTTTTGGGTGTTTCATTAATCCGTTTACTTTTTACGTTGTAAATGTTTTTAATGGTTTCACAATTCACATTCATTATGATTCACTAGTCTCATTTCCTCTTCTTCGCCCTTGTGCCAAATTCGCCAAACTAGTGGTGAAGACGGGGAGAATATACAGTTAGGGTCAGTATTTTTTAAAAGACTAAGAAAAGCCAAGCAAGAACTCCAACATTTTTTGTTAATCTCTCTTAAAACAGATATATTCGTCTTAATGTTAAAACGGTTCAAGTATCACTCAACTTGTGTATATTATAAAAGATTTCTCTTTTGTATAATAAGATAATTCTGTTATTTTTTCCTATACATTCTGCTTTTGTTTTATTCTAACTAAATACGCGTCTTAAAATTCATAAAATATTTTAGCGTTTCCAATTTATGGTCAGTGGGTATTGACTTTTGAGTGACCTATTAGGTCGACTGAGGCTAACTTCGGCTAAATTTTAGCATTTGAGCAAGACAGCCAAGTTGGCCGTGACATATTGGTCATATAATAACAAGCAAGGCGCAAATCAATTACACTTGTTTGCCTCTCTTCTATCACAAAATCTCATTGAAGACGGACGATATCCGTCACAAGTTTGTGACGGATACCGTTTCCTCTCACAAAATACTCATTGAGAGGTGAGTGGGAAGCACATGGGGATGCCCCACCTTATTCCCTCTCCCTTTTTGTGAGAGGTCACAAGCTTGTGACGAGATTAACCCGTCACAAGCAAGACTAGTTGCTCTTCTATTGTATGTTAATCTATAGATATGTCATATGTCCTACCTTGTGGAAAAATGAGCAAATGATAATCTACTTATTATGTATAGTTTCATCACTATGGGGGATTAGCCTTTTTCTAAATGTTGTTCCAAACTTTTCAAGCCTAATTTGATGGCTTAAGCCTTAAGTTTATGATAATGCTAATAAACAAAGTTGTTCCGGGTGTAATTCCAGAGCAGTTATTTGTTACCACCCGTGCTTGTAGAATGATGTCTTTGATTGAATCCTCCCTTGGGCTCTCCTGAAACAATGAACAAACTGAGGGCTCGGCTTTGCACCGAGCGAACTCACTCCGACGCTCAAGTCAGTAAACTTAAAGAGATAAGTTGTTGTTACTTGGCGAAGTATATTTTGTAGAGAGATAAGGAAGATATTACCAGATGAATAGTGATTCTTAGGTTAAATTCTGGATCCTCTCTTCAATGAGAGTTGAGGAGTATTTATAGACTTTCACCTTTTGTCACGTAGTGGCCAAGTGGCTAGCAGGTGGAAAGACTGATCTACCCTCGGCCGAGGGACCCATGGCAGGCCGGCGGGCCCTGTTGACTCGCCGCCGAGGGGTCTTGGATATGAGTTCGCGGATATGTGCCCCGGCTGGCTAGTTGTCCTAGCCGAGGCACAAGAGGCAGGCCGACAGGCTGCGTCGGTTAAATTTTCTAAGTCGTTGACTTGCTTGTGGATATCTTTGACCTTGCTCAATATGTTGACTTGGTCAGCGGGTGCAGAATATGCCCCATCAATTTGCCCCCAGCGTAGTCTATGCCGTGGTATGGGCTCCGATGTATGTTGAGCGTATATTTTGCGCAAGTAAAAAATTTTCTATCTCGGCCTCTTCTACCTCGGCTTGGTTCTGCTTAGGCCGTACCATATCCCCCCTCCACATGGATGTGTAAAGGGCATCCGATGTGGAAAAGAGAGTGACGCTTGTCGAGACCAGGGTTGAGAGTGCCGGTTGTTTTTGATTGCCCCCGGCCGGTGCTACCTAGCTTGGTTAATCATGTGGCCGGAGGAGAACAGATACTTAGGAATTTGTTGAGGAAGATGAATAGGCAGAGAGAAATGAAGGGGCGTGTTGAAGACGCTTGGTCACTGTTGCATTGATTGACGTTCAACTGTTGCAACGATTGACATTCCGTGGTTGCATGTCCGACACGTGTCTGTTCGCTGATTGGCTGACGTTTCATGGGCCGTGCCCTGATTGGTCCTTCTTCATGGGCTTTCCCCTATAAATAGAGCAGTTAGTCCCTGAAATTGGCCACCAATTTTATTTTCTCTAAAATTTTCTTCTCTCTAAACTTTCAAGGGCTTCTCTCTTCTAATCTTCAGAGTCGTTACTTCGGCTAGTGCTTTTCTTCAAGGTAAACAAACAAATTTTTCTCAACTTTTTAACTTGCAAGTTTTGTTGTAAGCATGTCTTCTGCTGATGCCGGACCTAGTAACCGTGCGCCGGGGGGTTCCCCGTCGCGTCTTGATGAGGAGGAGATACTAGACGCCATCCCGATAAGGTCTGGGGGCCCTAGGTCTCCTTCTCCCGAAGTCGATCCAAAGGCTTTGGAGGATTGGGAGGATGATGATGATGTCGATGATGACGGTGATGACGCTGAGAGGGCTCATCTTAATGAGGGGAGGCAGTACGTCATGGATCACGGCGAGGCCTGCATGACTGGTCTTGATCGTGCCTGGACCAATAAATTCGCCAGTTGTTCCGGTGGAACTCTTTTCGAGGGCCATTTCTCCCTTGGTGAGGGGTACAAAATTGTTATCCCTGAGGAGGGTCAGGCGGTCTGTTGCCCTCCCCCGGGTCATATCGGCGTATATATCAGGCACCTGGAGTATGGGCTCCGGTTTCCTTTGAATGAACACGTCACGGCCATCATCAAAGCTATGAACGTCGTTGTGGCTCAACTGCATCCGTTGGCCATTAGGACGGTAGTTGGCTTCGTGTAGCTCTGTCTCTTTAAGGGGGAGATCCCTACAGTTAACTTATTCCGCCGGCTTCATCATCTTCGGGCGTCGACCCCCGGTAAAGTGGGGTGGTACAGCGTGCAGATGGAGCCGGGCTACGTTTCCGTTGATAAGCTTTTCTCCTGCAAGGACTGGAAACGGCGGTGGGTGTACGTCCAGGTGCCGGAGGACTACCCATTGCCTCGGTCTTTCCAGAGCCTTGTTCACTTGCGGTGCGAGAATCGGGGAGAATATGAGAAATATATCTCCCGGGGTAAGCTTAAGATGGACGCTTCGAAGGTCTGTCTTAATGCGAATGAAAAGCGGGCGATGGAGCTGTTCGATGCTGAGAAGGGATGGATGCCCCCGACTCAGATTATTCTTCAGGATGAGCTGCTTTGCCGCGTCGGCCTCATACCGGCTCTCAACCAGGGTGAGTAGGGTCGGTGTGAGGCCCATCTTTGCCTGTTATGCTCCTGTTTTTAGAGCTTTGTTTTACTTCTCTTATTTAACTCTTGTCTGGTTTCTTGCAGACCGGTTTGGCCAGGATCTGTCTGAGAGGACCTTGAAGAGGTTAGAGCTTGATAAGGACGGGAAGGTCGTTCAGCGGCATCCTCAGGCTGACGCCCGTGATCGTAGACTGGCTCCCAACGAACTCATGGACAAGCAGCTGAAGGCACTGGATCCGGCGGTGGCTCAAGCACGGGTTCTCGGAGGCGTGCCAAAGAGAAAACCAAAGGCGCGTCGTGTCGGCGACGGCGTCAATCCCAACTCCTCTTCAACCCCAACGGTCCGGAAGGAGCATGTTGAGGTCGTCGATATCACCAAGGAGGTGGTGACCGTTGCGAAGGGCCCTCCTCCTCCAAAGAAGAGAAAAGAGCCACCGCCGGCTTCTACTGCTGTTCTGGGGGAAAAGAATGATTCACCGGTCCTTTATCTAAGAAGGTCCAGATCGGGTACGGGCCTAACTCGTGGTTCAGACTTAGCTGGTTCATTATGCATTCCCGATGACAGACTCTACGATGTGTCGATGAATGTTGACATGGATCTTGTTGTGTGAATTTTTGTAGATCCGCGTCGTGGCCGCCGTTCTCACCGAGCGGCAATTAGAGAAGCGACTGAGAAGGCGGGTGATAGAAATGTCACCGTTGACTCGTACTCGAGAAGGTTCCCCCTCCGAGCTTGTGGCGGAGGGTACAAGAATATACAAGAGGCTGGCGAAGTGGACTCAACTGGCCGGCTCCCACATTATGGAGCAAGAAAAGGCCATGGCCCAGGCTGGGCCACTGATCGAACGGCTTAAGCTTGATCTTTCCGCTGCAAAGGGGGAAGCCGGGAAGGCTAAGCTGGACCTCCTAATTACACGAAAGCGTGTGGAGGAAGCTGAGAAGCTGCTATTGGCCGAGAGGGCCGAAGTTGAGGCTGCTGATGCCACCGCTGCCAAGCTGCTGGAGGAGCGGGACAGGTATAAGGGCGGTTACGACGCCGTTGTTGCCAAGAGGGAAGAATGGAAGGATCTGTATCTGTCTCAGTCGGAGGCTCATAGGGGCACGAGGGCTATCCTTGCCCAAAAGGAGAAAGATATTGAGATGCTTCAAACTGAGCTCATCCCTAACATGTGCGCCCAATTCCGGGACCAGGCCGAGGAAGCGACCAGGGAGGCAATCAAGAAGTTCGTTCCTGAAGGCTCCTTCCCGTGGGAAGAATTTGACCAGCTTCTGGATGAGATGGCCGAAGCTGCGGAAAAAGCGGCTGCGGAGAAGGCGGAGGCGGCGAAGGCGGCTCAGATAGCTGAGGCCAAGGCGGCCTACGATGCAAAGGTGAAGGAGGCCGAAGAGGAGGCTGAGAGGCTAAAGGCGCGTGAGAATGACGAGCTTTCCTCTGGGCCGGCCACCGAAGATGATGCTTCTGCCGCCGATGGGGGGCAGCATCAAGCATAGGGAGACGGGCGGTCGTCACCAGACTCACCCGGCGTCTCGGATAGCTTCAGCTGTTCGGGGGCCAATTATTAAGCCTTTCCTCCCTGCCATCTTTTGGCGCTTTAAACGATTAAGTCTGTAACCTTTTGCTTTTCCTTGTGTTTTTGTAAAAAACTTTGGTAGGTTGTGTTCGGCTTATCCCTATGGGGACGGCCGTCGTCTGTATTCTCCTTGTAATCTTTTCTTTAATAAAGTTTGTCTTACTGGCCCCCGGCTTGGCCGGGGCTTTGATCACCATTCTTCACTTGTCTTTTTGCGTTATTAATTGAGCGCTTTTTTCTTTTTTTACCTCCGGCCTAGCCGAGGCAGTTAGAATGCGTATCTCAACTGTGTTTAACGTCTTTTAAACATGTTGGCATGTTGGTCGCTTCCTCTTTCACTCTCGGTCTAGCCGAGGCGTCGGATTTGCGCTTCCCAACCGCCGTTGTGAACATGTTAGCGGATTTTCCACTTGTCTTCTTGCGTTATTAATTGAGCGCTTCTTTTTCTTTTCTGTTTTGACCTTCGGCTTTGGCCGAGGCAGTTAGAATGCGTCTCAACTGTATCTAACGTCTTTAACATGTTGGCATGTTGGTCGCTTCCTCTTTCACTCTCGGTCTTGCCGAGGCGTCCGATTTGCGATTCCCAACCGCCGCTGTGAACATGTTAGCGTATCGACCGTTGTGTCTGAAAGAAAAAGTAGATCTATATACACTAACATACTCATATATGTCTTAATTAATTTGTCATAAAATTAAATATGGATTTTATGCATGCAAACAAATAAACAAAATAGAGAAGAAATCATATTCTTACAATGGGTATTTCGGTTTATATGGGCACAAAAGAGATCTCCTTCTCTTTTGTTCTTGAGCTCTCTAAATGGAAGAACAAGGATTCAAATGTAGAATCCCTCCCAAAAGCATATACCCAAGGAATACATCTTAATAACCAATATTATTTAGATCTAGTAATAATATTAGTTTTTGCTATAAAATTGATACAAAATAAATTGTATTTTTTTGGCTCTTGAATCACTCGGTCAAGAGGGAGTATATGTGAGATTTTATTTCTCTAGAAAATTCATATATTGTAGAGATTCTCCACTTTCTTACACTAGAAAATGTTATATGTAAAAATGATGAATGAATGAATTGAAAAGAAAAAGCTCTTTTTCTTTTCTTGTATGAATTGGCCAGAAAATTGGCTTGGGTAGGATGCCCAATACTTTTTGTTTTTGCTCTTCTCAAAAGCATAGGTGGGCATGGCTAGAGATTAGACTTTAATAATTATGTTTTTCTCTTATTAAAATAATCAACATAATTATTCCACTAATACTCCTAATTTTTGGTTTATACAAGATAAAATGGAAGGTCCATTTTATTTTGTCATTTGTCAAGTGTGACATATGTGACATGTTACTTGACATGTGAATTTGTAATGTATTTTTAACATATTAAAAATCAACATACTCATAAAATATGTCATTTACAGAATCGACTAGTAATTCGTAATTACTTGTACCAAAATTATTTCCAAATTATAAACTACGACATTCTGTATTTATAATAATTTATTCATTCCATTTCAATTGTTTCTGTAAACAATAATTTCATCTAAGTAATAAAACAATTCGATTACTTAGACCGTGTCTCATTTAATCATATTTACAATGAGATACGTAAATTATACTCACAAAATTATCCGTCAATTTTAAGCAATTTAATTAACTCGTATCGGTATACGATTAATTAAATAATCAATTAAGAGTATTTCCCTATAGGTATGACCTAAGGAGATCAACTGATCACCACCGTCGCACGACAGTAATGTCAAACTCTAGTCAGCCAATCATTACCGATATGTGTGGACCAGTTGACTTGTAAAATATTACATCCCACATGTATTCTTAAAATGAGATTTAATAATGATATTTAAATCATGTGATCGCACTATTGTTGAGGACACATTTCCCAACAATCTCCCACTTGTCCTCGACAAGTGTGCGTCACCAATTCTCTTGTCCTATTACTATCTCCCACTCAATGCAAGGTGTCTTTCAGGTCGTACTTGCAAGTGATCATATCGAGAGTGGTTTCCTCGATCTGGAGAATAACTGATTGACCGGATTTATCTATCATAGATACCTTCCGAGCGTGGCCACGCATTTCCAGTTCATTACTCCTCGAGTGGCCCTGAGATATTGTTTTAACCCTGACAAGGGGATGGACAATTCCTATCGCACTCATTCCCTTCGACTAGCCACAGCCATCATAACCCAAAATATGCCCATTTGACCCCATTTACGAAGGTCGTAGTAACACAAATCAAAGTTAATCTGAAACTGTGCCATCTTAGGTGAATAGTCTTTAGTCAAAAGAATCGACTCATTTGAATAATATAGTAGCTCTCGCCACGACCAGGCTATATAAATTGCCAGAACTCTATAAGCGGTCATAAGGCCCGACAAAATGTTCCTAAATACCTGCCTATGTGATCGACTAGTCATCTCACATGACTCTATGGCACTTGAACTTGCCATCAATCGCATCACACTCTAGTTACTTCGAGACGTCACCTCATACAAGTAACTATGGGCAAATACAATGTTAATCCATGTTCACTTTAACGGGGTTCAATTGTCTCCACAGCCCGTTTGGATGTAACAAAGTATAATAAAAGAGTTTTAAAATAAAACTCGAACGACAAATGCGATTATCACACATGAATAGTCAATGCCTGATTACTATTTCATGTTCTATAATCTAATTTGATCTTGTACGTAGTTGTTCATTTCAATTCAATTGAAATGACATGACTCATCATGTTTAGCCTTTGAGAAGGCTTTGGTTAGTAGGTTTTATCAATTTCTTGTACCTTACTCAACCTCACTACATACTCGTTTTCCTTTTGTAATGTATACATTTGCATTACAAAACTTTCTGAGTACGTGTCGAGATCCAATCAAGACATAGGCCCTCTAGCCTAAGAATAGCTCCCACTGTTTTCACAGTGTGCGGGACCCATCCTTCTTGCACATCTCATGATCACAAGTGTACTCAATTTCCGTTATAAATATCACTCATTGTTCTTCATTGCCTAGAACGATTCTAGAAAATCTACTTCTTAATTAACATTGCCACAATGGTATCTTAACCATCCTAATGTGTTTTGATTATGGTATTGTCGGAAACCATGCGCAATCTCAATTGTCAATTGTCACTTGTGTAACACCCTTACACAACATTGCATCATAAACACTTTGCTTTACTTCCTTAATGCTTCTGCAAGCACTTAAGGGTAATTTTCTGACTTACTTGGTAAAGATTACTTAAATTCGATTTTTTTTGAAAACAATTCATCATACTCAAAGCATATGAAGTGTTATACATCATTTCTTTTTAGTTGATTCGGCAGCGGAAGCAAATGAAATCAATCAAATATGTTCAATTTAATTGAACTAGTCATGAATCTTATCAACATAAGACTTCTTACTGACGCTAATATCATGTGGATTTATCTTCATAAATCCGGATATTCAAGATGTATTATAATACTCCAAAAGTCTTAAATCATTCTCAATGATCAATATGTCATCCACATATCGGACTAATTAAAACTTCCGTAACTCCCACTAAACTCCATGTATAAACACAACTTATCGACTTATCGAGAAACGTTTTATAACATGATCAAATCATTGATTCCAACTCATTGATGTCCTACTTAAGATTGTCTCTTAAGTTTCACATAATCTTAGGATTGCAAGAATCTACAAAACTCAAGACATGTATTGAATACATTCCGTCTTTTGAAGAAGCGGGTTTTAGATTCACTTGCTACGTATTTCATAACCTCATAATGAAACACAATCCTTAAGAAGATCCAAATAGACTTAAGCATTTTAATTAGTGCAAAACCCTTTGCAACCAATCTTGCTTTGAAATATCTCTTTATTAGTGCAAAACCCTTTGTCACTAATCAAGCCTTTTTGTTTCGGATTTTCATGGCTCTAGGCCTTGTATTGAGTTGTGACTTTAAACACTCTTATGTAAGTCATATGTTCATTACTTTCTAGAAATAATCAACTTGAATCAAACAATTTCTTTTGTAAGTTATAAGCTCTTTACTTTCTTAAGAGTAGCATGAATTCATCATCTTTAACAAGTGACGAATTTAACCTCCTAGGTTTTAAAGAAACAATATTTTACACAAAACGTCTCATGTAGCCAAGAAAGACCAGTTTCTTGCGACATAACATTCTCTGTGGCATTCTTTGTGGCTCTTGAATAATTTCTCCCACTCTGTCTTCTAAAATAAACTTGTATTTTAGAAAGACAGCTTCATGAGCCGCAAACCCGTCGTGCTCGTGATAATTGCAAGGGAAAAATGAGCATTTGTTTCTTGTGAAAAACTTACAACCATGGTACTCTTACCATTTCATATCTCATATGATTCGATTTAGTGGAAAAATAATTTTAGACAAAATGATAAAATCCCCAAAAGGATCAAGTAACTCAAAGTAACTTGATTGAAGTTCAAACCATATCGAATAGCGTTTGATTTCTTATCCAATCACACATTATTTCATAATGCGTGCTAAGAGAGATTAACTTGTGATATTAGATCACATTTCCATTGGCTTATATCAAAGTCTTCACTTTGATAATCCCATCACGACTAAATCGTGATTTCTTTAACTCTTTAAACTTCTTTAAAGATTTTTCTATTTACCTTATTAAGTTAACACTTTAGCGTCAACTTAAATCGTTGATAAAAGAGAATGATCAACCTATTTTGGATCAATAATTTACAACCTCGATCTCCTTTTCAACCAAAAGGCACGAGACATCTTGCTTTGAATACAAGATACGCATATACCATTAACAATCTAATGGTTTCAAGAGTACTCGATAACTCTTTACGTTCATCATTCCAAAATTTAAGGTTTAATCTTGGGTTACCAATTTGAATCTTACATCATCTACATGATATATCATTCTAGTTTGTTTTAGAATATAATCACCTTGATAATGGGCTAGCCATACATCAAATCGTGGTGTATAGGGTCACAAAAGTGAAAACCCTTTTTGTATCTTAACAAGTTTATATTCTTATTTAGAGTCACTAGTACAGAAATGGTTTTTAGCTACGATTAAAAACGACTTTTGGCTACGGTTCCTCGACCGTAGTAAATCGGGGCGTTGCCTTAGATCAAGTAGTTATGGCTACGGTCAAGAACCGTAGCCTAAAGTGACTTATGGCTACGGTTATTAATATGAACCGTAGCCTAAAGTGACTTATGGCTACGGTTATTAAGATTAAACCGTAGCCATATGTCACTTTAGGCTATGGTTCTCTTTTAACAACCGTAGCCTTTTCTCAATTAAAATTGTAAAAAAAAAAAAATTATTTACAAAAATATGATTTATTATAAATGTAAATTCTTTAATTAAGATAATAATAATTAATTACAAAACCAGTGTTTATCATACAACTAACATTACAAATTAATATCAATACTTTGCTAAAAAAATAAATTTTCTCGGATGCAAAAGGTAAAGCTACAAATTTTCTCCAAGTAGCATCATTCAAATTGATTTCACACATCAACAATTTCTTAGGCACAATTCATGTCTCTCCATGCCTGAAAAAAAAAACAGACAAAAAAAAAACATATTGGACTTCACAGAAGAATTTTAAGTAGTATGAACTGCAGATAATAAGGTGTCAGAATCAGTAGGAGAATCGAATCATCAATTTTTTAGCTTGCACCCCTCACATTCTTGTATTTGAAGGGTCAGTTTCCCAACAAAATTGCTTGGAAAAATTATTGAAATGACTCGGCACTACAAAAGTGAGTCAAACTCCAAAGTAACTTCAACAACAATACAACAATGATTTTCCAAGAGCTTACAGTCATAGTCCTTAATAACAAAGAATCATCAAACATCTATCAAATTGTGAAAAGAGAAATAGCTTAACAGATATTAAACGGACTCAATAGCGCATTAGTTCTGTATTAAAACATAAGTCCGTCACCTGTACAACTTTAAGATAGAAATCACTACGAGCATAGTTCCATAGCCATCTGCTACTTTACAGCCGACAATAGGAAAGGTGACTTATGGTTCTTAGAAACCTGCAGAATTCCAACTGAGAGTCAAATATAGTTCAAATCATTGCTACCATTATCAAGAGAACTTATAACTTTAAGCAGCTTACAATCTTGCTCTCTCTTGTCATACTTGATTCATCAATAGCAAGAGCTTGACCAGATATTAGCACTCCATCAGCAGGAACCTAAATACAATGAAAGAGAACAAGCATATATCATATACACAAGAAGCAAAATAATAGCTGAAGAAACTACTCCTCGCCAGATACGTAATTCCATGAATAAAGAGATAAACAAACTTTTCCTTCAAAGAGTTCGGGTCAAAGGAAATATCTGAAAGCCCAAGTCCTGATTATAATCATACCTATTTGAGCAGCTATAGAGAGAGTTTTGGTGAATTCCACTGCTTATATGGAGCCAATGGAGGTGGTGCTAATGGAGGTGGTACTGGCTCTCACCCACAATCTGGGTCTCCTGCAATTTTCCCAAAAAGATATCGTCTCATTAAAACCAATTGCAAAAGATAGCATAAAATTGAATACCAAGCATAAAAACTGATGACAATAATAACTTAAAAGATAAAAGAGAACATGTAATCAATCTTACGCAATTATACACAAATGAGACATGACAAAAATCAAGGATACACATTCTATCATGAATATTTTTCCTATGAACATTCAGTTATCGACATACCGTCAGGGTCAAAATCATATCACCAAGACCATTTGAGGTAGAAGATTTCACAACAGCAACAACCTAGAAAACCAACTCACCATTGAAAATATCATAATCAAAAGGCTAAATGACTCACTTGCCATGTAGTTTGGATGGATCAAGAAGGCAATTGCGATAACTCAGCATGGAAGCATTATGGTTGTCAGAAATCTAAAAAGGGGCTAGGTAGAGCTTACACGAGCAAATTAAATAAGCATGCTTCTTCAACAGCATGAAACCACAGAACAGATGCAAAAGTTTAACAATTTATAAACAAAATGAAGATCTAGTATTCTAGTGTGAAGTTTTCCACACCTGTAGCAGAAAACCGCTATTCCATCTCATTAAAAGCAACTCAAACGTTTAAAAAATTGGAACTTAACCTCGTTGTTTCACAAGCTTAATTCTTTATTAGCCCCAATTGAAAGCAACATTCATTAGTGAGCATGTGACTTTTCCTCTAATACAAACTTTATTAAGATCAATCATAAAGACAATGTTCAACATTCTAATAGGCCATTTACATTGCCTAGTTTATGAGCAACGTTGTCCTTAAGTCAATACATTTTGCCAATACCTCACGAAAGATGGATTTTTTTTTTCCAATAAGAAGGCTAATCTTCACTTCAAACAACTTAAAGCCATAACACACAAAAGGGATAAAGTTTCACAATTCCAAGGACGCTTACGCGCTTACAGTTACATATTAACCTAAATCGAATATATTAATGCATCACAAATCAATAAAGCAGTCAATAATCCACCACAATCCTAATATAATTGATAATATCATCATCATGTGAACAATAAAGTTAGTCAAATCATCATTACTCAAAATTAACTCAAACCTTTTGCAACTTCTACACAAATTATGTCATAAACTGAACACTATACGATCTACATCACAATATTTTTATCAATAAAATCGCCATAAACACAATTATAATAATTGAAAATAGATCGATGACATAATTACCAACAAATCGGAAAAATTGAAACCTTTTCCATGCTTTTGCGCTAGCGAATTGCATCTTGGTTTCGACAAAAGTGAGAAGATTGATGGCTGTCGATGCGAGGTTCCCGGTGAGCCGTTGATGGCCGTCGAGGTGATGATTTGGGGTGTTGAGGGAGATAGGCAGTCCGCTTAAAAATGGAGTGGTTGGGGTTTAGGCACTTTAGGGATGATTGGCTGAGTTAAATATTAAATTCGAGATTTTCCGTATTTTTTATGTCATACACTCATGACTCATACTTAAGGCTTCGGTTTCAGTATAACCGTAGTCTTTTCTCTATATTAGGCTTCGGTTCAATTATGAAACCGTAGTCTTTTCCTTGGATTTGTACTTACGGCTATGTTTGTTTACCAATAACCGTAGCCATTTATAAAAGGCTACGGTTATTAACAACAACCGTAGCCAATTATACCCGCCAAATGTATATTTTCTACTAGTGAGTTTATGCACTTAATAGTCACAATTAAGTACAACTTTAAATCCAAACACTAGATTGAGTACACAATTACTCTATCTCTCGACATTATTGTTGCTAGTCGTCATATTCTAATCATCCTATGTATCAAGTACAATGATGAAAACCTCCACTCGTTTCTAATATTGACGAAGTGGTACTAGCAAAATTTATGTTTAATCAAATAAACATTTAGAGAAGAAGGTCCCATTAGATGTCCCACAACTAACTTGTTGATTCTTGATAATTTGGGCGAGTTTCCTTTCTTGTGTCCAACATTTAAGACAATGGAAACTTTATTGGTCGGGATTGATAGGTTTAGTATCGTCATTCCTCAATGACTTTACTTTCAACATTACCTTGTATCAATTCCATTATTATCTTTACTTCTTGAACCTCGTCCTCATCTTAACGGTTTAAGACAATGCTCCCACTTATTTCAATGAGTCTTTGATTTGAGAAGCAAAATTGAATTCACGAAGATCACTCTTCATTTGTTCGTTTTAGTCTTAAAACTTTCATTGAAGTGGTTGCGTTATTTTGGTCAATTACGAATTCTTGACAAAACTAATTACCAAAACAATTTATCGCTTCAAGGTACTTAATTCATTTAAGTACATGAAAAATAATCCATTGTAAGTAGATGTGTTAGTCAAGAATCAAAAACCTGTTTGATAATGAATAACTTCAATCTATACTCTTTACAAGAGATCCTTAGCAATGGTTCATATGAGGTTTTAGAAGCAAATTCATATTTGTCTTTAGTTACGATGTTTTAATGGAGATTCGTTATCAAAATCGAAATGATATCGTATATGAATTGTGGTAAAGAAATAGAACAATATAAAAACGGAATAGTGGAAAACTTAACATTTATCGTTTTATTAATACTTGAAAAACAAGTATAGCATTTACATAGTGACCTCTACCCAACTATGATAAATGATTTCAAGACCCAAATTCATATTGACTTAGGCACGGTGGGGCCGATACATCCTTTATCAATATAACTCGGTGGATTAACGTTTAATCGATTCTACTTTTAGAACTCTTGGTCGATAACATTACATTAACAATTATCTATAGCCCAAAACACATCGACAAGGGCACGGTGGGGCCGTACATCCCTTATCAAATACTTTTGTTGAGTTCAATCCAAATTTCGAATAAATGTGTCCATGATCCAAACCCATATTAACTTGGGCACGGTGTGGCCGATACATCCCTTATCAACATGAATTCGGTGGATTAACATTCATCACCCACTTCCCCTACGTAACAAGGTTTGTACCCCGGTGGGGCCGAGCGCACTCCCTCGCGAAATAGGTTTTCATGGTTTCTACTATTTGGTAAGGCTATGTCTCAATTAATTGTTTTAGCGAGAGGTCATGTCAATTTATTATCTATCACGTTTTAAGTGAACTAAAGCGGTGAACTACGATAATTTTAATTGACACGGTCGATAAACTCGATAAAATGACAATGCATGTTTAGTTATGGCGATTTAGCGATGCATGTGACATAAAATAAAATGCAAGCATAAAGATAAATAAATCCTAGTATGGCCTTTCCTAAAATAGAAAAACTATTTAACTATTACATATTCGGAAACCAACTCCATTGGTCCCTTGAACTTCGGTTGTGGCACGCATCTCGAGGTAACACCGTCTTTATGTATCGCCATTCTTGAAGAAATCCGTCTTTGGGAACTCCGGAATGAATAAAATTACATAATAAATTACATAATTTCCTATTATACATTTGTAACTAAAATAAAATAAATCTATTAAATTACAAAACGGTGATACGAGATCACAATAAAATTACAACCGAATCGATATTCCCATACATTTCGGGCAATATCAATTAAAACTAAGGCCATACTAAGTAAAATTACATAATTCAAAATTACATAAATTAAAATTATGACAATCATAAAGAAAATGCAGCATTATAATATGTATGAACATGCTCAATTTTATGCTAAATCGCCTTTAATTAGCCAATATCGTATATTACTCGGTTTTTACGGATTTGCGTGATTTCAACATTTTATAATCACAAAAATACATAAACTCATATTTATGCATAAGTTAATTACCCTAACCTCTTAGGACTCAAAATTTAGTCTTCACTAATAATTTGACCATAATTAACCCATATTTTATAAAATTGTTCATAAATGGACTAAAAAATTACAAAAATAAGCTATTAAACTTCAAATAAATCACAAAATTTCAAATAAATTCAAAATTTGAAATTTAAACTCATGAACATTCTGGAAAATTTCCATGACACTCATAATGTTCAAAATCTTAGGTTAAAAATATCGAAATTTTTCCGGAAAAACAATGTTGCGGTTTATCGATTTTAATAAAATAATCATAAAAACATGGAAAAATTATTTTCATTAACTTTTTAATTTTAGATCTGAAAAAGATAATAAAATGCAACATTAGACGTTTTTCCTAAGTCATAGATTATGTTTTATTAATTTTCCACTAATAATGTCACTATTTATGCTATTTTTCTTCAAAAATCCATAAATCATGCAAATAGACTTCTTTATAGCCAATTATTTTACACACATCTTGTAAAATTGCATGTCACAACATATTAATTTTCTATGACCATATTCGAAATTTAACTCATATTAACCTATTTTTCACTTAAATCCGAATTTAATAATGAAAAATTCATTTTTCGAGCATAACAAGTCCAAAAAATTATGAAAATTTACAGGTTATCTCAAAATAATATATGTGACAACATATCCAAAAATCAACTTAAAATTCGAAGTATAGCTAATTTTAGACCAAAAATGACATTTTTACTCATAAAATCATACTCCCTCCGACCCAGACGAAAGGTAACATGGTGAAAAATGGGTTATTTAAGAAAAGAGGTAAAAATGAGGGGCAAAGATGGAAAGATTGGTGAGTGGGCCACATGGGTAGTGGGCCACATGGGTAGTGGGTATTATTAAATGAGTTTAGGTGAGTTAAATAAGGAGTTAGTGGGTGGGCCACATGATGGCATTTGTGTAAATATGAGGAGAGTATAAGGATTATATTGTCCAAAAATATGTCATTTATAGTATGTTACCTTTGGTATGGTTCGTCCATTTTAGGTAACTGTTACCTTTGGTCTGGGTCGGAGGGAGTATTTAAATGCCATTATTGTAAAATATGAACAATAAAAATCCGAAAAATTAACCAAAATATCCTAAAACATTTTAGGACCAGAAATATTAACATGCATGGATTAATTTCGTGATATATCATAATAACACAAATTTTACAAGTTTTATTTGTTATTCTTATAACTCGGAAAAACTTTTAACCGATTTGCATGCAAACAACCATGGCTCTTGATACCGATTGAAAGAAAAAGTAGATCTATATACACTAACATACTCATATATGTCTTAATTAATTTGTCATAAAATTAAATATGGATTTTATGCATGCAAACAAATAAACAAAATAGAGAAGAAATCATATTCTTACAATGGGTATTTCGGTTTATATGGGCACAAAAGAGATCTCCTTCTCTTTTGTTCTTGAGCTCTCTAAATGGAAGAACAAGGATTCAAATGTAGAATCCCTCCCAAAAGCATATACCCAAGGAATACATCTTAATAACCAATATTATTTAGATCTAGTAATAATATTAGTTTTTGCTATAAAATTGATACAAAATAAATTGTATTTTTTTGGCTCTTGAATCACTCGGTCAAGAGGGAGTATATGTGAGATTTTATTTCTCTAGAAAATTCATATATTGTAGAGATTCTCCACTTTCTTACACTAGAAAATGTTATATGTAAAAATGATGAATGAATGAATTGAAAAGAAAAAGCTCTTTTTCTTTTCTTGTATGGTTGGCCGAAAATTGGCTTGGGTAGGATGCCCAATACTTTTTGTTTTTGCTCTTCTCAAAAGCATAGGTGGGCATGGCTAGAGATTAGACTTTAATAATTATGTTTTTCTCTTATTAAAATAATCAACATAATTATTCCACTAATACTCCTAATTTTTGGTTTATACAAGATAAAATGGAAGGTCCATTTTATTTTGTCATTTGTCAAGTGTGACATATGTGACATGTTACTTGACATGTGAATTTGTAATGTATTTTTAACATATTAAAAATCAACATACTCATAAAATATGTCATTTACAGAATCGACTAGTAATTCGTAATTACTTGTACCAAAATTATTTCCAAATTATAAACTACAACATTCTGTATTTATAATAATTTATTCATTCCATTTCAATTGTTTCTGTAAACAATAATTTCATCTAAGTAATAAAACAATTCGATTACTTAGACCGTGTCTCATTTAATCATATTTACAATGAGATACGTAAATTATACTCACAAAATTATCCGTCAATTTTAAGCAATTTAATTAACTCGTATCGGTATACGATTAATTAAATAATCAATTAAGAGTATTTCCCTATAGGTATGACCTAAGGGGATCAACTGATCACCACCGTCGCACGACAGTAATGTCAAACTCTAGTCAGCCAATCATTACCGATATGTGTGGACCAGTTGACTTGTAAAATATTACATCCCACATGTATTCTTAAAATGAGATTTAATAATGATATTTAAATCATGTGATCGCACTATTGTTGAGGACACATTTCCCAACAGTGTCCCCTGCCAGGCCTTCGGTTGGCCGAGGCGACTAGGGGTTACGGCGCGACAGCGTTCGTATCTGTAGACATATTGATCGCTTCCTCTCACTACAGGAAAAACGCGGGAAACTGACGGAAAAATAAAGCCCATACTGACGGCCTTTCCGTCGGTATTTCAATTTACTGACGGAAATTCCGTCAGGAATCGTGGTCGACTTATTTCGTCAAGTAAAATACACATCTTGACGGAATTTCCGTCAGTCTTCCAAAACACTGACGGATCTTTGACGGAAAATCCGTCTTTATTTATAGGTCAATAGTGACGGAATTTCCGTCAGTGTTTCTCATTACTGACGGAATTTCCGTCAGTTGTGTCTGACACGTGGCATTCCACGTAAGTTTCTGAAATCAAATTAACAGAGGGTAGTGACGGAATTTCCGTCGGTTTTTAATTTCGACGGAAATTCCGTCGGTGGGACACGTGGCACATTTCTTTTAATTCTGGGAAAATGATGCGGGAAATCGACGGAAATTCCGTCGGTAAAAACAAAATCTCGACGGAATTTCCGTGATTTATTAAAAAACGGGGACGGATACGGCAGCTGCTTTGCCCGGACCCACGATCGTTTTTGCATCGTTTCAAATACTGACCTGCTGCCCAGCCACGATGCCTATTTGCATCGTTTCCAATATAAACAAAACCTGCAAAACACATCCAATCGTCGACCGCCAAGCGGGAATCCATTTCACGTCGACCGCTAATGCGGGAATCAATAGACAACAAAAGAGAAGGGGACGCAAATTGTTTTACATAAAAACATAGTCAAATTTGTACATTGTCTTACAAATTAAACAGAGAATTGTTTTACCATGTCTTTCATACTTACTAGACGACAATACTAACTAAACTAAAGTTCTAACCTAAAGGCTCTAACCTAAAGGCTCTAACTTAAAGGCTCTAAGTGTTTATAGGGTCAATAAAACTACCACCAATACCTCCAAACCCGTCATCACCACCCCCAAAGTCATCCCGTCTATGTGGAGTAAATTGTGAACACGTGTTTGGGGGTTGAGATGCTTGCAAATCAGCCCAAGCCTTTCTCATTGCCGCCATTTCTTGACTGTTCACGAACCTCGTCTTTCAAGAGCAACTCGAGCGGATCGCTCATCATTCATTTGGGTGGAAAGTTGTGAAATCATGCTAGGAGCATAAGATAAAGACCGTCGGCCAGCTTTGTTAGGAGGAAGATCATACCATATTTGGGCCTGTATCTCTGTCCCAAACATCCGGTTCTTCTCGTCAAATCCTCCTACTGACCTTGTAGTAGGCCCGAATCTCGTCGGGAGACCGTCCAGTGTGGCAATGGTGGCTCATCTCCTCTTGGAAATCACTTATTTGAAAAAAAATAGAAAATCGTCATAAATGATATATATATACCTATCTTTATAAGAAAGAGATTATCGTTCTTTGTAATAAAAATAAATATTAAATTAAATTCAAGAATTTACCTCAATATCAGCCGCTCGAGGGTTAACCCACTCGCCCTTCTTATTTTTCTTCGTCTTCATGAACATCTTGTGGGGGGTGGCCTCTTGACCCTGAAATTATTATGGAAACAAGTAAAATCAAGTATATTTTTGTCAATCATATATATTAACCACTTTTTAAAAGCAATATAAACAATACTTACCAATTCCTTGAAAGCATCGGAGCAACTCTTCCGACCAAGAGTGTGGGTGCCCAATGCTTTCCCATCTTTCCCACCCGACTTCCTATTTGCCGTGTTGATTTTCGAATGTTTGGCAAAAGTAGCATCATTTGGCCTATTCCTAAGGTTCTCCAACCAAGAAATAGGCACCCACTTTGGCGGTTTCTTGTTATATTTTATTCCATTGATATTTTATTCCATTGAATTGGGTCCTTATCACTCCAACCTAAACCCATCAATGTACGTTTTAAGTCACTAGCAAACATGTACTTGTGATTTATTAATGAGAAAAAAAATTCGGCAGCAATTCCCATCCGTTCTCCAAATATACAATATAGAATAAATAATTACTCTACATATGCATTTAGAGAACATTAAAGGAATTGTCACCAAACTCTTTTCTCATTAAGAAATCACAAGCACATGTTTACTACCTAAGTGACTTAAAACGTACAAAGACAGTCCCAAAACGGGGACTATTCAAAAATTACTCCTAGTGAGTAATTTTTGAAGCGAATACTAGGTCAATATGAACAATAATTTTAACAATATTAAAAACAAAACATACAACAATGACTACTTTTTCAATTAACAAAAACTAACATGATTTACTTTTCATTTTACATATCTAGTCTAATTCATATCTATTCTAATTAACATTTAACAATAATCTAAATTAACAACATGCATACATTAAAAAAAAAATTATAACTAATAATCTAAATTAACAACATACATTAACAACATACATCCGTCACAACATTGGCTTCTATCCTAAGTCAACATGCATCAACACCAACCCTTTTTCAACAACAATTAAAACAATAACTAATAATCTAAATTAATTAAACTAATTAAAAAAATTAAAAGGAGTAATACCTAATTAACTTGAAAAAAAAAAATGAAAAAGAAAGGGCAGTCAGTGGCGGCTGCGGCTGGCGGAGGCGGCGGCTGGCGATTAACAAAAAAAAAAAAAGATAAATAAGAAAAGGAGAAGGAAAAGGATGAAGGAGAAGGAAAAAAGATAAAGGAAATAGAAAAAAAAGATAAAGTTAATTACCTTATAGTGATGGCGACGGCGTGGTGGTGGTAGTGGTGGCGCCGGAAGTGGAGGAGGGTGGTGGTGGTGTCGGGTTTTAAGGAGGTAAGGGTTAAGGCGATTTTAATTGATTTGGGGGAATTTTGGTAAAGTGAAGGAGAAACTCTTCGCGTGTTTCAGATAATAGAAACCTCTGACGGAAATTTCGTCAGTATTTTCAAAATACTGACGGAAAATCCGTCATACGTTCACTTTATCAGAAAATAATGCAAGTGACTGTACACGTCAGTTAAAGTAGAAATCCTGACGGAATATCCATCAGTATTTTGAAAATTCTGACGGAATATCCGTCAGTGCTACACTTATTGTGACACCCTGTCACACACTAATATCAACTAATAATTGACCCACTGACGGATATTCCGTCAGTATTTTGAAAACACTGACGGATATTCCGTCAGAAGGCTAAAGTGATTTCCAGCTGTCCTCCAATTTAACGTGTAAAGCTCACTGACGGATTTTCCGTCAGTATTAAGAGATTACTGACGGAATTTCCGTCACAGTTTTTTTGGCGCCTTTGACTTGGTCAACGCGCCAATAGAAACTGACGGGATATCCGTCAGGAAACTTTACTGACGGAATTTCCGTCACACATCCGTCAATAACCCGTGTTTTCTGACGGCCTCTTTTTTCCGTCGGTAGGGCCGTCAGTAAGCCGCGTTTTTCTTGTAGTGTCTGTCAGGCCTTCGGTTGGCCGAGGCGGCTAGAATTGCGTCTAAACTGCACTGAGTATACGTTTCTTCTACTTCTTGGGGTGACTGCCCGGTTTTAACCATCGGCGTCTACCTCGGTATGACGAAGGAGGGGATAACACTTTGATGGAAAAACTGGGATGTTTCTTCATTAGATATAAACACGCGTTGGGGTGCCAACAATAGTTTTGTACACCTCCGCCGCTATACAAAGTATTTTCTGAGGTTGTCAGTGTTCCAATGGCTCATCAAAGGCACACCCTCCATGTCATCGTCGGCCCGGTATGTACCCGGCCTCATTTCTTCAACCACTTTGTAGGGACCCTCCCAGTTGGCCGTCAATTTACCATGAATGTTTCCTTTGTTGGTGGCGGCCGACTTTCTTAGGACTAGATCTCCTACTTTTAAGTCCCTTTTGTGGACTCTTCGGTTGTAGGCTCTTCTCATTCGGTTTTGGTATACTGCCAAGTTGAGGCGTGCTGTGTCTCGGCTTTCTTCGACCAGGTCTAGGGAGGCTTTCGGGCCTTCCTCGTTCTCAACCGGTCAAAGGTAGCCGTTCAATGTCGGCACCGATGCTTCAATTGGCAGGACGGCTTCGGACCCGTAGACTAAGTGGAATGGACTGTACCCCGTTGCTTCTTTCTCCGTGGTTCGGAGGGACCATAGGACGCCGGGTAGTTCATCGGCCCATCTTCCCTTTAGGTCTTCAAGTTTCTTCTTCAAACCGTTGAGGATTGTTTTATTGGCTGCCTCCGCCTGTCCGTTGCTCTGTGGGTGGCAGACGGAGGAGTATGCAAATTTGATACCAAGTTCTTCCAACCAGTTCATTATCGTGTCACTCCAAAACTCTCGGCCGTGGTCAAATACCATGACCTGGGGTAACCCAAAACGAGTTATGACATTTTCCCAGATTACCTTTCTGACGGCCGCCGTGGTCTTCGCAGGTACTGCTACAGCTTCAACCCATTTGGTGAAGTAATCAACGGCGACGATCAAAAACTTTCTTCCTCCGGAGGCCGTTGGAAATGGCCCTAGCAGGTCCATCCCCCACTGTGCAAAAGGAAGGGGACTAAATGCGCATTGCGCAGTCCCGGAAGGAGCATGTATCACCGGAGCATGCATCTGACAGTTTGTGCATTTCTTGGTCTTTGTTCTGGAGTCTTCAAGCATGGTGGGCCAGAAGTAGCCGGCTCGGAGAGCTTTGTGGGCTAATGTTCTTGCCCCCATGTGGTGTCCAAAGATGCCTTCGTGAATTTCTGTCAGTATTAGCTCCGCGTCGGCTGGGCCGACACACTTCAATAGTGGCCTTATCACGGACCTCCTGTATAATTCTCCTTCAAACACCAGGTACCTTGCTGCGATCCTCTTTATCTTCTGCGAGAGACTGCGGTCCTACGGTAACTCATTTGTCAATTTGTACTTCATTATCGGAGTCATCCACGTCGTCTCGGCCTCTACGTCGCCTACCATGCCGACGGTCTCGGTGATGCTTTTGGCATTCCTGATGTCCACCAGCACGGTTCGGGTGACATTCTTGATGGTTGAACTGGCAAGCTTTGAGAGAGCGTCGGCTCGGTTGTTCTCAGACCTGGGAATGCATTGTATCTGAAAAGATTTCAATTTTGAAGTGTCAGCTTTTACCCTTTCCAGGTATCTTACCATCCCGTCGTCTCGAGTCTCGTACTCTCCTCTGATTTGATTAGCCACTAAAAGTGAATCTGTTCTCAAAATGATGTGTTCCGCCCCGGCGGCTCTAGCTAACTCAACTCCTGTTATCACCGCCTCGTATTCGGATTCGTTGTTTGAGGCCGAGAAGGTAAATTTCAAGGCGTACTCAAACTCGTCCCCGTTTGGGCTGATGATAAGGATGCCGGCTCCTGAACTGTTCGTCGTGGAGGATCCGTCGGTGTATACTTCCCATACTCCGGGGTTTTGCTCTTCTTTATATGTGCACTCGGCCAGGAAGTCTGCAAGTGCTTGCCCCTTAATCGAGGGCCTCGGCTTGTATTGAATGCCAAAGCCGGATAGCTCCACCGCCCATTTGATGAGCCTGCCGGATTGTTCGAATTTTTCCAATGCTTTCTCCAATGGTTGGTCGGTTAAGACCGTCACGGGATGTGCGTCGAAGTAGGGTTTCAGTTTTCTTGCGGCAACGACGACAAAGCTTTGCTTTTTCAATCGGCGGGTAATTTCTTTGGCGGGCAACAATGTATGGTTGACGAAGTAGATTGGGTCTTCTTTGCTTGTCCTCTTCTCTCGACGATCACAAAGATCGACCGTGGCCGAGGTAAGCTGCTATGTACGAGATATAGCGTCTCCCAAAGATCGGCACTGGACGGGGTTGGGAGAGTCGAAGATGAGCTTTCGAGTTGCAGAAAGGCGTGCTCGCTCCTCCCCAGTGAAGTCTTTATTCCCCTTCAACACTTTGAAGAATGGGGTGCTCTTGTCGGTTGACCGAGAGATGAAACGGGCTAGAGCCGCCATCCTCCCGGTCGACATCATAACCTCTTTTCGATTCCTCGGCTCGGCAGTCCGGGATTGCTTGGACTTTCTCTCGGATTGGCGTCAATTCCCCCGGCGGACGACAAGTACGCCGAGGAACTTACCTGCCCGGACACCGAAGTTGCATTTCATTGGGTTGAGCTTCATCTTGTATTTCCTTAGTGAACAAAATGTCTCGTGTAAATCGGCTAAGTGCTCATTTGTCGGACTTGCTTTTTACAATAGCATCGTCGACGTAAGCCTCAATGTTTCGCCCTTTTTGATTTTGGAACACTTTGTCCACAGTCTTGTGTAAATTCTTGCGCGGCGTTCTTCAAACCAAACGGCATCATTTTATACATGTATGTGCCGTTGGCGGTGATGAATGCGCATTTAGGCATGTCTTCCTCGGCCATGAATACCTGATGATATCTTGAGAAGGCGTCCAGCAGGCTCAGCATAGTGTAGCCTGCCGTGGCGTCGATTAAACTATCTATTCGAGGCAAGGGATATCAATCTTTGGGGCATGCTTTATTAAGATTGGTAAAATCTACACACATCCTCCATGCCCCCGACGACTTCCTCACCATTACAACATTAGCTAACCACTCAGGATAAGTACAAGGCATGATAAAGCTCGCCGCTAGTAATTTATCTACCTCGGCTTTGATGGCCTCATCCTTCTCGGCTGAGGAGTTCCTCATTCTTTGCTTGACAGGGCGAGCGGTGGAGAGCACGTTCAGCTTGTGAACAATTACCTCCCGGCTCACGCCTGACATCTCGGCCGCTGAGTAGGCGAAGACGTCTTTATTCTTCCTCAGCAGGTCTAGGAGGTCGGCCCTGAATTTTGGCTCCAGGTTGACACCGACAGTTACGGTGCGGCCTGGGTCAATCTCCACTTCCCCGGTCTCCGCTCCTTCGACCATGCTGACGTTGTTGGTGCTCATTGGATCACCCTCCTGTTGTAAGGATGGGCTCTTCCCCTTCTCTGATTTCTTCGCCACTTTGAAGGACTGCATGTTGCACCCTATGGCGGATACTTGGACATTGACTACTTCGTCATTCTCGTTCTTCGAGACGAGCTTATGCGCTTCCCCCCGGTCCGAGACATACATCAATGTCAGGGCCCGGATGGACATCGCAGCGTCGGCCTCACTCAAAGTGACTCGGCCTATGAGAACGTTGTAGGCGGACGAGCCGTCAATGACCACGAACTCAGACATAACATTCTTGGCCGCACTCCCCTCGCCCGAACCTCACCGGGCGGCTGATTGACCCTGTGGGGGTACCAGTAGGCCCCGGAAAAAGCTGTACAACGGGTTGGTGCGAGGGGCTCAAGTCTTCAACCTTCAAACCGAGGTTGAGAAAGCATTCTCTGTACATAATGTTTGTGTAGGCGCCTGTGTCAATCAGGCACCTCTTCACCAGGTGGTTGGCTATGTCCAAGTGGACTACAAGCGGGTCGCTGTGAGGAGCGATGACTCCCTCGTAGTCCTTCTTCCCAATAGTTATATTGGGGATGTTGGAAGCGGGGTTCTTTGTGTTGGGCACAAAGTTGATGGCCTCGATATAGTTCATTCGGTGCCGTTTGTGCCCCATGAGCGGACCACCGTTCTCGTTGCCCCGATGACAACATGGATTACTCCTATCCGTTCAAAGACGGATTTCTTATTTGACCACGCCGGTATCGGCTTTTTGGCCTCTAAGAACATATTTGCCGAGGCTCCCCTTAGGATCAACTCTTCAATGGCATTTTTGAGATCCGTGATCGTTAGTTAAGTGGCGGTGTGGCGTGGTACTCACAAGATGGCTCGTGTCAAATCACTCCTCGGCACTGGGGGCCTCTCCCACTTCTGACCCTCGTTCTTGCTCAGGGCGAAGACCTCGGCGGCAGGTACGACCAGGGGGGTGTGATCGTTGTACCGCTTTGTTGTTCTGCAACTTCTGTTTTCTGCAAACTTCTTGTTCATAAGTATAACTCGTTAATTTGTTGTAACAGTTATCGTTTGTTTGTCAACTATATACTCACAAAGTCACAATTGTCATCGAGTTACCATTCATATACAGTAACTTTTACACGATTATTGGTGTTTGGACTATAGAGGGAGTACAACGAAAGAATGATACAATATTTTTAATCTTTGTATTCAATTAATCACTGCTGATAAAACTATTGTAAAATTGGATTTTTTTACTTAATTTTAGTTTAGATTAGTTCAAGGTCGCATTGCTTCCAATCAGTAATTATTCACAAGGTAATTTCTTGTGATTTTTCATTTTATACTTTGTATTAAGGGGAAGGGGATTATGCTTTTTGCTCAATTTCGTTTGCTGATTGATTCTCCCCTAAGGTAAAACTGTAAAAGAATTCATTTAAACGTAAGATGAGTCAAGTAATATATACCACTTGTATAATAACACAAATATCTTGCTCCCTCTGTTTTTTTATATGACTTTTTTACATTTCAAGATACTCTCTTCTCTCTTTAAAATCTTTTAAAATATAAGACTAAATATTATGATATGTATACTCATACGAAAGAGTTTTTCGTAAGGAATTTAATGCTACCAGTTTTATATTTTTTAAACAAATATATTTTTATAAATATTAAAGTCAAAGGTTTACCTCGTAAATACAAAACGTCATATATAAAAAGGAGAGAGTATTATTTAACTTTTCTGATATACTTGAATACCTGTCTGAAATAGACCAGTTTTTAAATAAAATAAAAATAGGAAAAAAAGAAGAAAGAGAGAGGAAAAGAAAAGAAGAAAAAAGAAAGAATAGAGAACTTTACCAAATGATGACTCCCACTCTAAGCCACATACTTGACACACCATTCTCCACCACCTCAACCTACCTTTACCCTCCCTTCCATTTCTCTCCATTACCCTCCATTATTACTCTCCCTCCCTTTCTCCCTTCACTATTCCCTAATTATACTCCACAATTTTCACTCACCAATAACCTCATCTAGATCTCCGCAACTCATCCATGGCTGCGACGATCTCCTTCGGAGCTCCGCAACCATGGCCTCCACCACCACAACCACAACCACAACCGCTACCAAACAACAACAAAAACTACTTCTACCTCCAACCACCACCTCTAGTTCAACAACAATACCCTTTTATCAACCCTAACGATGACGATTCCTCTTCTTCCTCTTCATCTTCCGACGATTCATCCAAATCAATTTCTCCTTTAATGGCCGCATTAATCGCCGTCTTAATCGCCGCTTTCTTATGTTTATTCTACTATACTGTAATCTCCCGCTACTGCCGCCGCCGCCGCGCGACTCGCCACACTCGCCGCCGCGTGTTACGCTCTCTAGACCGGGTTGATCCCATGGTACACGATCCAGCTCGACCGGATACCGGTTTAGACGAAGCGTATATCCGCCAGATCACGGTTTTTAAGTATATACGTGGCGATGGACTAGTTGAAGCTACGGAATGTGCGGTTTGTTTAGCGGATTTCAAGGAAGAAGAGAGTCTTCGTCTTATGCCGAATTGTGAACATGCTTTTCATCTTTCTTGTATTGACACGTGGCTTGCTACGCATTCGAGTTGTCCGCTTTGTCGGTCGGGTATGAATCCTTTGCCTGCTAGGGGTACTGATGCTAGTGTCACTGGTGTTAATAATGTGAGTGTTAGTGTTGCCGCGTTGCGGGTTGAGAGAGGTGGTGATGATGTTGTTGTGGTTCGGGAAGTCGAGAGTCGTGGTCAGGTGGTTGTTGAAGTTGTTGAAGACGAGATTGAGAAAGAAACTCGTTAAAGGAAAATGAGATAGCGCCACCGCCACCTGGTTGTGACAGTAAATCCAGTCTTTATTATTGTTTGGGTTGAAAAATGTATATTAGAAACCCGGTCGTGAGAATGAGATAGCGCCACCCAGTGGTACTAGTCTGGTCCTTTTTTTAAAGGAAAATGAGATTGCGCTACCTGGTGCCTGGTGGCACTGAATCCAGTCTTTTTTATAGTTCGGGTTGAAAAATGTATATTAGTGTTGAAAAACTAAGAGTCAATTTCAGTGATTCTCATACTATGTGTTACTCCTATTAATGATAATTATAATTATAGATGTATTGTTGTACTCGGTAATTCGTACTATAACATTCCGTAATTAGTTCAATTAGCGAGTTTTGTGAGGGGAATTTGTAATGGTTTTATGTTGTAATTTGTAAAACAAGGGAAAATCCGAAAATATAGTAGTATTCCATATTCTTATGAATGTATGGAGGTATAGAGAAATTTGTGTTTATGAATGATCGATCATGGATTAAAGATTGTCGTCTTCTGAACAATGAAAATTACGAAGTTTTTAGTTGAAATTTCCGTTTGTTCTAAGTTTGCAAAATTGTAAACCTTTTGAGCTACAAATCCTAATCAGGGAATGTTGGGAAATTAGCGTCAGTCTCCCATGCGCAACGGAGACAATTAATCGACAAGTAAACCGTAAAAATAAATAAATGGAAACAACTAATCAGGGAAGTTTGCAAGATTGTAACCTTTTGAGCTACAGAAATCCTAATTAGGGAATTCTTGTTTTCAGAACCGACAGTCGATTCCTAATCATTTTTCGACTGTTGTCGTCGTCTGAGAAGTTGCTAAGCTACTTGCTGAAGGATGATAATTCAGTGAAATGAGCAGAAGATGTTTGTTACCAAAAATGTTGAATGATTGGTTTGATAGATTAATTTGTTTTAAGTAGTTGAACTTGTGCTCTTGTAGTATATAGTAGATATTTGTATAATTTGGTGAAAGTCAATGAATGTAGTCACATGGGTCAGTAGTTGGCAAATGATTCTGCATTTTATGTTGGTCTCCCTTGAGACGGTTTTAACTTAAGACGAGAAAAATGTCAGCGTTTTATAATAAAAAGTGACCTTTTTAATGATAAAAACTTATGACTAAAATTGTATTGTTGTAACAGCAAACTGATGGAAACTTTTTTATTAGGAAATATTAACATTTTATTATAACATGATCGCATTTATCGGTCTTAATTTCAAAAGGTCCAAAATGAGAATTTGCAACTTTATACAGAATGAGTCCACAATTCACATTTTTGTAAGGAATAATTTATTTTTATGTTATGGTACAGTTTCAGCTTTTCTTTTTATAAAGCTTGGTTTATGGTATTTGCTTTAACTTTAGCATGGTCTCAACTCTCAAGAATCCATGAAAGATAAGAATATAAGATAGATGTCTCCACTTTCATGATGCTTCTCTGAGGCTCCAACTCTCTGTCTAGAATCGAAAAGACGAGAATTATGTCTCGTGTCAATGTGTAGCAAAATAAGGTCGTGTCGAGTTAGTGTTTTGTCCAACTCGTTTTGAAATGAATAAAAGCTAAATGGACTAGATTAATTTTCTGAGATGCATGCACTGGCAAAGCGAGAATTCAATTCAGACTTTCAGAGTTAATGGAACAAATATATATGTAGGGTGATAGAATAATTTAGTTAAATTTTCGAACTTTTTTCAGGTTACGTAAAAACTTCGGAGAGACGGTCTCTCTCACATGATGGGATGAGGGACCACTGAATTTCTTTTTTCGCTATTATGTCTCTCACTAAATTAATGAGAAACGGTCTCTCATGAGACCTACTCTTCAGGTTATCTTATATTCCTTGTAAATCTTGGCTTTGCCACTAGGTGAAGGTCACCCTAGCTGATTCTGGCCAGCTTTGCAATTGTGCATATGTACCGACAATGTGGCACAATAATGTTCGAATGGTGGTCAAACGGAGATTGTACAAACATTGTAATAGGAATATTTATAATAGTTGGGCCTCAACCATCACCTTAAGGTTTAAGGTGATGGTTGAGTTGGTTCATCTATCATGGTACCCAGCACACGGTACGGGGGAGCCGGTGCACAACTAACCACTCTTCAAGCCCAACGGGCATTTGAGTGAGAGAGCGTAATAAAAATATTTATAATAGTTGGGCCTCAACCATCACCTTAAAGTTGTGGTTGAGTTGGTTCACCTATCACATTGTGTGGTAGTAACACTAATAAGTCATTAACTTACGGTTTCAAAATCGAATTACCTGATGAAACTAGTGTTAAAATTTATGAGGGCGGGCTTTAAGTTCCTAGGCTCTTGGTAATACCAGATAGGTCGAATCGATTTTTACCGTATGGTGTGAAGTGTAAACCAAGAAACATAAGGTCAGTCAGATGAGTTGACTACTCCGTATTAATTTGGAAACAGATATGGCATTGGTTGACAGGAAACTGGAACTTAACCAAGAGCACGAATGATGTGTCACGTGGATTTAATAGAGATTTTATTTGGCTGGTAAAGTTTGGTAGGAGTCAGAGTTCTTACTCCTGCGGTTAAGTAGACGTATTGCATGCAGAATTTCACCAACTATGAGTCTATGACTAATACTTTAGCCTATAATTTGTAACTCTTTTCGATTTATTTGGTTATTTACGTGTTTATATTTTTGCGAAATTTATTTTAGTGAAACGTAAGAATCACATGAATTAGTGGAAGTTTGAGACAGATGGTCGCAGTCTCGTAGAAGTAACGGGCATGCAATTGTTTAAAAGTAAATAATATCCGATGTAGTTACTTTATCGCTTTAAGTTTCAGTATCGCTAAAATAAGTGACATTAAAGAAGACAACCAAGCAAGTTTATTTAAACGAATCAAACAAAATATGTACTGTATATATTTTCTCGCTTAATTGCATGATCTTGCAGTAAAGATGTTTTCTGATTAAAACTGTTACAAATCTCTGGTTTAGAAATAAGGGGCTTTTAGTCTTTTACCATCTTTTTTAATCCGTAAGGATGAAATAGGTTAATACTATACTAGTTTAGATCTCGCGCAATAAATGCGCGGTATTTATAGGGTTACTAATATAGACCTCGTGCAATATATGCACGGTATTTATAGAGTTTTACTTTTTAGTGTATTATTTATAGAATTTAAATTGACAATTCACTTATTTTCATGTTTCTCCTTAATGTATTTTGATAAGAGAAATAAATAAAATTTTAAATCGTAAGAAGTAATAAAATGAGTATTTTTTTTAAATTTATTTTTTGTTTTTACCGAGAAATTAATGATGTTAATTTACAAATATTTACTAATATAACATATTTTTTAGCTGCAAATTTTTATCATAAAAAGTCAATGAATTTGAACAAATATTTACTAATACCATATTTTTTAGCCGCAACTTCTCATCATAAAAAGTCAATAAAATATTATTTATAATTTCTTTATCCTATAAAGATCGAAGATAAATTTGTGCAGAATGTGAAATATTAAATGTTATAAACCCATATTTTTAAATACAAAAGATTATATTCATTTATGATTTATCATGTCCACATATATACTATATGCTAAAAATATCAAGCACTATTCTATTCTAGGAAATATTTTTAGGCGGGAAAAGTTGGAATTTCACCTATTTATTTAGTAAATAGGGGATCAAAACATCAATCAACTAGAAATCTTTTGAGCAAGCAAAGTAAGAAGGAAGTTCCCATGAAATAATGTAAACATCTGATGAGGTCACAACGCTCAACAAAAGTGATTGAATATTTATTTAAGTCTTAACTAATGTCACTTCTCATTTTAGAAACTTTCTATGAACTTACGCAAGATGTCACCAATGTTTTTTTCTTCTTTATTCAATGTTTTTGAATATGTAGTGGATAATTTTGATTTAGTGTTGAAAAACATGTTTATGCATGATGTCTCAACAATATAACAAATTTAATACTCTGTAAAATGATAAAATTTAAGAAATTACCACGCAATTTAGCTCATATAAATAAAATTTAAGAAATTATCACGCAATTTAACTCATATAAATGACATATGTTACACTTCTCCGATTACCTTTTTCATGGTTATAAGAAGATACTCCGTAACAAACAAAGCTTACCGACTTTAAAATAGCAAATTATTTGATTGACGAGTGTTGATGTCGTATAAAGTAATGTACGGTTAAAAGAAGGATAATTAAATTAAAAATTTACACTTATCCATTGATATAATCCATATTTTATTAATGAGCTAGAAACACTCACGTTGACAGAGCTAATAAGAGTTCTTAACAATTTCACATGAAATTATTATTCATAGTATAATAACAAATTTAAATATTCTTTAAATTCAATGAAATTAGTATAATCAATAAAGATAACCACATCTTGTCTTTCGGCTAGACCTGAATTGGACGACCTATAATTCGTTTTTGCAAGGTTTTCGATGGTTGTGGACAAATCAAGTTGCGGAGAATCGATCCTGAACTGATCCGAGTTGATTCGCTAGAATAGCCACCTTTAGCTAGAGATATAAGTGGGTACGCGGGCCATTGAGCTAGCACACTCCAACACGGTTGATGGCCGAATTAGCACGACACAGGATTGACAAGGCCCAATACGATACGATATGTGGGCCATGTCTGGGGAGAAGTTTAAGAAAGAAGACTGGATTGTGGCCATGCCTGGGTCGCCATTTTCATTTCACCAGCACGCCAGTACACGATATGAACCCTACTACCTTCCCATGTCTGGGTCGTGTTATTTTCTCTTTCAGATATAGTGAGCAGGCATGAGGTACAGTCTAACACGACATCAATCTCTACCTTTAGCCATCTAGTATCAATCTATTTTTTTTTTTTGTGACGAGTGAACCCGCAGCCGCTACCTTCGGTGTGTACTAGGTAAACCCTTGGGTATATGTGTGTTGAGAAATAAACACCAATCTCCCACGCGCAACGGAAGCAACTAATTGACAATTAAACCGTAAAAGTAAATAAATGTAAGCAATAATAAGATGAGACAGTATTTAGGGTTAAACCCAGGGCAAAACCTTCCAAATCCGGAAGTAAAACCAACTAACCAAATCGACTAGAATCCATTATAATAATATAGTACCAGTATAACGTAACCGTCCCGAATTAATACCAATTCGAAACCCACAATAATATAAGATAACAACCTCTAGCCCTCCAGTAATATTAGTCAATGCCACTAATATCACTCCTAGAGTAACCTCCTAAATTATTGTATAAAAACACCCGTTGTACTCCACCTCACCCTCAAACCCCGACTTTCTAGTCACTTTGTTTGATTACATTTTTGTGAGATATATTTTCCAAAAGATTTACCATCCTTTATATAACCACGTGAAATTGACGTTAGATTTTAAATCATAAATCACTTCACGTTATACACATATGAATTAAAACACAATTCATATGTTTCGTCTCATTTTCACGTAAAGTTAACAAATGAATGTTTCATTCATTAACACCTCCTAAAGTTGAGTTAAAAGCTTTCACTGCCACTATAAAAGTTTATTATTTCTAATTTTGCCATTGTAAGATTATTTTTTCGTTAGTTACCATTGTAAAAGTGGAGTACTACGTTTAATGCCATTTTATAACTTGTTTCACCTGCTATAAGAGGTTACTATTACATTCATTTTATTTTATTTTCAGAGCTTTTTATAAGATTATAATGAATTCGTTTATAGTTTTTCGAAAGACAAACAAAATGTTTTTTTTATTCTCAAATATTTTATGTTATGTCATTTAATTTCTCAAATGTCGAAAAATTTATAGCCTTTGATTATTAATATTTTTTACCAAAATGTTCATAACATAAAAGGTTTAGTAAACAATTCCTTCATAACATAAAGAATTTTTAACGAAAATTTTCAACATTACTTGACCGGCACATGAATTGCAACATCACACATATTTTTTTGTTTTGTGAATATATTATATAACTCATACCAAACTTACAACTTACTTCATTGTTTAATCATCACGAATTTGATCTTCTCGTATTGAATCAAACAATCCATTCTTTTATCACTAATAAGAAACAAATATTTAAAAAAGAATAATCTATAGATTATTTAATTAGGTTATAAACATTGAGAAACAAAAAAAAGCTGTAAAATACTAAGAAAAGGCTAGTTTTTTATGATTAAAACTTTTTGGGAAAAAACAATTCGGTTTTTAATCAATTATCTAGAGAGATTTTTGTCTTTTAGCTAAACCTAAATATTACGAAGATTTTCGTAAAAAAAAAGGCCAAAACCTTAAATTTTTTTGACATTTGAGAACTTCAATGACATAATACAGAAGATTTGAATATAAAAAAAACAATATAGCTTGAGTTTTAGTTAATTACTATAAAGGAATCAGTTATTATTTTATAAAAAGTCATGAAAAATAACTTTTTAGTGGAAAAAAATAGAGGTAATAGCAACCTGCAATAACAGGTAAAACAAGTTACAAAATGGCAATAAGCATATGAATCAACTTTCACAATGGCGCTAATAGAAAAAATAACTTTACAATGGCAAAATTAGAAATAAACAACTTTTAGAATGGCACTAAAAGCTTTTAACTCTCCTAAAGTTACATGCATATCATCAATTTTATGCATATTGTAACACTTAGTAAATTTATTACTTGTGTTGGAAGTTTTAACCCAACAATGTGATAGCCTGCAAACCACGTATACCAGTTAAGCCACCCCTGACAGACTTCAAGTCTATAAAGCATAGACTTAGGTCAAAAATGTTCTACAAAATTTTACTCTTGAGAAGACTTAAACCTAAATTTTCTAAGAATTTCACCAAATTTTAACAATTCAATTCCATCTTATAAAGTGAAAAATGTCCACAAAATTTTGTTGGGTTGGGTTGGGTTGCTTAATTGATCCAAATATCAAATCATATGATATGCAAATCAATTAAAAATAGGTCCACTATAAGACAAGAGTCTAGACAATAATACGCCAAACAATGAAAAAAAGAAAAGAAAATATTATTAGCACTTACAGTAGGTCCATTACTCAACCTTAATCAACTCTTAAAAAATTACTTAAAAATTCCCAAATTCAGCTACTTTCTCTTCGAATTCAATCTCTGAAACCCTTAATTCGAATTTAATTGAGCAAATTGAATTCTGGGTTATTGGAATTTTTGTTCAATTGAATGAAAATGGCTCAACAAAGTAGTGGAATACCATTAATTGAAGTGTATTTATCATTGGTTGATAAAGCTGATAAAAAGTTTTCCAAGATCAGGGATTTACCTCTTTATGAACGCACTAGGTATAATTCTTGTTCATTTTTCATATGCTTGTTGTTATTAAGTCACAAATTCGATGTTAATATCCGTTTTAAACTTAAAACGGGTCAATTATGATAGATAAGACAAAAAAAATGGATGAATAGAGATTAACAAAAGATTTGTCCTGTATGCTTGACCCGTTTTCATCTTAAGACGGATACTGTAGTTCTTTTTTTGAGGAAAGATACCATAGTTCTTAATTATGGGTACTTTTTATTTTTCAGTATTTATGATCATTTGATTGATTTTATTCAAGAAGTTTTGATTAGATATGGGACATTAATTTGGCTTGGAATATTGTAAAGTTAAGAAATTGTTTGCTGAAATGCTAGAAATGAGTTTTTTGATCAATTATATGAAGTCAAGCAATTGCCCATTTTTAATTTGCATGGAAGTATGATTGTAATTGCTGGAAACAGATAGTTGAATGAATAAATTATGAGTTGTGTGTTCAAAACATTGAATGCTAGATTGCTAGGGTTCATTGTTTACATGGTTTCCATTCGTTTTCGGTTGTTTAATCTTTGAATAGTTAGTTCATTGTGTTGATTTTGGTGTTGAGTGTGAGACTGTGAGCTAGCAATTTGGGGGATGAGGGTAAGATGTTCATTTCCAATGGGGTAGAAAATTCTCGACCTTTTTGGTTCTTGATTATGATGGAATAGATTCACTACATTAGGTACGCTTCTTTTTAGTGTGAAGAAGCATTCATTGGATGCAATTACCTACGGAACTGTCGTTAGAGGTCATCTGAAAACAACCTCTTCTAGGCTGCATACATTCAACCCCCTTAACTCGCCTTAGGTAGGAGTCTTTTAGATACTAGGTAGTGTTGGTGGTGTTATTGCGGGCTTGGTGAGCATCTTGAGTTGGGCCATGGTTCAATGCTTTCCAAGAGATCGTTAAGGGACTTCAGGTTAAGCCTATTTCAATGGATGTACTTTGCAATTTTGTACCACTAGACAACAGATTTCCACATGGAGAAATTCGGTGCTGGCTGAAAGGATGAATAAGCGTCTTATCTAGTGACGGACGTAGGTGTAGAATGGGAGGCACAAAAATATAAGATAACAAATTTAAAGCAAAAGACGAAACAATTGATTAAATGATAACCATGATTGTCTTATCTAGAACTATAGCTTTTTTATTATGCAACACTGAAAGGCATTTAAAAGTTTTTCAAAGGCATAATTCTCTCTGTACCTTTCTCACAAATGATGTCATTAGAATGGTGTACACGTGCATTGGTGATGGATTTTCTGGTAGAAGGCTTGAAGCTACTCCTTATTCTTGGAAATGCCCCATTTGGTTTCATAAGCATCGCCGCTAAACCAGTACGAGGGGCGAGGACATAGAATCCTAAGTTTTTAACATGTACGGAGTACTTGCTGAGTTTCCTTTTATACGTACTGAGCTCCGGGAATTAGTTATTATTGAGTACATGGGACCTTAAGTTTTTAACATGTAGTTTCAGGGATCCCTCATATACTTACTAAGTTCTATCATATATTTATTGACGTGCCTCATGTACTTATTAAGCGCTCTCATATATTTGTTGACCGCTATCGCGACCGTGTTAGTTGGAAGGTTAGGGGGGGATCACATTCACTTTTGAGCCATTTTTGTCCACATTTCTAGCGTACGAATCGAGATCAATGATTCCAAGATCAAGCTCCGAATTAATAAATATTTTAAATGTAAAAATCATTTTTTTAACTTTCTCAGAGGGAGCTCATACTTCTAACATATATGCATGAAAGAAGGACTATTTTAAGAGGTGATGAACTGAAGTAAACTTTCACTCAGCATGTTAAGAGAGAATCTTGTGGAGACTTTATGCAGACTATAACATGTTTGGACCTATGTTAATATGCCATAATTAATTCCCAAATTTCAGGTTTGATACTTATTTCTATAAGGTATTCAAGGTCTATACAGAGTTATGGAAGTTTCAGCAAGAAAATCGTCAGAAGCTTGTTGAGGCTGGGCTCAAAAGATGGGAGATCGGTGAGATCGCTTCTCGTATTGCTCAGCTTTACTTTGGGCAGTATATGCGTACAAGTGAGGCTAGTTATTTGTCAGAATCTTATGTATTCTATGATGCAATATTGACAAGAGAGTATTTCAAGGAGGGTTTATCTCAAGAACTTAATCTCGCTCACAAGCAATTGAGATTTCTTGCTAGGTTTATTTCAGTATGTCTGCTCCTGAACCGTCGAGAAATGGTACATCAGCTGGTTAATCACTTGAAGATGTTGCTTGACGAGTGCAAAAGGAGTTTTCAGGTTATTTACCAATGAAAGCTTCAAAACTATTTTCTTTGGTTCGGTGTGGTTTCATGCTAAGATTTGTATAGTCCTTCCCTTAGGCTTAGGAGAAGAGAACTCATCTATTAGAATAACTGCGTTGCAGATGAATTTCATAATTCTATTGAGACCACGCTACCATGGTATTAATACGTACCCATTACTTTGCAGCCGTGACCATAACGGATTACCTGATGGTGGTTGTGTTATCTCCCGTTATATAATGCTTTGTAGAAATAGTGTAGACATTTCATCTGTAATAACCTATTCTTGAATATGTTATTGATACGTGGCGGATATTTCCACGACTTAACCAAATGCTTCCCGTTACTTTTCTGAAAAGATTGGCAAACAGTTGTATGTGCAAATGATGTGTATTTGTGAAAAAAGAGCTCATAAAACACAAAACAGATATCATTAACATGAAAAATCTTCTCAAAAGTTTAGGTTGCAAGAAAGAGTGCCAAAAACCTTTTTCTAAAACTATACATCTGCTATATCTCGACTGAGACCGTATTTTTGTACCATAAATGGCATTTTCTATTTTCGTCTCACCACCTTTGGTGCTTTTTGAACCCTGACTGGCATAAGGCCAGGGTTCTATTGTTCCAAGAAGAGATGAAGATGTTACACTGTGCTGAGAACTAGTATTCTGAATGTTTGTTTATATGTTGGTGATATATTACTTGACCCCGTATTCTGTTTTCCAGGATGCTAATTTCAGAGAATGGAAGCTAGTTATTCAAGAAATAATGAAATTCCTGAAAGCTGATACTCTCTTTCTGAACCTCAGGCCTTTGAGATACAGTCTTGTTCTTGATCCTCATCCTGACACTTTACAACAAGTTTCCTCACATAATCCAAAGAGAAATTTTAGACTGCGAGATGCAATACTATGTAGCTACCACCCTAATGAGGTTCGACCTACTTTATTGTCTTGATCAATCACTACATTTGTCATGCTGCTAGTTTACGCTTTTGGAGTGGGTTTTTTAATGTAAGCGCATGCAAGTGGGCTTGGGAGTGTCACATTCATTTTCCGCTGCACAAAACACGACTAAAGACAAAATGTATATTATTGGTCAAGACAAACTAAATATGATACATGTAAACCATCTGTAGGGCCAGAGCAACTATGTGTTAGTTCGGTGACTGTCAACCGGGGCCTTTAAAGCAATATGAGGTGTTGCTCCGTGTGAAATTGTTCTTTTCAAATGTGCTTCATTGCCATGTATTTGATAGAGCTGTTAGCTTCAATGTGCATTTGTGTATGCAGGTGAAATTTTCAGAACTTACCCTCGATACTTACAGAATGCTTCAGAGCTTGGAATGGGAGCCTTCTGGCACATTCTACCAGTCAGGAAGTAGTACAAGTCAAAATGGATCAACAAAAGGCAACATTATTAACCACTCACAAGATATTAGTGATCCAACCTTGCCACCTAATCCACGGAAAGCTGTCTTATATCGTCCATCAACCACGCATTACATGGCAGTATGTATCGTGAAGAATTCACTTTGTTAGTTCTAGTGTGTGAACCCGCCATCCAATCTGGTCTCCATGGATGCTTAACAGTAAATGCTATTTTTGAGATTTATGCTACTTCGACACCTCACTTTGGCTGCTTGTCGTGTGTCTGACACTCTTTCATTGAGACACGATACTACACTTCGACACTTACTTTAAGGCGGTTTAAGCCAACCATGTCATGTCCATCACTTGCAGCCGTGTCGAAGTAACGTATTTTTTGAGCGAGTAGCGATGGGAAAAATCTTTCTTCATAGATGTACTGAAGCACATCTTCATTGCTCAGTTAGTTCCCAAGTTTTGAGATCTTAATTTATAACAGACGCATAAAACTTCTTTTGCTCTAGGTACTGGCAACAGCTTGTGACGATCTCCCTTCTGATGGAGTTCTTTTCATCTATCTCTCAGGTTATTTTGGAAAATAGTCTCTCACCTCTTGTGTTATTCATATGTCAAAAACTTAAAATATAAGTGTTAACTTTCACTTATTAAAATTTTATCAGGGAAAGGTGGACAAGCCTTTTCATCTCCCTCAGTTGCTGGCAGTCGCCTTAATTCTGAGAGCAATGTCAAGAGCCTTCAATACAACTCTACCCTGGATGCGACTCCTATGGGTGGTGGTCAAAGTGATTCGTCTGGGCAATTCAAAGAATTGTCCTCGAATAGCCACCTAGACGCCATACATATTGGTTCCCGCGGAAATGATGGTACGCTTAATTCTGGCATTCTGCTTGTACAAACTGAGTAATATATGGTATAGTCATGGAAAATAGATTTTGGCAGTGAGAATCCTAATGAAAAAGATGAGAGATGTGCTTTATTTGCCCAACTGTTCCGCATTAATAAATAGTCGAGTATTTCTTCAGGTTCCAATTTCATCTACCCTTCTGACTTGCTTCCATTTACAAGAAAGCCACTATTCATGATCATTGACAGTGAGAGCAGTGCGTCATTCAAGGCAAGTCTCTGGCTCTCTGGGTTTTATATTAATATTGTCTCCATACCTCTGTTCTTTTCTCCTCCCTTTATTTTTGCTTTTTTCTTTGTCTCAAAAATTGGGTAGGGAACTGGGAAGGAGGCAGGATAATTGCATGGTCAATGCAACGATGCAACCATCGTGGATACTTAGTTAGCCAGTCTAACTATCACCTCCTCAAACATTAGTATATAGTAGCCATTACAACCTTCTGAGATGTGGCAGCAATGCGCCGATCTCTTTCAGGCTGGGATGTGATAAGTTTGATATAACAAGAAATATCTGCAATCAAATATTCACGAGGCACAACGAAATTTTACATCAATAGTTCTATCCAAGTTATCTGTTCGTTGAGAAATATAGGGAAAATGAAAATTTATGACTATGAGCATTGAGTACTAAGCACCTTGCTCGTAGAACAGAATCAGCTTTGGACTGTTCAGATTCACCTTTTTTTTTTACAACTAAAGCTATACTTTTTTTCCCGACAGTATTACAGAATTTTCTCTCGCTCTTATTTAATCATTTTTTCCTACTGCAATTTTCCCTGATCCTGTCATCCAGGTGAGATATTGTCCTTATTGACCATTCTGTTTATTTACAAACAGATATTGTGTGGAACTGAGAAAGGAGAACCAGTTGCCATGCTCTTGTCTCCAAGGTCTTCACCACCTGCTGCCACTGGAGAATGGTCCTGGCCCACGCACGGGAGCCTGTTTACCAACTTTCTTACGGCTCCCGTTCAGGCTTTCTGTCTGCTTCTCGGATTCTCTGGGTCTGATATTCAAAAGGTGGGTTTAACGGTTTTACGGATTTGCCTTCTTGTCCTCTAATCGAATTCTTGATGGTTTTCTTAAACAACACAAAGCTTACCACGAGATAATTTCTCAGGATGCCTATGAAGATGCTAACAAGCTCCTCTCGTCCTCTTTAAATGACTGGGGGTTGACTCTAGCAACGTCAGGCGCTCTTGACTCTGTCTGGTCTCAAGTTTTCTGTGACCCGTTCCTCAGACGGCTCCTACTTAGGTAAACTTTGCATCATATGAGTAATCCTTGACTTCATGATCCTCCCATACTCCTATATTACCCTCTCCATCCCATTTATAATGTTTTTCCTTGACTTTGATCGCCAATTTTAACCCTTATTTTCTCACAACGCATACTGTATACAAGGTCTACAACTTTTTGTAAAGAAAATGAAAATAATTGTCTGATTACAAGGTGACAAAGTTAACATTATACCTTAACCTACTTTTGTTGAGATCAATAGGTTAAAGTTGGCGATACCTGATCAGGGACTGAAACATTAGATTAACTTGTTAAAACACTTGATCAAAACATACAGTGGCGGATAGAAGTACTAAACAATTATGTTGGTGGATGTCAAACACTCAAACCTATGAATTGGTGGGTACTGGGGGCACGTGAATTCTCGCGAAACATGCAGGCTTAAGTACTCCCTCTGTCCCGGTCATTTGTTGTCCTTTTCCATTTTTGGGTGTGTCAGCCAATTGTTGTCCTTTCTATTTTAAGAATGGAGATGAACAATTTGATCATTCACACTCAATTTATTCCACTTGTCATTATTTAGTAATTGGCCTCCTCTTTCCTTAGTCTTTGTGCCAAAACCAAAGGACAACAATTGACTGGGACAGAGGGAGGGAGTACTGTTAATTCCAACAAATACTGTAGAATTTTTCATTAAAACTTGAGCTTGGAATTTGCCGAACTTGTGACAATTAAGACAGATAAGAGATTTTGTGTATATCAGTTGTTTCTTTGTTTCTTTGTCATACAGGTTTGTATTTTGCCGAGCAGTACTGACTCTTTATGCTCCTACCCATAACAAAGCGGAGTTTATTCCCCAGTGTCTGCCTCGTCTTCCAGACACCGTTGATCCTACATCTCCAATGATTCAGTCTCTCGTTTTGCAAATCGCCAATGTGTTTCGTGCTGCAAGTCATTTCATCTTTTTGGAGAATGTCGTACAACCACAGAAAAACAGCCACAATGCTCAGGAGTAGACGGCAACTTGAGAACATGCTCGGCTTTTCAGCTATACGGCAGATACGTATTAAATATTGTTTGCAGTTGTGACTGCAGAATTGGTCATCGTACCCTGATCTCGCTGCCAGAACTTGGCATTCTTTCTTCTTTCTTTGTCCAGGCATCTGTTGCACTTTCTATCCCTTTTGTTCGTCTCCTTATTTAGCTTTCTCACCTTTGTATAGACTCACATGCTTTAAGGAGGTAAGAACTACAAACCGAAGTTATATTCAAAACGATATTTATGGCTCTCAAGCTATCGACTGAGAGGCCGTGTAAGGATCATCTAGCTCGTTTGTATCCGATCTTAGCAAATTGCCAATTTTATTGTCATTTAATTTTCATCTTCATCTGTGTTGCGTTCGAAATGTTGGAGAAACTGGAGGAATGAAGATACCGCTTTGATTTTTGGTAAATGGAACCAAATTATTCAGTGGCTTAGTCGAGATTTAAAGTTTAAAGGACTAAATTGTAGGTTCAAAAATATAAATATAAACAATTTTAGTAATTTAGAAAATATGGGATGCTTTCAAGATCAATCTCTACATTCTGTTCATAAGATCGAGCAATTAAGCTTCTCAATATAAGTCGATCCCCTATTAATATCGAGTTCTAAAAACAATATACAAAGGTTTAAAATCATCACCTTACATAATAATTCACCATTCTCATCAACAATATGTCAAAATAATGGGTTTACCCAGTGCACATCGAAGGTAGCGGCTGCGGGTTCCCTCGTTACCCAAAAAAAAAAAATATTTACTACTCGTATTAAACAATGTAAATACTCCGTATGTTATTATAAGTTTTTTTTTTTTTTTTTTTTTTCATATTAATGAACAATAAAAATTGACTGCTTTTAAACCTGAACCATAAACACCATGCTTAATAGTTTTATCAGATAAGCTAGCTGACAACGGTAGCGTTTTTTATATTAGGAGACGTTAACGTTGGTGGGTGAGTCGGGCGTTGACTTTTCCAAGTCAAACTTCTTAGAAACAGAAATGGAGAGCACTCCATCTTGGTAGGTAGCCTTGACATGTTCATGGGTTGCATCATTTGGAAGAGTGAACTTCCTCATGTACCTTGCCCTTCTCCTCTCTATCCTTATCGCCTTTACCTCTCCGTCGTCTCCATTCCCGGCTTTCATCTGCATCTTCGTCTTCTTCCCTGTCACGTGTAATATGCCGTTCTCTACCTTCACCTGCTCATTACCATTAATTCCCATGCATAAACAATCGATGAATCGTCTTTTTTTTTTTTTTTTCGACAGCAACAAATAGCATAGCTTACAAATGAGCAGCAACAAACAATCGATGAATCGTCTTAATGTTGCATAAACTACTCTGCATCGACTTACATACACGTAGTTATTTTTCCTTATTTCATATACAACGCGTGAAAATCTTATTGTGAGACGAAAGAGTATAATTATATGTACACTCGTAATATAATGTGGATGTTCGGAATAATAATCAGGGACGACATAACACCAGAGACAAAATAGACGAGATCAACTAATCCGTGGGAAGTAAAGTGCGAGACCTAGGCCTCGACTATGCTTCTCGAGTCCTCACGGACCAGTTGATCAGAAAACTCGCTCTTTTCCAGTTCATTTTTTTTTACGTTTGTTCAAAATTCCTGTCACGTAATTTGAACAGACCTATGAAAATATAAGTTGGAAGGAGGGACCGAGTATGAAATAAGGGTACCTTAATATTTAGGGCATCAAGGCCAGGCATGTCAAGAATAAAGGAATAGAAAGAAGGGTATTCATATATATCAGCTGGTGTCCTCAAAGTTGTCTTCTCATTCTTCTTCCCATTGTTGTTCACCTTCCCTATTCCTTGCAGCTCCATCATTTCTACAGCCTGATCATTATCATTCCGGTTCCCGTTCATCGATCGACGATGATCACCATTATTCAACTCTACCCTTCCCATTTCCTTTGTCATTCCCTCCATTTTTTTCCCTCTTTTACTTAATCAATTAAGTTTGTTTGACTTTGTTAAGAGTTTTAAAAGATTTAGCAATTAGCATTATACTATGTATATATATAACCCTAGAAATTCACAACTGGCTTGTTGACTTGGTTTTGCTCCATTATTATCATCACTTTTTTGTTTAATTAATTTCCGTGTCAAAGGTTAACTGTTGCACGAAATCTTGACGGAAAATGAGATAGCACCATCAGGATTCGCTCAAGTCTTATCAGCAACTCTCTTATTAGACCGCCTATAGTAAGAGACTAGTTCTTAAGAGTTAAGATAAATGCAGTTTTTTTTTTTTTCAAAAATACTACGCGTAATTATTTTTGTAAGCCACATTTTATAACTTGATGCCTCGGAAGAAAGCAAAATACAGAGGTTCTGAAACATGTCTATGGAAAGGAAGAGAACATACAGATATAAACAAAAGATTACTCCATAACTCTTGACAGGATGTTCTCGATGCAGCAGTATAAATCAGTGAATGATCGACAAAACCATTGTGGAACTGTCTAATTCTTCGGGATGTTTTTACCGACAATCTTTGCTGGAGCTAGCCGCAAAAGGTTTCCGGGTTTACCAGGAAGAGCACCCTTGATCATGACCACGCCAAGCTCACTGTCGATCTTCATGATCTTCAGTTTTCTGATCTTTGTTTTGGTTCCACCCATTCTCCCGGGCATTTTCTTGCCTTTGTATACATGACCCGGGGTGGTTCCAGCTCCAATGGATCCCAAGGCTCTATGACTTTTAGATCCGTGAGTCATTAGACCTCTCTTGAAGTTGTGTCTTTTAATACCACCTGAACATTGCATGAGCCCCGTTAAAAGTGGGAACGAGAATTCACCCTCTTTAAAACAGTATTCTCGGTGCAGAGTAGGGTAAAAACAATTGTCAATCTGAAAGTTACCAATTTACCATAAAGAGGAGATTCAGAGACTATAAAGTTTGCTCTGTGTTCAAGAAACAGCCAAACTAGTTTAAGCATAGCCACCAAAGTGAAAGACGGTCAAGTGATTGATGAATAAACAACATATCTATAAACGACCCTAATGATTATAGTTGCAAGACGCTGCAACAACAGTACTGAAGCGCCTCAGAAGAGTTGAGGCAAATTTTTCGGGCCTAGACTGTAATTCTTTTGGCAGTTGACTGAACTAAATGCCCTTTCATCAGCAGTGAAAAACAGGCACTGAAGTACTCCCTCCGTCCCGGTCAATTGTTGTCCTTTGGTTTTGGCACAAAGACCAAGGAAAGAGGAGGGGGCCAATTATTAAATGACAAGTGGCACAAATTGAGTGTGAATGATCAAATTGCTCATCAAGTTCATTCTTAAAATAGAAAGAACAACAATTGACTGAGACACCCCAAAATGGAATAGGGCAACAAATGACCGGGACGGAGGGAGTACTAATTTATGAAAGATGCATCTTATCCAAACTCAAACCCTAAGAATCACTTGCACAGTTTTTTCAGGAAGGACGTTATAAATATGGTGAAATCCAGAGCAGGTAAAAGCTATAACATAACATCACACAGTAATCAAATAGTAGTAACAGAAGTGAAAAATGAGGACAAGAAAGTATCAGAAATTAAGAAAATGACCTTGGAACCCTTTTCCGATGGTTGTGCCAGACACATCGACCATGTCACCTTCCTTGAATAGCTCTTCGAACGTAAGCTTCTGGCTGGGGCTAAAGCCATCTACTGAAACAAGCCGGAACTCTTGGAGATGACGTAACGGAATCACATTCGACTTGTTCAGGTGACCCATTTCCGGTTTGGTAAGCTTCCGGTCCCTCACTCTCTCATACCCCACTTGAACGGCATTATACCCGTCAGTCGACTCTGTCTTCACTTGGGTCACAATGTTCCCTTCCTTAAACCCTACAATGGTAACAGGCACCACAACCCCATTCTCCTCAAAGAAGCTCATCATTCCGAGTTTGGTACCCATCACACCAACTCCGGCCTCAACGCTCATCATTTTAATCCCCAGACCACCCACTGATCTCACATGATTCTCAGATCTAGGGACACTCAACTTCAGCTTACTAGCCTGACTTGGGGAGCAAAGAAAGGAGGACGACAGCTGCAATGACTGGAACTTACGAGATAATTGGAAAGAAGACGACGATGGTAAGCTTTTCAACTGTTTGTTACCTTCTGAATAGGTACAGCTACTACACTTTATAGAAAATGAAGGAGAGACTGTAGCCATGGCACTGAAAACAGAAAAAAAAAACCCGCTAAATATATACTGAACTGTAACATTTCAAAAAGAGCAAGGCATTAGCTTTAATTCAATAATTAAATTGTTACAGATGTATAATATCAAACAAATTATAACACTATAGACTATATCAAGGGGAAACCTACCAATATATTCATATACAATTATCATATGTACTACAAAATTACCCCAAAGTCTTAATGGCGCCCGCAAATTGAGGGATAAGGGGGTTGGATGTATGGAGCATTATCCCTTTGTTAGCAACATAGAGAGGCTGCATAATTATCATATACTCGACTGTTTTTGTCTCGGTCATTTGTTTACCTCTTATATTCTTTTTGAGGAGTATTTTAATCAAAGGTAAACAAATGATTGGGAGTTGGGACGGAGGGAGTATACAACAACATTACACCAGTGCCTTAATGGCTCCTGCAAATTTTCTTGGGTAACGGGGTCAGATATACGCAGTCTTACCCTTGAGTTATCAACACAACGAGTCGGTATAATAATTATACTATGTATAATGCTACAAAGAGCATAAGAATCATTTAAAAGGGTACATATATCATTAAATCAACAAACTGAGCAAACCCCATCGCAATTTCATATATAAATTCAATTGGGTATAAAACAAAAACAGTAAACAGGAAAATTTTCGACTTATGTAAACCTAAATACCAAAATGGAAGCTATATTATTGAATAATTGGCTAAAAAAGATGAAAACTTTGAAGTAAAAACAATGCAATAAAGAGTAAAAATTGCATAAATATAGACTAGGAAGGTAAAAATGCAATAAAAATTGAGAGAATTGGGAGTAAAACATACCAGTGTTAAGTGAGAGTTGTGTGCAATGAAGAAGTGAGAAATACAAGGAACAACAATGAAGATGAAGGATAGATAAGAGTGTGTTTTGTTTATATCACGTGACTTTCACGTGTTTGGACTTTTGTTTTTGGGCCTTGGCTCTTAGGCCGGACCATTACTTGAGTAAAAGTGCAGTGCAGACTGCAGAGGCCATTTAGGTAGTTGTAACTTGTAAGTAGATCCGGCAAATGGGTTATTACTTATTATACCATTTCCAAGCAAAAAGTCGCGTTAATCTGGTCACCAACTTTTTTTTTAATCACACTTTATTAATCTTGACCCATTTTCACCCTTCCAAGCAGAGGGTCACGACCTAAGTCACCAACCCAATAATTTTCCATTTTCCAATCATTATCACATTCACTACCCACCAAAACCTCTCCCTCTATCTTACTTTTTCATAACTTATTGTTATGAACCAATCAGAGCATGTCACGTATCGGGTCACCAATAAGGTCACCATTCTCAACTCAATGTCACAAATTGACTCTCGCTTATTCTAGGTCACCAAAATCATCTCCTTAATTCTACTATAAGCTGTCATTAGCATGACCCAACAAAGTCACGACCCAATTGGTGACCTTGCTTGGGCATGGTCTTAGAGTCGGGTTTCTTCGGGTTGGGTAATTTTTGGGTTAATTATCGGATCACTTTCGGGTTGGGTCTTTTTCGGGTCGGCTAATCTGGCCCGGGTGGTTTGAGTCACTTTTCAGTTCAGTCTATTGGGTAGCACTTCTCGGGTATCACATGTTAGCCTTATCGGATCAGGTTAGCTTTGTCTGGTTGTAAGTGAACTTGTCTGTTTGATTACTGTTGAGTAGTCTTGATAAATTCTGTCTAACTTACCCATTTTACGATTTACATAAATATTACTAATCAAGTATTTAATTGGTGACTTTTTGAAAATGGTCATCTACTAAAATATTACTAATCACTTTTAGATCTCAACTAGTTCTATTACCCGTGAAATTCACGGTATTAGCTATGTTATCACGTTGATGGTGTTATGCAAGCCCAAATTTGCGGTCGCACTGAGCCGACAAAAGAGACTTGTACAAAAAACGTGTTTTTATTAATGAATACCTATATTGGCATAATATTTCGTCAAAATATATTTCCAAAATTAATAGTGCTCTGCCACGAATATTGTTATGTTTATTAGTGTTTTGTCACGATTATTTTTATTATTATTATTGTCTTCATTCTTTTTAGCTACGTAATTAATTCAACCTAAAAGAACTTTTTTAAAATAGAAATTTCTATATATTAAAAACTATAATTCAAATTAGATTCAATGGTTAGTATTGTTGGAAGTTGGTGGTTTTGAAGTAGAGGTGATCATGGGCCGGGCCAATGCGGGCTTGGGCCGGGCCTTTCTAACAAAAGCGGCCCATTTGTGTGGGTTGGGCCGGGTCGGGCCAGATGCGTGGGCTTATTTAGCAAGCCCAAACCCGGCCCTTATGGGCTAATGCGGGCTTTTGGGCCTAAATGAGCTTTTTCAGGCCCTAAAATTTACGACTTACCCTAGGAAATAATTAGCGTACTTCAGTTACAACTTTTAAAACATACATAGTGTATAAAATTGCACAAAATATGATGAAATGCATATGAATTGCTCTGTAAAATAAAATAATGACAAAAATCGCCACTTTAGAATGCTTAATCATGCATTCTTAGATATGATTTATGTTATGTATACTTGGTTTTATAAATCAAAAAAAATATACTTGAGTTTGTAAAGAGTTGGGTATAACTTTAACGCTACTTTAATAGGTTTTATTAGAAAAAATATTCATTATTAATAAATATGGGCCGGGCCGGGCCAAAATTTGGGCCAAACGCTTGGCCCAAACCCGGTTCCAAAATATTTTGGGCCTTTTTAGGCCGGCCCATGGGCTTTTTTGGGCCAAAAATAAAGGCCCAAGCCCTTCAAAAAACCAGGTCGGGCCGGGTAGGGCCAATGGGCTTGGGCCACTTGATCAACTCTATTTTGAAGATTATTATCCACGGTTTTCGGGCCGACCGACCCCGAAATAAAACGTCCTCAAATTCGCACCGCATTCACTTCTATGCCTTAAAAAAAATGGCAAATGGTTTGAAACAGATATTTGAAGACCTTAAAATTACTTTTGAATCATTTCAGTCCGACAGTATGAGTTATAATGTCTATTTTATGTTAATTGAGAAAGGTCCCAACATACGATAGACATTTAAGGCATAATATTCCAATAGATAAGGTTGGTTTCGGAAGATCACCGATTGATTTTCAAAAGTCATTTTCCGGCTAAATCGCCTAGAATAAAATGTCTAGAATTCGCACTACAACCCCTCTATGCAGCATAAAAAAATGGTAATGCAACACATTTGGCATATGGTTTGTAATGGAGACATTCCGATACCGTAAGACTACTTTTAAGATCTTGTCTTGTTATCACAACGAAACAAGTTATATACTTCATTCAATGTCGTTGTGAGACAAATCTGGGCATCCATTAGTCATTCAATGACCTAATGGCCCTATAGACATGGGTTAAAAAAAAAATCATTCCGTTTACGTATGATCGTTGAAAACCGATGATTTTGAAGCTAATAACCCACGATTTTCGGACAAATTGGCTTCGGAGTAAAATGTCTTGAAATTCGCACTACAATCCCTCTATGTCAAATGGTAATGACTCTAGGTAATAAAATATTGACATGCTTTGACAAAAAGACATTAAAGACATTTGACGACCTGAAAAGGTAGTACTTGAAAAAAGCTTTGCTTGCTCCTTTCTACAGTATGTTGTTTTGAGAGGGATCCGATTATGCGATAAACAATTTTAAGGCATAATGGCCCTATAAACAAAGTTTCTGAAGATCATTGGAAATTTGTGGGTTTGAAGGTTATTATCCACGGTTTTAGGGCCGACCGACCCCGAAATAAAACGTCTTCAAATTCGCACCGCATTCCCTTCTATGCCTTATAAATATGACTGAAGGTAGCAAATTTGGCATATGGTTTGAAATATATATTTGAAGACCTTAAGACTACTTTTGAATCATTTCAGTTGGACGGAATCAGTTATATTATCTATTTTATGTTATTTTAGGAGGGTCCTATCATACGATAGATATTTTAAGACATAATAGCCCTATTGATATCGATTGAGCGAGAAAATCTAAAAGTAAGTTGTCAAATTAAAACTATTAGTCAACATAATATTCATATTTCAGAAAAAAAAAAACACAAGTCTTAAAACATGAAGTTATTCTAAAAGTAATTGTTATTAAACTAAAACCCTACTTTCCATAAATAAAGCACAATTTTATTTACAATAACAAAACTGAAAGTCGTAAGAAATGATCAAAGTTGTTAGTTATGAAGTTAAACTTTTGTGTTGTTAACCCAATTTTGAGCACTTTGAAATTTAAAACTCATATACTTTAATTAAAAACTCAAGCTTTTCAATTTCAAACCTTTAGTATTCAACATAAAATTATGAGTTTCGAAATTATAATACATAGATATTAAACCAAATTTATGGGCCAGTTGAACCATACTAAAGAGTATTAAAATTCATGTTTTCTAACTCAACATTTAAGGTTCACAATTTAAAATCTTCAGTGGTTAAAACTAATGATTAAACATTTTCAAAACTGAAAAATATAAAATCAGATTCAAAACCCGTTGGCGGTGGTTGATGTTCTTCTTTTCTTGTAACTTCTTGGTGGAAGGATCAGAGGGAGAGAGGATCATGGTATTGCAAAGATGGGGGAAAGTATCCTAAAATCAGTGGGACTGGAATCGAGGCGTCGATGGAGAGGCATGGTTGGTGAAGACGTGCTTTGAGGGGTTTTCTAATTGAAAACTAATGATTAAACATTTTCAAAACTGAAAAATATAATTAAGATTGGATTCAAAACTCGTTGGCGGTGGCTGATGTTCTTCTTTTCGTGTAACTTCTTGGTGGAAGGATCAGAGAGAGGATCGTGGTGTTGCAAAGGTGGAGGAAAGTATCCTAAAATCAGCGGGACTGGGATCGAGGCGTCGATGGAGAGGCAAGGTTGGTGAAGACGTGCTTTGAGGGGTTTTCTAATTGTTGTGATTGAAAAGACTATAGACTACTGCAATTTTCTACCGTAATTGCTAAATCCTTCACGCCATTTACTTAATCCAACACATTTTACCTGTTTTTTCCACCACTACCCTTCATTTTCTATACTACTTATAAAAGAGGATGGTACTCTGACAATGATTTGCATGGCTTAAGTCCTTGTGTGACGTCACTATTTACATTTTTGCCACTTTTTTTTTTCTTTTTTCTGTATCTTAAAACTTTTATGCTTTTTTCATTTTCATGCTGTTGCGCATCAGCATCATCTTCATCATCTTACCTCAGTCCCAAGTAATTATTTCACATTATCAACCGAAATTAATCGCCTTATTATTTCATTCAACAATTTAAATCATTAGTACTTATCATTTAATTCTGTTTTTAACATTCTTTCTGTTTCTATAATTTTCGGTTTTTCGTTTATTCACTTTCTGAGCTTATTTTTCTGTTACATTATTCAGCTTAGAACACTATACAGACCGGATTGCTTATTTTGTTGCTTTCAATTCCGGCTGATTGTCGAAGCATACATATACCTTTTGATTCGAACAGATAAATTGCACAGCAACTGAGGTTATGTTTTTCCAAATCTATTACCTGAGAATTTTATTTTGGGAATTGCAAAAAAATTAAGCTTACAAGATTATATGAATTTCAGAATTTTCGTACTTATTTATTTCTTAGCATAATTTGTCCTACAAATGTGCTCACTAAGTGTTTGATGAATTGACACAAAAAAAAAAATCAATTGCTTATGTCTTTCGTATACTTTGCTTGAAGGATGAATAAGTTGGAGGGTGTGTTTGTCTAGTAATTTGTGCTTCCTTCGTTCGTGTCTTGGATCAAGTCACTGGAGTCGGGTTGTTTTCTTGGTCTATCTTGGTGTGTGTTTGTGTGTGTTTGCGTGCGTGTTTTCCTTGCAGTGTGGTGCTTGTATTTGCGACTGTTATTTTATGAGTTTACTGATGTACTCCCTTTGTGCTCCTTCTTGCAATAATTTGTTTGTTTTGCGAAAAGTTGATAATAAGTTAATCTACTAATGAAAAATAGCAAAAACAGACACGGTTTCAATATTGGTATATCAAGGAAATGTTGTGCATTTTTTCTTACATATTGAACTACTGAAAACCGTTGTTAAAGATGATTTAGAGGTGATTCAGGTGAATGATTTTTATTTGCTTTACAAAATGATAATCACTAAGCTTCCTCCTTCCCTGTTATTGTATCATCCGTCTCTTCCACCTTATACATTTTGCCCGTATCATCGATATACACTCCCTTATATATTTTGCACAGACAAGACACAAATTCATGGGGTGAAATAAAAGAAATGGAGGGAGTATTATACTTCCATGTCTTTACTAAATGTATATCTACATTTTCTTTTATAGCGATATATCCGTCACACGCTTATGACGGGTAAAAGACTTGAGATTCTGATTTCCTAAGCACATGCAAGTTTAACGTAAATTGCCAATCACAGTTCTTTTTATTATAGTCTTGTGAGTACTACTACATGACAATATCAATAGTTCATATGTGAAACAATAAGCTAAAGTGTCGACTTAAGTAGTCTTACATTTAGCAACGAAATAACTGCTCAGCCGCATGCCCGGTCAAGTCTACCAATACAACCACAATTGAAGTTCAAATATGTGAGTAGTAAACAGTATGAAAGACTTGATTGATTAGCATCGTTTAAAGCAAAAAAAAAGGACATTTAGCTGTAAACCATATTTAACAACGATTTTCGGCAGCTCAATATATGTAAAAGAAGCTACATAGCACTTTCTTTTTGTAACAACATTGAGCATCGTATACGTAAAATTTTGAATTACCTAAAGCTATGTGTAAACTGGACCCAAAAAGAAAGAAATAGCATTTGATTTTTCGTTGTGCCAAATCATCGAATACTTGATAAGCATATTTGTAAGACAAATTCTGCTAAGAAATCAATAAGTACTAAAACCCCGAAACTCATATAAACTTATAATCACAATGTTCTCTACTCCCAAAAAAACTTTATTTAAAAAAATCACGAAATAGATTTGGATGACCTCATTTAATGTTTATTTTTTTTTTGTTCAATTCAGCAGGTAAATGTGTCTCGGCAATTCGTCGGAACTAATCAATCCGGGCTGTATAGACTATAGTGATTGAAGTTGAATAATATTGAAAATAAGCAGACAAAGTAAACTAAAAACTAAAATGATAGAAACAAATAAAATGAAAAAAAAAAGAATTAAATAGTAAGTACTAATGATTGAAATAGATGAATGAAATAATATGGTGTCAATCAAATAATATGGTAATTAATTTTGGTTGATAGTGTTAATGAATTACTTTTGATGGAGGTAAGATGATGATGACGATGCGAAGCACAAAAGAAAGACGGAAGACATGAAGATGAAAGTTTTACGACATACATAGAGTAGAACCATTAAAAAACATGAAGAATGACAGAACCGTAAATCATTAGTTGCTCGTGTTCCGAGAAATTCAAAATTATCGTAAAATCTTCAAAACTTGTAGGACAATCTCATCAAAATTGTGCAAGAAAAGCTATACAATTTATAAGAAACTTAATATGGATTCGATGTCCTTGTTTTCAACTACTACGAGATGCAATTGATACAACGCAACTACACAAACCTAAAAGCTGAGTACTACACGGCCACAAGACATGAACTGGTTCCTAAAATTGAACATATGTCGCTTTCAGATGCAGACTGAAGAAGTTAAACAAAGAACTCGGCGCTATCAAAACAATAATGTAAATGATAATGTAAATAGAAAATAAGAGATACAATAATTGTGTAATATATCCCCAGTTTGTTTTTTAAAATGTTTAATTGTATACATAAATAAAGTACAGTTTTTTTTACATTTTTTTTTCGAAGTTCAATAGTTGTCTATATCATTTAGCAAATTACGCGATTTAAACAATGGTTGTATAATAGTTCAAAAACACTACCGTTGAAAATGAAAAACGTTGGATGCCGCGTGCGGAGCACGCGGCGGTCCAACTAGTTTTTTTTAAAAAAAAAGAAAAAAAAACAAACCCCCAAATTCCTAACCTGACAACCCTTCCCAATTCCCACAATCCCAATCACCACCATCCACGGCTCCACCAGCACCGGCCGGCTGCCCTAAGCAGCAACCTCCCGCTCCCTCGCCGTCAACTTCATCCCAACCCCGCCGTCTATCCAACACCTTCGTCGCAGTTGAAGGTAGATCGAATGATGATTGCGTCTGAGTTGAGGTGACGAACATGGTGGGCAAAGGGTCGTCGGCGCGGGTATGGGGGCGGGTAGTGGTGATCGGCGCGGGGATAAGGCAGTAAGGGGTGGTGTTAGGTGGCAGAGGTGAGGGAGGGCGGGGAGGGTTGTTGGTAGTTGTTGCTTAAGGTTTTTTTTCCTTTGGTTTTTGATTTCTTCATTTGTTAGAGGGAGAAATTAGGGTGAGGAAATGAGAGGAGTAAATTCGGAATAAGACGGAAAAATGTGCGGAATTTAGTAAAATTGTGTGCGGGATTTAGCACGTCCCTTTTCTAATTGTTGTGATTTTAGTTTTATAAAAATATCCTTTTGTTGGGTTAATCTCTCTTATTGAGCCCGTCTTATGTTATAGGACAGTCCTATAAGAGAGTTAATGAATAAAATAATAGATATTGTGCAGTGTAATTAATACTCCCTCCAATCCAATCCAAACTACCCACTTGCTTTTTGGAGGTCAAACTTTGAAAAGTTTGTCCGTTAATCCACAGAAAAATATAAAACTTTGAACGATAAAATTTACGTTTTTAGTTGTATTATGAAAATATCTTTCATAAATTATATTTTTTTGCAAAAAAAAAATTATATACAAAAGAAGAAAAACACGGTCAAAGTGTCGCCTCAGAGACCACCCAAAAGCAAGTGAGTAGTTTGGATTGGATTGGATTGACACAAAATCTCATTGAAGACGTCACATATCCGTCACTTTGGAGTGACGGATATCATTTCCTCTCACAAATGACCCAAATAGAGAAGAGAGGGAAGCATATGGGGGTGCCCCCACCTTGTCCCCCCTATCCGTTTTGTGAGTGGTATTACCCGTCACTTGCTCCGACCCGTCTTCAGCAAGACTAACTGTTGGATTGGAGGGAGTACATGACAAAGACCCAAATTAGCAACTCGGGTAAAGTTTGGTGGATATGGGTAAATTTGACCCGTTTTAGTATGTAAGACGGATAGTGATGATCTGAAATAAGAATTTGTGGTATAATTTTGACAAACAAATAAAATAAGAAACAAATGTGGTAAATGAGTAGATTATTGTAGATATGATCTTACACACCAAATACCAAAAAAATGACTAATTTAAGGCATATTTTCCCATAAATCACGCCATTCTTACCTGTTTTACAATATATCCACATCCCTCAACTGCCCTTCTTCACAAATTCTCTACTTTTCTTTGCTTTCTTTCTCTCTTTCTTTCTTTTTGTGCTGTTCATTCATCTTTCATTAAGGTATTCTTCCCTCTTTTTAATTTTTGCTAAATCTATCTTAAATGGGTTTTTATTTTACAGTATTGATTATTCTTCATAAACATTTTTTTTGTAATTTGTTTGATGTTCTTATTATTTAGTTGCTGTTGATTCTTGGAATATGTCCCTTAGTTGCTAGAATTGAGGGTATGTTGTAACTTGTAAGAAAAATTTCAATTCTGTTAATTTTTACTGTATTTTTGGTACAAAATTTGCATATGGATTTGTCCTTAGACTTTTAAGACTTACATTCCATAGGCATATATACTTGCGTAATGCGGCCTTACCCAAAGGGTTCTTTGATAATTACTTTTACAGTAATATGGGCACGACTTTCGTGTGACTTGGATTTGTTTTACCCAAACCCAAACCGCCTTACCCAAGACTAACTACTCCAAGTTTGGCTGGGTTGACTGTGTGGAAGGTTCTGAATCATATGAAGATGATAGGGAAAAAAGTCTGGTTACGTTTGACCGGTTGTTTTAGGTGACGTCAAATCATTTTGGGACTAAGGCTTTGTTAATAGTACTCCGTATTTCATTAGAGTGAATGATGTAGAGGTCAAATGCTATGATAAAAGTAGAAAAATAGAGTCATTCTGGTGTTGAAAACCGATTTTCTAGACGTGGTTTGTGGATTCATGTCAGCCGACCCTAAATCATTTTGGGATTAAGGCTCTGATGTTGTTGTTGTTGTTGTTGGTTTGTGGATTTATCTTTGTTTGATGAGGTGTTGGGTTGGTAGGCTTAAATGTCGATTAGATAGACTTGTTTCTGCTTTACGAGACTTTGTTCCATTATCATTGTAACTATGAGATACTCCGTACTAGAACTTACTTTGTTGGAGGTGCGGTGTGGGGGTTGGATGTATGCCTTCTTACCGGTTGACTTTGGCTTGATCAGAGTTTAGCTACATTTGGGCGACCCTTTATGAACTTCCGATAATCTTTCGTCACATCTCTAATGTAGAAGAAGTGCACACAGTTTTATGAGCAATGTTTGATTTACTCGACCATAGCTTAGATCCAAAAGATAGTGAATGTAATAGCAAGACCGTCTCAATGAGTCAAGTGTCTTGAAGCCCTTCTTCATATAATAATATGTTAGAAGGATGGGATGATTAAAATTAGGTTGTGAATATTCTCTAAATAATGAACTCTGAAGTATGGTGATTAGATGAATGTGGAAGCATTCGATGAAAATGAATTTACTAGTTTTCATGTTTGAAACAGCTATAGATCAAAATATAGAAAACTCTTAAGGTATATAATTTCCATATTTCCAATGGAGCCAAAGACTCATTACTCTTTGGTTATGGATTATAATGGAATAAATCAAAATGGCTCACTAAAGTGGTTGCGCTTCTTTCTTTTGTGAAGTAGCGGTCCTTCGATGCAGTTCTCGACTCAATTTTCATTTTGGTCATTCGGAAACAGCCTCTTTGTGTTGCTAACACAAGGGTAAGTCTGCGTACATCCGACCCCCCCTTTCCCCGCAATTTGCGGGAGCCATTGAGGCACTGGGGTAATGTTGTTGTTTTCTTATGTTCCCAATGGAAATTGTGCTATTTTCCACAGCATGTTTCTTTCTTGTCCTCGACCAATTGTCGACTCTTTTTGGATCAGTTTTACTGTCTTGTAACTTCTAAAAGGCCTAAAAGATTGGACAAATGTCGGCAGCAAGATAATATTGAGAGATGTTAGGATCTTGATTGGATGTACGATGTAGCGTAGAGATATTGTGATTAACTGCACTGTGACTTGTGAGTCTATCTCTCTACTCTCACCTCTCTAAATCTAGCTGTACATGTCGGTTGGAATCTTGACTCGTCTTGACTCTTGACTGCTCTTGTCCTGCAATCATACCCATGAGTTGTACCTGCTCTCTAGCTGATATCACTCGGTAGGTGTTGATTTTGGATTGATGGGCTTATTGTTATGTCTACAGACAATTTATGGCTCAAAAACCTCTTACTGAAGATACCGTTGGGGATTTGACTCGCGAATCACTTATTGCCATTTCAAACTCCTTGCCCGAAACTGATCCTGCTTCGCCAACTGCGCCATCAAAGAAGACACCTGAAGTTGCTAATAACATCACCGATATCAAGGAAGACACTACCATGGAGGACTGCAGGTCCGAACTGATATCATTGTCTTACACTGCTCCAGATGAACCGCTACCTGAACTCAAAGGTTAGCGCCTACAAACAGGAACGTGTTACGTGTATGGAGTACTTGTCTTTGATTAAGACCATGCTTTATTCACCTGAAAAATGACAATCAACTTACAATATTTGTTGGAAATGTCATGTTAACTCCTGCGCGCGCTGGAGTAGAATTGTGAAAAGTCGGGTTTGCTTAAAATTTGATATATAGTACATCTGCTTTCTTGAATGTGTGCCGGAATTTTTGTTTCCGCCTTTTTTCTTTTTGGAAAATGTAGTGGATGGAAAATATGGAAGAGGATAGCTTTCCGGCGGATTACTGCCATCTCGTGACTGAGTCGCCTGCAGGCGCAGCTTGTCTATTGGGAAGTCTGACAAAGGCGCTTCCATCCGCTGGTTAAGTGGCTGAGCCCGCGATAAAAGTTTGATTGATATTCGCCATGATATATCAATATGGGCACAATGGCCATGACTAACAAGGCAATTGATTTTATAAGGATCAGTTGTGTAACACTACCGTTTAAAATATGTAATTATATGTGATTTACGAAATCTGGTAGCTCGTTTCTCTGATATGTAGAAACACAAAATGCGGAAAAGCTAGCGAAAATGTGAAAAATTAACTGAAGTTTGAAAAGTTAATTGATTGCCGAGAAATCAATTAGGAGATGATAAAGTAGCTGGTTACATTAAAACTATTTGACAAAGAAAAGGCAACTCATATTTAATAAAGTAAGTTGATTTGATCGAATAAATTACTCCGTAGTTTAGTTCTCACAAGTACGTGTTCAACTACATGTCCCGAAAACAAAACAAAACAAAACAAAATATAAATAGTCCTGAAAAGATTTCAACTTGATATTTCACCATATATGATTATGAATGTGAATATCACCCAATAATAAAAATAAATATTCTTAAAGGAAGGAAAATTTGAGAAATCTGATGCGATTAGTCTTCATTTTAATTATATCAACTCACAACCAATACCCCACTTATATAGTTAGCTTTAAATGGAATCAAATTGGGAAAAATTGTACTACTATAAAAGGAAAATAACATAGAAATCGAAAAAAGCCTTTTTCATCATATATCCATCCACAAAAGTCCCAATTACAGGTACTATAAAAAGATAGCAATACATCGAATGTAGCACATCATCGTATACATAACAAATAATAAAAACAACCATATGAATAACAAGGTAAAATCTAAGTAAAAAAAGGGTTTTCACCCGTTAGATTAACTTTATCCCCATATCTAGTTACGACTACATAATAAAGTTTTTAAACTACTATTCCATATTTTAAAGGCTCAAGCTGGATTTTAGAAATCCAAGACTCAACGAGACTTATGAATAGTAAAATGTGAGTGGAAACTGAGTCCTACATATTATTCTAGATATTTTTAGCGAGTTTGAACATTAGTCAAGAGATATAATGAAAAATATCATAATATAAACTAAGACTTAATATCAAATCTTAAAACTTCTCCTGAATTTGTGGATAAACATAACCTATAAATGTTCAATGTACCAAAAGATGTACATGAAATAATTTTCCTATAAAAGCCATTAATCATTCATATATAAACTAATGCTAACAACAACAATTTCCTAGACAATATTTGGCATATTATAGTACTACATACAAACCTTTGTTGTTCCATACTTCTCAAACCTCCTTTGTTCTTTTGACTACTATTTCCTCCACACTCACTACTCACTTCACTTCACTTTATATCTCCTCTTATCCTTCAATATTTCCTCCTCCATTTCTCAATTTGTAAGTTTTCTTTCCGTCTCATTGATTTATTTGCTGTTTTGATTCTGTGTGAGAAGTATTTTAATTAAAGGTAAACAAATGATTGGAACGTAGAGAGTACATTCATAAGAGTTTTATTAATATCAAAAGTTCATGAGTTTTGAACTCATAACCTTGTTATTTCATTGAAAATAAATTTTATTTATATAAAAAAAAAAAATCATACAAAATAATCATTCAGGAAGGGTCAGGGTTAGGTCATGCAGACCTATGGAACAACGAATGTTCCATAGGCCTGTAACTGGTAACACCCATCTTAATGGTCTGACATGTGTTGTTGTTGTCGTTTTTTTTTTCTTTTAACTAAAATAAATAAATCATTCTACCATAAATATATGTAGGATAATATAATTTTTTTTTTATTTTTTTATTTGGATTTGTAGGTGTTGAAGAAACAAGTTGAAACCATGGAGTTGAGTTTTGCATGGATGGTGGCAATTGTAGTAGTGGTAATAACTATGGTAGTAAAAGGGTTATTAGAGAAAGTGAATAGTTGGAAATATGAATCAAAATTAGGGGAAAAGAGGAAAAAATTACCCCCTGGTAACATGGGTTTACCTTTTATTGGTAACATGTTACCTTTCCTTAGAGCTTACAAGTCTACTAATCCTGATGCCTTCATTAACTCTTTCTACTCCAGGTAATCACTATTTCCGTCTCAGTCATTTATTTTATGTTTATATTAACTCTAATAAAACATTTAAATTTAAAGTAAATAAATAATTAAGACGGATAAAATAATTAATTAATCAATTTAATAAGGATTTTAGTTAAGTGATTATACTTTTTACTGTTGCATCTAAGTGGCTTATTGTTTTGAATATGATTGATACGATGTGTTTTTTAAGTTGTTAGCTTTTTAGAACTTTTAATAGAATGAGATTATATTGGAATCTTGACACTATTATTTCATGGTTGATAACTTGGATATCTTGTTTTGTTTGTCGACATCATTTTCTTGGAAAGAGTTTTTAATTTAACCTTTAAAATATTTCTATTTTCTCGTCCAACAAGTCTCTTTTAAGACGAATATAGGTTAGTCGGGTCAAATACTTTAAATAAGACAAAAGTAAAATGTTTGGGAAATAACAAGATGTTTGCCTATAGCTTGAGACAAAAGTGAAATGTCTCACTAATCACTATTTCTCTATGTTTTTACTTTTTTTGTGAAAAGTGTTTAAATCAAAAGTAAATAAATGCGAAAAAAATCGGGATCATTTATAGAAATGAACAGAGGATTTTAACTTCGATTTATAGGGTGGTTTAATGTATCGTTGAAACATAGTCCATTAAAATAGCACCAATAACACTATACGGCTATACCTCTAGACTCTAGTGGTATAATAATACTTCCTCCATTCAACTCCACTCTACCATATTCTATTTTATACACTATTCATAAATTGGCATTCAATTCCATTTTTCTCTCAATACATAAGTGAAAATATATTCATGTGGGATCTGGTTTGGTTCGTTTTTACGAGTACATTAAAAATATCTTATTTTTATAATTTTTGCAAATACGTAGCTAACGATAATTAGCGCGTAAAACACGCGTTGACAAACGTGAAAAAGCAAAGTGGTAGAGTGGAGTTGAATGGAGGAAGTATCATACAACCAACCTATATTTAACTGAGCTTATGCGTAATTTTTTTGAGCTTTTAAAGTTTTTTTTTTTTTTTTTTTTTTTTTTTTTTTATTTAAGTCGGTGAGTGCATAAACTTTATGGTATCTCGAATTCGTCGAACCAAAACACGACAACTTTATTATAAAGCTCAAATTCTACCCGTCTGGTTATATAGTCTATTCATTGTTGAAATAAAGGGACTAAAGTTTTCTTGAACTTCCCTTAAGAAAAACTTTAAAAAAAATAACGGACCCAAATTTGATTTCGGAATTTAGTTTAACTCAACAAACTTGAAATGTGCATGACTGCATGGCGTCAACGGTGCTAATTAGTTTGATGGAGTTACTACCTAGGTAGCACGGACACTCCTCTTAAGTAGCCGTCTCGTGTCCGACATCGTGTCCGACACCCGGACACCCGACACTCGTCGGACACCTGCCTAAACATGTTATAGTTTAGACGAGCAATAAAATGTCAAAAGAGATTGATTAGAAGATGAGTTTGGCTGAAAAATGAGAATTAATTATAGTCAAGGTCAAAGTTTACCTTCACTTATTTAAATTTAATATCAAATACATTAAAAAAATAAAATCATTCGTTATTTATAACCATAAAATATATATTTTATTAAATTTAAATAGCGTGTCCCGTGTCCTCAATTTCATGGAATGTCGTATCACGTGTCCGTGTCGTGTTTGGTGCTACCTAGGTTACTACTTCCTACATATGAACATATGGCAAAAGAAATGCTAAAAATATGGTCAACTGATTACTTTATGGGACTCCTTCCGTTTCAATTATTTATAAATAAATGACTGAAATAAAGGGAGTTGTCTCTAATCTTAATTAATTGTCCACATTTTAACTTTGTCGATAGACGATATTTACTTAAAATATACTCCCTCTGTTCCAGTCATTGCCGTCCTTTTTCATTTTGGAGTGTCTCAGTCATTTGTTGTCCTTTCTATTTTAAGAATAAATTTGATGAGTAATTTGATCATTCACACTCAATTTATCCCACTTGTCGTATAGTAATTGACCCCCTCCCCTTTCCTTAGTCTTTGTGCCAAAATCTAGACGGAGGGAGTATACTCGTACATAGTAATAGCTAAAACTGTACTCGAATTAAGTTAATATTGGAAAAATTATTATTTGAAAAATTAGTGAGAAACAAACAAGACTTATGGTGAACTGTTGTTGTATATGTCTCGTTTAATTTGGGAAATTGTAACAAACACATTATTATATCTATTTGTCATTTGCATGACATGGTGACAACTTTATACAAGTGCATTGGAGACTTGAGCCGTTCCTTCAAAAATGGGCCCATACCCAACATTTTGTATTTTCGGTGACGGAGTCGGGATTTATAAGTTAAGGGTGTAGAATTTCATAGGAATGGACAGGAGCGAACAAGTAATACAGTAAAGATAAAACTTGTTTTTTCCTTCGAAAAGTTTTCACTAGAGGGGCTAGCGCCAGCAACTGGCCAAATAGTCCCCTCTAATTCCGCCACTGCATATTTGTACTCTGTGGCGATCTTGACTGCCCATCTTGTTAGTAGTAGGGCAGAGTATGGATCGGGTATTTGATCCAAACTGCTAGTTCGGATCGGATATCCATATTAAAAATCCCGAAATTAGATATCCAATATCCAAACCAAATGTTTCGGATATCCAATGTTCGGGTATCCAAAATAATCGGATCGGATGCGGATATCCATACTTTTGAATTTACTTTAAAATTAAGTTTGAAACACGATTGTATTCATAGTCTTACATGATGATTTTTTTTAGTATTCTTATTCCAATGTTCTCGACATAAAATTTAAGTACCACCTAGATATTTCTCTAATATTTTAAATATTAATTAAGTTGTTGTATCAAATAAAATTTTATTTTCTCGAAATTATACTAGAAAACTATAGTTTCGGATCGGATCGGATATCCAAATGTTTTAATTCTAATATCCATATCCAAACCAAAACCAAAGATTTCGGATCAGATATCCAAACCAAACTTAACTTTCGGATCAGATATCCAAACATTCGGATCGGATTCGGATCGGATATCGGATCAGTTTGGATAATCGGATTTTTTGCTCTGCCCTAGTTAGTAGGGACGTCTGACGGATTAGCAGGGGCGGCTAGCTTCCTTTGTGTGTACTAAAACCGCGAAATGAGATTTATCATGGCAGTCTATTGCATTTCCTTCCCACAAACTCAAACCACGCGATGTTGCTCAACTAATACAACGAACATCTGCACGATAAGAAGTTGTTATTAACGAACATAAGATAATCCGATGGTTGTTAAATTGATGATGCAGATATGGGAACACAGGGATATACAAGACCTACATGTTTGGAAGTCCATCAATAATCGTAACCACAGCAGAAGGATGCAGAAAGGTGTTGACTGATGACGAATATTTTAAGCCAGGGTGGCCTGTAACGACTAATGAATTGATCGGCAAGAAATCTTTCACATCCATCCCTGAAGACGAGCATAAGCGTCTAAGGAGGTTAACAGCTGCACCTATCAATGGTCATGAAGCTTTATCCAACTACATTGTATATATTGCTGACATTTCTGTCAAATCTCTGGATAAATGGAGTAAAATGGGTGAAATCGAGTTTTTAACACATCTTCGGAAGATGACTTTCCGTATCATCATGTACATCTTTCTGAGCTCTGAAAGTGAGCCTGTTATGGAGGCTCTTGAAAAAGAGTACACTATTCTTAATCATGGAGTTCGAGCTCAGGCCATTAATCTCCCTGGTTTTGCTTACCATAAAGCCCTCAAGGTTTGTCGTCTTTCCCTTCCACTTGCTTCTTAAGAAAGCGCAGGGTTATCACTTATCATGTGAAATATTCCCTCCGTCCCGGTCAATTGTTGTCATTTGGTTTTGGCACAAAGACCAAGAAAAGAGGAAGGGGCCAGTTACTAAATGACAAGTGGAACAAATTGAGTGTGAATGATCAAATTGCCCAGCAAGTTTATTCTTAAAATAGAAAGGACAACACTTGACCGAGACACCCTAATATGGAAAAAGGACAACAAATGACTGGGACAGAGGGAGTATCTATTTGTGCGGTTTGCATTTAATAATGAACGAACGTTCTTTTGCCAGGCACGTAAGAAACTAGTGGCGGTGCTACAATCTGCCATAGATGAGCGCAGGGCGGTAAAAAGCACTCGTGTTGCTATGAAAGCCAAAAAAGATATGCTGGATGCTTTGCTTGAAGTTGAAGAAGATGGCAAAAAGCTTACCGACGAGGAGATTATCGATCTTTTAGTCATGTACTTGAATGCCGGACATGAATCATCTGGTCATACCATTATGTGGGCTACTATTTTATTGCAGGAACATCCTGAATTTCTTAAGAAAGCCAAGGTTTCAACAAATTACTCTACTTCTTAATTAGCGATAATTATGTTGCTTGATTTTAAAACCTATAAGTTTACCTGACTTTTGTCTTATGTTTCACTCCCCTTTTGTTTTTCACTTTTTTTTTTTTTTTTTTCCGCATTGAGGTGCGCGTTCAGCCGTTCACCCATGGACGGTTCCAAAGGATGATTCAGATCAGCCGACCCCAAATCATTTTGGGATTAAGGCTCTGATGTTGTTGTTTATGTTGCTGGATTAATTTTTTTATGAGACGTTTTCTTAAACGATGGACAATAGGCCGAGCAAGAGTGGATCATGAAGAACAGGCCTGCTGGACAGACCGGACTGACCCTGAGAGAAGTCAGGCAAATGACTTATCTTTCTCAGGTATGTGAATAATTCTACATTTGTATACTTAATAGGTTGATTAACATTCAATGATTAACTAATGTTATTGTTTAATTTTGCGGGATCAAGGTCGTAGATGAAACACTTCGTTGGGTATCTTTCTCGGTCATGGTATTCCGCGAGGCAAAAAAAGATTTCAATCTGAATGGTCAGTATCAGTAGTTCAGTAAAATGACCTAAATCAAATCATCAAAATACTCTGCCTCTGCTATAAAATTCCAACTGTTAGTTTAGCATAGAAAGTAACACAAGAAATTCGGCATGATTTCAGGTTACTTAATTCCGAAAGGATGGAAAGTGATGACTTGGTTCAGACATGTCCACCTGAATCCTGAAGTCTGGCCTGAGCCCTTAATGTTCAATCCTGATAGATGGGATGTAAGTTGCGAATTTCGATATTTTTCGACATGTTTCCAATTTTTTTTTTTTTTTTTTTTTTTTTTTTTTTTTTTTTTTTTTTACCATTCTGATTATTTCATAATATATGAGTTTTTCTTCTGTGTAGGACTTGGTTCCAAAGGCAGGAACTTTCCTTCCCTTTGGGGCTGGAACTAGGCTATGTCCAGGAAATGATCTCGCGAAGCTTGAAATTTCGATCTTCCTTCACTATTTCCTCCTCGGTTACAAGTAATTTTCTCGACTCAATTTCCAAACTTTTAAGTTATCACAATGCATATATTTATTTTAACGGGACTGATTTTAATAATTAATTTTGCGATTTTATAGGGTGCAGAGGAAGAATCCTGATTGCCCAATTCAGTACTTACCTCACCCAAGGCCAATGGATAACTGTTTTGCAAGAGTTACCAGAAATTAAGCTTTTTTACAGTTAGTGTTTCAGAATTACATGTAATAAATAATACAAGTAGTAAACTTATGATATTTCGAAAACATAGATATGGTTCAGTTTGTTAAGACTTCCTGTATTTGGCTTGTATTACAGTGAACTTTTATTATGAATTGTTTTCTTTGCTATACTTTTTCGATTTTTTGGGCTAAAATGGTTGAGTTTATGATCGAAAGATGACGATAAGATGTGTTCGAGCCCAATGCAGCGTAGGCTGCAACGCTGGGCTGCACCTTATTCTACTCTTATCTTTGGTTCGACTACAAACATAAGAGGTAGGATTTAGGAGGAGGGAGACAGGGACGGAGATGGTGGAAAGGAGAGGAGATTGGTGAACAAGTATTTTCCTTCTAATCTTTCATGGGAGATTTTTGATTAGACCACTAGGCGGGAAAATGAATCTCTTCAACTCTCCAAAACCCGATTTTGCTATCTAAACAAAGAAAATTACATCCCGCCTTTATACCATAAAACCCTCCATACAAACGACAGGATAATATTTCCACAAGTCACAACCGCCACCCAAAGAAACTAGGAAGTTCCATAGATTTCTTCTCAAACATCGGCTGCCTGAACATCTGATACTCTCCATACTGCATCAAGTCGAACTTTATTCTTGATGAAACCAGTAATGGTAAACCATTACGCTGAACCCAGAGAACTTTACATATTAGTACAATAGTGCTCAATTGGGATGGTGAAACAAATCAATTTTTGAGGCATAGATGCGCGACTAAGACCTCAAATTTGATTCGTATCAGATGGGACGCTTATTGAGGATGACGAATTTGACGATAATTTGTGTGATGAAAGAATTGATTTTTGTGTTCTTTTCTCTTAATTTTTTTGACAGTTTTTTCTCCTTTATTTTGGTGTTTATTTATTTGTTTATCTCTGTTTCAATTCTCGTTATTTTGTATTTTTCTGGCCTATGATTGGCCTCTGCACGCGACTTTCTTTGGTTAGTGTTGCATGAAAGCTCCTAGCTTTTGCCAAAAAGGAATTTGCCTTTCCAAAAAAAAAAAAAAAAAAAAAAAATTAAGAGGACACCGTCAACGTTCTGAACGAAAAAATGCTTTCGTAGAAGCATACTTTCAATTTTCATATAGTTGTTTCTCATATTCTGAGAGAAATTACAGAATGAAAAAATAATCTTAAAATGTAACGAGTGCAATTAGAAATGAAATACATAGAATAATTCTTGTTTGTAAAGGGCATTCTTTTTTTCCTCTGTCAAAACGGAAACTATCATTTGCAACAGATGTATTTTTGCATTCATGAATCACGACTATATTAGCAACCGGTAAATGGAGTATGCGTAGAAGCAAAAGTTAGAACCTGGATTCATAGGTCGTTATTCCCAGAAATTGTTGTTGAATCTTGGAACATTCCTAATGGCGGCTCATCACGCAATACAACCCTGAATACAGCATAGTGATGATTCAAGCTTTTTTCACCCTGTAGTCTGTAGACGCTTCCCAAAGCACCTGTGCTTGGATTTGGGAATGCATAGAAAATGCGTCTTATTCTTTGATGGAGTAGCGCCATGGCACACCTGTGACAATATTGGAAATTTAAACGTTATAACCAAATCCACATCATGTTTTGTTGAACTCAGCCTCGAATATTAAAGTCTGCCGCGATACAGTCTTATAATTACTTTTTGCGAGTCCAAGTCACAACTAAAACTGAATGGCCATCTAAAGTTGTCATATGACCACTAATGATCATTGAGTAAAAGGATCATTGTCAAAGGTAATACGAAAAAAGGGTCACCAACTTATCGTGAGACCATCTCATATGAGAATTTGTGTTTTGTGCAGGGTCGTCATAGCGGGGAGTCTACATCAATTTAGATTACGCTTGAATGCCAAGATTCATTTTTTAATTCACAATTACACATGCAAAGAAAGAAAAGAGCTTCAAGGTGTGTGCAAGATGAACTCACATTGCACATGGCTCCCAAGCAAGATACACATCATAACCCGTGCACAAGTATGGCCGCTCTGATTTGAAACCATCGGCTGGATCCGCCTCAGAACACTTGCCCTAAAATTGACACACTTCATCAGTTCAATTTGAAACTGTGAACAAGTGTATGAATAATGAAACCTCAGACTTTTGAGAGGGTATCTTTGTCTTTTAGAAGTCAAAGTTAAGCCAAAATTGGAAATATAGTGAATTTATTTCAGTGACTCAAAAAGAAAAATGTCAGGAGTCTAAATCAGGAAAAAAAAAAACTCACATTACTCGGACTTCTCCTCTGTCTTTTGGCTGGTGATCCTACAACAGAATTCTCCACCGATTGGTCTTGAACAAATGTCTCGTCAATATTTTCCGTGCTAGGGAACAAAAGCCTATCTCTAGATGCAGAATGTTCAATAGCAACCATAGCAGCATGTCTCAGAGGGTGCCAAAAGCAAGACGATGATGATTGTGGATGTTGCTGTGGCCACTGCCAAGGGTTCAAGCAAGAAACCCCACTGCATGATGTGGAATCTGTAGGCAAACCGTTCGCATTTAATTCCAATGAAAAATATCCATTTGTAACACCATGATGAGATGAGGGTTTTTCCACATCTATCGACTGTACAATGTTTTCGTCTGGACATGTGAGCCACGAAGAGAGTTCATCACGTGCACTAGCAATTATTTGGTTAGCTGATGGATCCACAATGACTGCACTGTTACCCAACTGCCTAGTACAAGAAGAGCCACAAGTTATAAGCCATCCATAGCAGATAAACTCAGTAGAGATCGATGCCCCGCAAAATAGTAGCATATCAAGACACGTAGAAATGGTAAAAGTTTATTAATAAGAAGAAGCTGGATGAAACAAAAGTCGTACCTGACTGCTACCAGATCTTGCCAACTTAAGGGCAAAACTCATATAGTTGAAAACCAATTTTGAGTCGTCTTCACTAAAACCAGTGATGCCTTCAATGTTGCTGGAAGATGGACAAAAGCATATTTGTCAACTTTAAAATAACCGAGGCAGATATAAATCACATGAACATCGAACATAGGAGTATAAGGCAATCTCCATCTTACTAGGTGGGTGGATGAAAAGATGTAGGCCATAACTTGCACTGTTCTTCCCATTCTTCTTTGGTAGTAGCAGCATATTTGCAGACCTATAAGTCAAAGATACATAAATGACTGATAATTATTGTAAAAGGTTTAGCAGCTTCTTATAAATTGCATGGATATCCCAAACAAAATCTAAATCAGGTGGTCATGGGGCAAACTATTTGAAAGGAATTCACATTTAGCGAAAGGAAGATACACCAAAAACATAGATATTATCTTAATTTGACGTTAAAAAGCTATCCAAAAGAGGGAAATATGTATATGTAGAGTAAAGAAACAAGAAAAGACAGAAGTTATTATCTTCCATTTCATTCTGTTTTTTCCTTTTTTTTTCTTTTTTTTTTACAAAATATGCGAGGTAAAATTTCGGAAATTTGGGAGGAAGGTGGGGGAATGGAGGAAGTATTAATTTGCTTAAATCCAACCAAACCAAACACGTGACATCCCGATTATAGCAGTGGAGAAAGTAGGAAATTTATCCAACAAATGGGTAACTCTAATGACTGATCTCATCTAAGAACATTTAGCTTGCAGTTATAAATAATAGCAGATTAGCAGCACAGCTATGCGGAAAAAGACTTGGGCTTGCTAACTAGTATCGAAATGAAAGGTTCCAGAAGACTTATTGGTGCTCTAGAATTTTGCCACAAATAACAGGACAATAACATTAACATTAAAACGATAGGTTTGGTGCATTGTAATTTGTAACATAGAGAAGCGTTTTGAAAAACGGTTACCTACTTGTGTAACAAAGGGACTCAACTGATTAGAATTGGTCAGTTCAAGCACATCCTTAGGCATGCTCCCCATTTGAGTTTCATTCTCACCAACTACACATAAAATTACGGACAATTGGGTTTTCCCTGTCAAAGTACACTATATGTCAGTACATAAGAAACATCACAACCACAAGTTCTATTAGAAGACAATCTGATTGTATAAGACCACTTAAAACATTTACGGAGACACTATTGACTATACTACCCGCACCCATGCACCTACCAGTCCCTTTAAAAACATCACAAGTTCTGTTAGAAGACAATACAGTGAGGAAATTAATTGACCTTTATACCATAAGACGGCTGATGACCTATAATTCTAAATTTCAAATACCTCCCATCCTCATCTTATCTTTCTACCATAATTTGTAAGACTTTACTAGCAGAAATAATCTCTTAAACCTTAGGTTTCCAAAAGAATTACAGAGTAAAAATGGCAGGCAAACAAGATTTGTAAGTGGCAAGGAGACCTACCGTCTGAACAACTCCTACGCACACGCTTCACATGCCGGAAATTTTCCATGGGGGCTATCTGATTGAACTTCCTATAGAAATTTCAAAATCAGTTTCAAGGGCAGAATTCCACGAGGAACAATTTTGCAAGCAATGTTGCAAAAAAATCCATCATTTTCGAAAGAATGCAACAACACAAAATTTCAACACAAGCATACACAACAATATAACACCAAAAGATTGGTTTCACTAACCTTACTAAACTATTAGCTATTTTCGGATCAATGTCTGACGCAAATACATCAACTGCAACACAAAACCACAAAATTAAACATAAAACTTCAACAACATTCGCAAGACTCTCTCAGGACCATTGTATGTATGAAATCAGTGGTGGAGCCTGGCGGTTGAGATTTTCGAAATTTTTAGTTAAATTTTTCAAATTTTTTTCGTGTGTACTTTATATTATCACTCATCCGCCCTCCCTAAAAGTTTTCGCCCCCCTAAGCTCAAATCCTGGCTCCGCCACTCTATGAAATTTGTCATTGCATCCAACACTAATAAGTGTTCATTGCTAACCACGCATATGAGTTGTTTTTGATCCGTCCCATACAAGTTATAACCGTCTTAAATAAGAATTTGTACGACCACAAAGCTACAATCTTTTTCTTTTTTAAGCAAAGAAGACATAACAATAAATCCTAGGGTATTCCCATAAACTCAAAGAAACTGAAGCAGCAGCAACAAAGCAAAACAAACAAAAATCGCGCTATCGACAAACAATACATCATCCAGTAATCAAAGAGAAAGAGAGGGAGAGAGTAACCTGTAGGTTGTTGGGTAGGTGAAAAAGGTGGCTTAGGAGGCACATATACAATTTCCCACTTACAATTGTTCATCTTCACAATTTGCAACAATCAAAATCAGCAACTTTATCACTAAAAACTTCAATCAAATAAAACCCTATTCATAAATTGGATTGCAAAAACACATTAGTATATTACTATACTGAATTATTACTGCAGTAAATTAGAAACCCCCAGAAAAATTATGCATAAAAAAGGTTGATTTTTGGAAGAATTTGGTACAAATTAGGCTATAAGATTAAGGTATTTTGACAGTAAAATATGAAATTACTAATTACATTAGAATCAGAAGAAACAGTAGAACTTACGATGTTGGGATTTCTGGGTACTGTAATTTGTTCCTGTGTTTGAGAAATAGAGAAGGCGGGGGATTTACTCTTAGGAGACCCGACCCCAGTTAATAGATTCTACAATGGGTTATCTCTCGCTTCTAACCCATTTATATAATAAAGTTTTTGAGTTTTGTTTTAAAGAAGTCGAGCTTGCCATAAAATTTCTGAACTCACTCACTTAAACATAAAAAATTAACTTTAAGAAAGCTCAAAAAAATTACACATAAGCTCGATAAGATATAACTTGGTTGTATGATGCTATTGTACCACTAGAGGTATAATGTTATTTGTGGACCCGACCCAAGCGTACTGGATAACTAACCAAATAACAAATCGACCGAGTTCAAAAACCGTCTTAAACAAGACGGATATATCTGTTTAAAGTGAAAGACAAATCAAATATGCTTAAAGTGGTGACATTTTTGGGCCGCACCATGCAACTTGTTGTTTGTCTTATGCTTAAAGTGGGCAGATATTTGGTCTGTTTATAACTATAGACGGATATCTCCCGTCTATAATGAGAATTTATGATAAATTGATAATTGATATATACGTCTCCCTTAGAACGATAATATACGTCTTAAAATGAAAACGAGTCAAATATACTCTTATATACGACAAATCTTGTTAACTAGACATCCTCCTTTAGTCGCATCTACTATCATATTTGACACAGATACAACCATTGACAAAAATTTGTATTTATAATAAATTGATATTTTATGGTCATAATAATGGTAACCATAGTTGCTGTTCATCGAGGGTTCGGAAGACTCGGTGATTTTGAAACTTTAGAATGAAAACGAGTCAAATATTGAAATATATCCTACTTGCATATATAGGACAAATCTTGTTAATCTCTAGGCATCCTCCTTTTGTCACATCTACCATATTTGACCCGTTTTAGATTTTAGACGGATACAGCCATAAACAAGAATTTGTATTTTTAATAAATTGATATTTTATATCGTGATATTTACAAATTTGTCATCCGTATAAAATGAAGCAGCGAAAATTTAATCAATTTTCTTTGTAAAAAATATTGTTAAGGCATGTATCATAATTGATTAGTGACACTAGTGTTAAGTAGGGAGTAATATATGGAGTACTTCACCTCTTTTCTTGCGCCTTTAATTCGAAAACGCTTTCAAAGGACGATAATATGGCTAATTGTTCCAAAACGCTTTCAAAGAGGTTCCACACATACACCAGAAACAGACTGAGAATAGTACTCGTATTACTTACAAAGCTCGCGATATGTCTGGCAATATGCCACTCTGCCTAACACTGTTGTTAATGAGAAGAGGATCTACAACATCATCATATACTAACTACTACAAAAACTCGACAGGTGACAAACGCCAAGACTGCACAAAAGCTCGTTGTGTTTGTTTTCTCGAAGGGTAAAGTAGAAAACAAGGACAAAACCGCAACTGCCCTACAGCAGGAATATATTTCTATCAACAGATGGAAAATGACTTCCTCCAAAAGATTTACAGCACGACGATATATTCTTGTTGCTCGCTTTCACAGAAAACGTCTTCCAAAGTGTATTCCTCCAAAACCAACGCTCTATATGGGTATGAGTTTAAGGCTTCATGTTGCAAAACATACCATTAAAGCCTGCACAGGGTCTACTGCAAGATTTCGGATATTCTGTCGAGTGCATCGGCTGGAATATCCCTTCCTGGTACCTGGACCTTCAGGAGATTAGCGTACCTGTAAATCAATTTTCAGGTCAGACACCAATCAATATCATCCAGGCTGCAGAAATAGTACGTTAAATTTCATGACTCACTCCTCAGGAGTAAATAAATCCTCGTGCTCCGTGATAAAAGCAAGTAAAGCCTGAAAGGAAATGCGATATGTTATTCACAGGTGATGAAATTACTAGAGCCGGAAGCTCAAGACACCAACCCAAAAATTTACGCATAAATGAAACCATCATTTAGATTTAGGGGATATAGGTTGGTCACACTCACACATGCAACATTGCCTTTTATAAGTTTTTGTGCTCAGAAAATTACCTCAAACGGCATGTTTAGAAGCTCAAAGTAAGTCCTCACACGATCTAATCTCAGTTGCACAGCTTCGCTGTCAATTGATGGTATAGCTGCTAGTGCCTGTCACGTGTTCATCAATCATATGGTTTATTTAGACAAGTTTTTAATTACATATGGTAGCAAAAGTAAAGACAATGAATGTCATGTCTAGGCTTAGCCAAAAGCAAGGATGCAAACACTTGAGAGCACCAACCAAGGTCAACCGATCATGAATTGCCATGATTTTATGTTTCTAAGAAAATGTTGCACGATTTGGTGTTCGATTCTGTTCTTGGAACATGTTCTACTGGGTTCAAATATAAAGCACTAGATGACCTAGTTCCGGAATTTGACCGGCCAACCAACCTGAAGTCCTGAACCATGAAACTGTGTTCTGTAATTAATAATGTTCTCAAAGAGTAACTCTGCCAATAGTCACCACTTGTGTCAAGATGAAAGCCATCAAGGGCATTGAGGTCACATGATCCACTCAGGATGGATGATACATACCTGTTCTAAAGCAATGGAGTTGCGACAAATCTGTTGGACTCCAAAAAGGTTAATTGATTTCATATCAGCCAAAGCCTGAAAGAAACGACATTACAAATTAAAAATCATATAGCAAGCGATTTAATGCCAGGAGTACATGTAAAAAACCAGTAGTAGCATTTAGACCTTGATAGAAGCATGAGCAGCTACTCCACATATTCCACCAAAAATGTAATTTTGCTTTATCTTTGAGACAAAAGGAGCAATTGATTCATCCCGTCGAGTTACCTGTTTGGCATCCAAAGACAACGTACGTTAGATTCATTACGACTCTTGCAACTCATGGCTAGGCATGGACCAATTTTGGGGACTAGTCTCCTTTTTCTTGGAAAAAAAATCTCCACGCATATGGATCCAAATAAATCTACTCATTTGGACCAACACATCTTGACCTCTTTCTAGAGGTTAACATAACTATGAGCGCAAATCAAACCGTGCCAATCAAAGTACGTTTCTCACAGTAAAAAAGCTGCCATTGACACTGATAACTGGAATATCACAAAACTTTTATAGCAAGGAAAAGAATGTTGAACTTTGCCTCGTCTATAAAAAATTATTCCATGCTTTATTCATTTACTTTGATCTTGTACCTATCTTACTGCAAGATGAATCTAAAATGGCATCTATCCCAAATGTATGCAATTAGCACGAGTTAACAGAAGGTCCACTTAGAATAGATGCCACCAAAGATTCCTTCAACATGATAGATCAAAATCAGAACCAAATAAAGCAAGCTGGTGTGGAAGATTTAAACATGGAATTATTTGGGACAAATAAGACAACCCTGAACCAGGAAAGGGTTCCTTATAGCAATCACTGCCATTGACCCTCCCGTCCCCACCCTCCCTTCAGGTCACTGACTCCTGTTATTCTTTGACGAAAAGGAAGATGCCTGCCTTGGTAAAACTTAAGTTGGTTACACCAATAAGACAGCGTCCTTGACAAACAGAATCAGACAGCCAATATAAACGGGGAGCATGCAGCATTAACTTAACCAAACAATTGGCAGCAATTTTAGGAGCAAAACATACATGTGCCGTAAGAGAAATAACAAAATCATCTGGCTCCTCTGCATCAAGATCATCAAGATATTCTCTACTTGTCATTCCCTGTTTGCAATTTCAATTTGCCAGTCAGTCATAATTACATTAAGGACACCGTCCACTTCATAGTAAAAAATTGTGGAGTGAAACTCTCTAGAAATGGAAGTTCGATCTTGAATAAGATAGTCACCATATACCTGCATATGAAAGACCGTCTCTAATTGCATTTCCACACGCAAGACCTTAAGGCAATCAACAGCAAGTTTCCTGTAATCATCAGCAAATGATGCTAGATCCTTCGAGGGTGTGCTACTGACTTCATTACGGCGGGGTGTTTTTTGCTTGTTGCTCTTCTCTTCCACTTGGTTACATGTAATAGAGAATGTTTTTCCAAGCCTGTTTAAGAAATGATAATTCATTAATACATCATGGACAATGTTTCTTGTTCAGGACATTTCTGCCACGCACTGAAGCACGTCGGCACAATAATTGAAAATGAGCTTACAATATGAATATCTCATGATTTCACTTTGTGTACAGAATAATATTAAACAATGATAATCAATCATGAAGAGGAGAAGAACCTGCCTTTCAATTGAATCTGCAACATATTCCAGCGAATCACTCAACGAAGCTAACAAAATGACTTTGTTATCATCACGAATCAGATTTTCCTGCTTGAGAATGGCAAATAGAAGCAATCACATATCTAGATTTAAGAATGACTCATGGTATTAGATCATGACACCAGATCGCAGCTGAGTTATCAAGGTCACGAGAGCAACATTTTAAGGTGGTCTCAACTCTCAATTTCGCCGGGACAACCAATTCAAGATCCAGTCTCAAATTGAGACTACCATGGTACGGATTGTAACAGTTAAATCAAACAACGCCCACCCCACCCCTCCCCCTTCTCCTCAAGGAAGGAGGACGACATTACAAAGCTAAAGTACTGACAACTGACAAATCGGACCAAAGAAAAGGGAGCATGTGTTGATTACAATTTACAACACCAAAATACTGCTGCTAATATGACAAACACAGTAATAACGCCCAAAGAGCAAGTTAACCTGTTTGATTGGCCGCAAACTAAGTAAAAGATCACACATCTGTTTTTCAACCTCCATTCCATAAGCATCAGAAGCACTATCATACATACTATTGTGTAGACAGGAATTAGCGGGATCAAGCTTCATCAAGCTTTCAATGTCGTGCCTTCCAATCAACATGTAGCTTTGCTTCTCAAGAACTGCCTGGAACAAAGTCAGAAACCTGATGAGGTGATCTCTCTTACATGTTTTTCAAATAGGGGAGAGGGGACACATGGCATTCTCCAGAGAATCCCGTAGTATAAACAATCTCATTGTGAAGAGAAGCATGTTTTAGTCCTTTCCTACAAAGTGCACAAACTATTTTCTAATGCAAGGAAAGCTCCCCCAACTCCACAATAAAGTAGAACATACAAATTGGTGAACAACAGTCAGTTACATGAAGTCCTTTTTAAAGAAAAATCCACAAAAAGAGTGCCTCCTAACCAATTCTGACCAAGACAAATAGAACTGGTCGGAAAGGAACGAATACCATTTACCAATTCCTTACATGAATAAGGAAATGCATAGAATTGGGTGGAATAACCTAAAAAGGAATGTGTATAGAGATGGTCGAAAAGGAAGGAATACCATTTACCATACCGTATACTATGTACCAATGTACTATATACCATAAGATAATACACGTACTTCACATGCTCGCTCAAGGAAAGTTTGCACGTACTATATACCATAAGATAATACACGTACTTCACATGCTCGCTTAAGGAAAATTTACATGAATAGCAAGGCAAAAGGAGCACAAAGTACATATATAAAGACATTCACCTCCATATATGAAGTACGACATCTTTCATATGCTCGCTCAAGGAAAGTTTGCACGTACTTCACAAGCTCAGCAGCGAACATTGGCATTGCCTGAGCCCAGCCAAAAACCTACGAGGAAACAACAAGAGATAAAAATTGTGTTGCATGTATATGCATAGTGAGCCCGATCTAAGTTAGAATGAGACTGAAAGTCTAAGATTCAATTTTACGACCTTCCAATCTGCTTGGAGATAGCAACTAAATCGCTGTGTTACTTGGATATTTCCGTTCGTCTAAGATACATATTTTAGATATTACCTACTCCGTTACGAGTATAGACGGCTCAAGGCTTTCATTTTAGGTCAAATAATCAGAAACTTGTTGCCAATCTCTTAGTAATGTGTCTATAAAAGGCGAAGTCTCTGTAACGACTTGGTGCAAAAATTTTAGCCATTCATCAGAAAATTTACATTTAAAGCCCTTCATTTAATTTTCAGTATCAAAGAATTTATAAGTTATTCATAAACTTGATTACCATACCAATCAACAAGTACTGTGAGCCTTTTAGATACATTATTAAGCAATTCCGATTTCTGCGATACACTAATATAATTAGATGCTGGATCCCAGGAATGCAAGAACCAACCAAACCAATACGTCCACAGAAATCATATAGATGAAGCTAAAATACCTCCTTCGCCAAAAGATCTATAGCCAGCAGTCCCTGTAAAACAGGTCGACCCTTCTCAACAGATTGAATATATTGAGAAGCAGCATGTGCCCGCGGACGAAAGGCAGCTGGGCCTGCAGTAAATGCAAGACAAGGCTTCTGGAATAAGACACATTCACACTTCTGTACCCACAATCAAGCAAACACCAATTTGGTCTTTGAATGATAAATTTAGTATGATATTCATGATTTCAATTCTTATTTTTCAATTATCTCCCAGACTGAGTTATAGTTTAAAAACTGGTAATTATATTTCTGCTTTGAAGACAAGTCTCCTTGGCCCTTGCACCCCCTACCTCATTACAGGACGATCCCCGTGTCTAAAAAAGTTGACTCAGGGCGAGTTCGACACTTGAATACATACATACCTGACACTCATGCCCGGAGTTTGAGTAGCATATGTATCGACATAAAGGTTTAATCCATGAATGACGTGGAAGTATACGAGCCAGTGATAAACCATTAATTATTGATGACCAGTGTCAGTGTCGAACATATTCATCTTGAATCCTTTATTTAAGATATGATCACTTTAGCCCAAGGCTGACTAATTTGATAGGGACATGTAACACCCTATACACAAATCACAATATGCTCTTCCTAAAGTGAAATATGTAGTACATTTTGAGGAAAGGCGGATACAGGAACATGCACAAGTGCACAACCAATTCGTGATTCGCTAGGGGATGACTAGATGAGTGTATCCGGTAGCTTGACTTTAGCAACAGAAAGGCTGCAAAATCATCCATTATAAGGATGTGGAAAGCTGAAGCTCTTCTACAATTCCCATGCAGTGAAATTTGTATTATGTACTCTTAGAACTTAATAGAACTATACAAAGAACACAATACCAGAAATTGCAAGAATACTGAAATACATCCAGGCTAAATGGCCCCACAGCTTCTTTCACTAGCATCTAGCATTCAGGCACACCTCCTTGCACTTCTAATACAATTGCCAACATCTATTGCGCAATATAACAGATAGAAACTGTGCCTAGGTCTATATATCCTACACCTTCAAAATATTCAAGGTTTTACATGAAACTTATGGGTCTTACCTTTCTTATAGATAAATAAATATTATAGAATCAATGAAAAGTAATTGAGGGAAGGGACCTTCAGCTGAAAGTCTGAAACAATTACAAAAAGACGTGAACTTACTAGATATGGCCTGCTGCACACTTTTTCGGTAGTCCACAAACATTGTAGGTAAGAACTGGTCTTTCACAAAATTATCCACGAAAGCAAGCAATCCATCATTCCTGAGTAAAAGAGAAGTTGAATATGGTTATCAAACAGCAACGATAATCCCAAAATGATGAAATAAGTGCAAAAAAAAGAACGGAAAAGACCTAAGAAGATCCACATGGGTAACGCTTAGGTTAGTTGTTTTACCATTAATCTCTAACTATTTGCTAAATCGCCATAGACAAAAATCAACCACTAAAACTGAATGGCAGCACCTGAATATCTACATGATTACTTACAAGCCTTGTTTCTTGTAAAAGTTCACTTGGTTCACATAATGAAACAAGAACAACCGACAAAGCCTCATGCAAAGTATCAGTGTATGACATAATGCAAAGAAAGTCCTCTAGGAATTCGAAAGAAACTATACAATATTTGACTGCGGCAAATAATTGTCAAGCTAACTTTAAAATAAAGGCATTAATAATTACTCAAATATGGCAAATATAGATATGATAGTTTTTCCCACCCGCCTCTCTTATTTAACTTTTCTCCGCTCTGTTACTTTGGCAACTTAAAACTGTAAACAAACTACAAAGAGAATCGGGACTTCAGTTTACTGTAAGCAACCAAAGTAATAAGATAATATTTTATAGCATCAAAGTATCCTAGTTTAAGCCCAAAAGACAAATTCCAATCTGCAATTCAAACTGCTGAAACAGGGTAAACAGCAACACGAACAAAATGCGCATCCTTTTTCCATTATCTTCTAGTTACGGAGTTTTAATTAAGTAAATCCCAGGTATATGAGGATACAGGGCCAAGGCCTTTTAATAAGCAAATCATTAACTCCTACACGGAATTTTAGCTTATAGAGCCCAGCAAAAGTTGATTTAGGCGTGTCGAAGAAGGCGGAACATTTCTTATTTTCTTTCTTACTCAAGGGCCTTCACAGAATGATTGTAATTAGACAGGACTTCACTTTGAATTAGTATTCTGGAGCTTTGTACAGATTGGGAGGGGGGTTCCGTTTCCAGACATACCCAAGCTTGGAATATTTTTCAGGCAAGACTGAAGCAACCTTATTTGTAAACTGCAATGAACAGAAGATAAGAGGTTAAGTTGAAAAACTTTTTATTTCCAAATTTATGATTAAATATTGAAAGAATAACCACCCCAAACCTGAAGCACTGGGCGATAAACAGCTGCTGTTAGATATATTCCTTCCTCAGGCAAGACAGCTGCAGATCCATATCCCTCTTGTGATGTGTTTTGGGCCTTCTTGTTCCAACTTTGGGCTCCTGACAATAATATATGCCCTAAGATATGATAGTGCTTTTTGGCAAATTATTACAAACCCTCTCTCTCAGTTAAACTAAATAACAGCCAACAATGCAGCTTATTACTTCGAATCTTTGATAGAGGAACTAGAAAAAGGTTAGAAGACTGGTTGAATAAAAAAAATAGACCATAAGCCAGTCTGCTACTGAAGACGAATCGAATATGATCTCTTCAGGCACAGAAAGCAATGCTATCAGAAGGCATAAGCTAAGTATAGTCTATTTAAGCTGACCCACTACTGAATGTTATCAGAAGCATTTTTATTTATCACAGAGCATGATGTCAATTATTTTCACTTACAATGTAATCAAAGACTCACTACTTTCTTTAGATAAGAAAAAAATTGTATAAATGAATCAATAACAATACAAGGAATGAGGACAAATATCCTCAATAGAGAGAAATACAAAATGTTCTTATCGTGTTGAAAGACTGTAGGGATCTTTTAGGGAGAATCCCCAAAGACAAACTGTTTTTTGGATTTAGAATATGATAGCATAACGTAATGATACACTAAACTGATTGCGCTGTTTATAAGTAGCATTCTGCCAATGCAACTTTCAACATGCGTCATCGGAAAGTAACCTCTTTGTGTTGATTTAGCACAAGAGTAGGTTGTAGCACAGATACCCTTGCCCCATTACTGTCGGTAAGTCCTTGAGACGTTGTGACACATTGTAACGTACATAATGTGGGATCCATAACATCGCAAAAGGAATATGCTAGTTAATATTTTGACAAAGAAAATTACTGACTCTACACATGTTCAAAATATAAGTCAAATCAGAGAAATTTAAAAACTACTTTTGGTACCTTGATTAGGAATAGACAATGTAGCATCTGTAAATCGGAAAGCAAATGTGAGGCTACCATCTGAGCCATCCCTGTGACACATTACAAATGCTTAAACAAGCTTCCAGAACATTATCCTTCACAAAAGGAATAAAATTTCAAAGCACAATGGTCAGTTATTCACATGGATATGTAAAGAATCATAAAGTTCTTGTATCGTTTACATATAGGTAATATCTCTGTTTCCCTCAACATTTCCATATTAACTTCCCCGTGCCTAAGCTCTCATCACTTTTAAGTTTATCGAACTAGTTTTGGTGTTAAATCTCCTTCATTTGAAACTTTAAAGTTATGGTAAAGTCTCTAATAAACACGGGCTTGGACCATAATCCATAATTACGCTCCCAAAAACTGATAACACGAGTCCTCCCTGCAGAAATCATCCCAGGACCAATTCTATTAACCATGAATCTTCGAACTGAGACAGGGTACACCACTCATTCAAGTACTGAAACCACTTTTTGGAACTCCAGCTCCATGACCTCTTCCAAATTGCTTCTCTCAAGGTAGCAACCATGAAGAAAGTTGTTTTATGGGACGACAATCATCATCACTTGGATGCAATGTTTCCAGGCTCCTAAATGATTCAGAGAACCTTCAAATTTGCGGCTTTTTGAGTTACTTTTTTTGGTCAAAACTCAAAATTGAAACTGAAGGAAATGGTGAGTTTACAAGATGATTTGGTTGCAAGATAAATCTAAAGCTTTAGTCAGTTAAGAAATTGCGCGATCTTCTAGAGAAGTATGCCTCTCATGACTTCCCAGCCACTTCATTTGTATAGTGCAGGGATCCCAAAAGCTTGCCATTGAAGCAGAGAGAAAGGAAGATCTCAATAGAAGACATGCTCCTGAGAAGAAACTTCAGTTTGACTAGATCGTGTTCTTTGAGAGTGAATAATCCGTTTATCACATTGTTGGTCTCTTGGTCTTTGTCATTTTGGCTCTTGTCCTTGTCTCCGTTCAGCTTGAGTAGGGTTTGCCCTTGCAAGGCTAAAGATGTTTTCCATCTCAGAAGAGAAAGGTGAAAAAGGATTGCTTTAGCAAATATTGGAAGATGGTTCTTCGTTTTGGTGGTGTTTCTCTATTAAAAAGAGTCATTGTATTTTAATGATATTGCTTGTAACCCTTGTATGCGTCAAGAGCTCATAATCCGCTTTCAAAGTCCTTTATTTGGAGACAGTTAAACCACTCACACCAGCACCTAACTTTTGATAGCTGAAGTGTTTAACACCCAACTCTCCGATTGTGTATAGGCGCCCCCTTGTGTTTTCTATACATGGATGTCACCTCCTAATGTGTTTTAATAGATATCTTCTATTACCGTTTTAAACAAAAAATATTTGTGAGTAATAATTAGTTGCAGTCTTCAACTGAAGCTCAAAAGTACACAATCGTAGCTAACAGAAACTCGGTTGAATAAAAAGATTCTCCACGTTTTCACTTACTTTTTCTCTTTCGACGGAACCTTCCCTGCTAGTTTAGCTGTTTGCCCAGTAGCGTCAGCTGATGATGCTTTTGGAGTTGCTCGCAAAATCTCACATATCAGCTGTTGGCATTCACTCTATCACCCAATCAAAAATCGTGAACAAGTCAGGAGAAGTTGCAAATAAACACCCTGATCACTTTGAAAATAGGATGGCAAGATTAGCCAATCTAGCAAATTTCAATATCGGCACAATACAGAAAAAGATCATAAACCACGCACAAAGCTAAAACAACTTAACAAAGTATAAATCAGAATACCTGTAGAACTGTAAGTGAGAACCCAATAGTATAACCACCAGTAGAGTCTGATTCAGTGTTCCAGCTTACATCCACCAAAGACTTGGGCGTATTGATGTCCATTTGTTGACTACCTTTTGACTCAAGGAGCTCTCCAATAATAACATGATTCTCTAAACATTGATGAGATGAAGTCTCAGGCTCATAAAATAAATTCTTATAAAAATAGCTTAGAGATTATACAATCATTCAGTTGCCAATTCCAAGTATGAATGAAGTCTGACAACTGTTTCTTATATAGGTTTATAATATAATAAACTAATTATTATTGCGTAAAAAAAATGACTGGTGGCTCACCAAATATCTTAACAATTGCATCCAGGATAGAATTCAGAAGTTCTCTTGCAATAGCCTGCGCTTTTCCTGAGGGTGACATCACAGGTGTTACTGGACTAACAGCCAACAATGTTCCACTGAGAGACATGCCATTTGCACGTTTCTGTTTGGATAACTGGTACATCTCCAACTGCCCCTTCAAATTTTGTAAAGTTGACGAATATGTTGTCAGACTAGTTCCAGGCTTGGATGAGCTCATGCGGTTCGCATAATTCTTGATCTTGGTGGTAATGACCTCATGAATTGTAGGTCTAAGCCTCTGACTATAAAAATTACAGGTTTCACCGAGAAAGAAAGGAAATAAATTAAGTTAAAGCCAATAGAAGAAAGGGACGCAACACAGATCTCAGGCCAAAGAATGTTTATATGTTGGTGAAACAGAGCATGCTAGATCGATCACTTTGGTAAGTGAGTATCACCAACTGTAATGCACACTCGCCTCATAAAAAGAACTTTAAGATCAGAGGTCAGACGAAGCCTGAAGACTCAAAGATAAAGAAAAGCTTCATATAAATGACAAGAAAACCACAAGAACTGAACTCATAAGCCAAAAATTCAACATCCTTCCACTTTTTTTTAAGATCAACGAAAATACAGTGTGGAAGATGGAGACCACGTATCCACCAAGAGTAAGAAGAGAAATAGGGGAGGGGGACTATTATCCAATAACTTTTTATACAGATACATGCCAAGGATAGCCTCGTGAACAAGAGCCCAACAACAGGCTAAAAATTGACAAGCAATGCTGCTAAAATACCCAATCCTGGAAGATTATACTAGCACTATCCAACCAATTCACACATTACTCATAGCCCAATTAATTTGTTGAGTATTTGGGCTTTCTTGGATTAGGTGTAATTGTTATGAAGATCAGGAGCTCGAGACAAAGGAGAAAAAGAGGAAATGGTGGTCGTAAAGGGAAGATAAAGAATGGTGACGGGAGCAGTGTGGCGGGAGGAAGTATAACTCCCATATGAGGGTAATACATTACCCCTAGCACCCTAGGGAAGAGGTGGGTAACTATTACCCCCTTAATGTGATACTTATTAACCTATCTTCATCTCCTTCCTCTATCCGCCACTACCATCACCTCCTACTTTCCTTTGTATTTTTCCTCCATGTCCCCCATGGTCCTGTAGGCAGTAACTGTAACCCCAATTCAACCAACCCTTTTACAGGAAAGAGTGAGTGAGAACAGCAAGAGAATCTAACTTAAATCCCACTCCAACATATATACATATAGATGGCTAAACAGAGACCCATTACAGAGTTTCTTCTTGAGAAAAATGGAAAGTTGCCTGGGTGTGCTTGAGACACATTACAAAGTTTTTCAAGAGCAACAAAGAACGTCGTCTTTTTCCCTAAATTCACTATTCCTATCGAAGGCACACACAAGTTCATGGAAGGAGAACAAGCAATTACCATATAATAGCGCCAGCTGCAGCAACCTTGCCAAGCTTGCACAAGCATTCAATCATAGTTTGCAGATACTTCACATGTAGAGGAGCATCAGTCTTCTGCACAACTTCCTGAGACCAAATGAATGTATAAAACCTAAAATTCATGACCCTGTAAACACTACTGAAAGTTGATGAGAACTAACTGACCATACCAGGAACTCATCAGGTGAAGCTGAGGAAAGCCATGGTGGAAGTTGACTGGATAAAATTCCACCTTTTCTATTACCATCAGTTTCTTCACCTCTCAATCCCTCCTCATCATAATGACCATTATGTAACCTGAAGAAAACATGTATCATTATCAAACAGAAGCAAGTTAACATGGCCGGTGAAAAGTCTTAATCCTGAATGAAATAATTCGCTACTAACATAGAAAGTAGTAAGTTGGAGGGATATAACACAGAGAATCCCCGCCTACTGGTTTATTTTTCAAAGAAAACAAGTTGATTGAACACTCGAGAGCTAAAAACAAGATCCATGAGAAAAACAACAAAGGAAAGGCAAGTGTCTTTTCTATTAAATTAACCGACATAACTATAAAACAAAGTTGATTATGAAGTTGAGATTGAACCATATTAGAGAGTCAGACATCACTTACTAAACATTCCCTATTGTACACCTGTTAAGTATGGCAAACAGTAACATATTCCACTTTCCACATTGTACAGCAGGAATGGCAAAATGCACAACAAAGGTTTTGAGGCTGCTGTAATTACTTGTGTCACATGGCTGGTGTTAGAAAACTACTTCAAATGCTATCGGGTAAGCTAAGGTCGTCATTTCTAGCTAGACCTTACGATCTGCAGGTCTGACAGCAGTTGGTTCGCAAATAGTATTGGGAATGACTTAAATTGTTGTGACCAAAGACAGCTGACAGAAATGTTACATTTATGATGGATAGTACAGACTAAAGGAGTCACCTCTTTTTCACTTTTATGTATGGAAATTATAGATGGCATATGCATCAGTGGAGAGCACCAAAAGCTTGTGATTGGGCGATTGGCAATGGTCATGTGCTTACATGGCCACTCATCATAGACGGGTGATATAGTTGCATTGTCCAGATGTAACAATTACCAAATGAAAGGAATAAAAAGGAAAGAGAATGTTTACCCTCCATCAACACCGTTGTCAGGTTTAGCTGATCTTGTTCGTCTAGATTGTGTTTGTGAAATACTCATAGACAAAGAAAAGGCTGTGGCCAAGGTAGCTTCATCATCTCTTTCAAGTATGCTTGAAGAAATAGAGCTGGAGATGGGCAAATAGAGTTTCAGACATTAGAACTCCTTTTCAGAAGAATAAGACCCAATAACCAGCCTTTATAGCAAAATACGAGATACACCTATCCCACACAGAAGCCAACAAAGAATTTATTGAACAAAGAAAAAACTATAGACAACAATAAGCATTATTACAATGAAAACTAACAGGAACACTACGAAATTTCATTAACAGGAAGCATCAAACTTCAATCATAATTGCAACTATGCTGTAAATAGTCAACAAAACAGCAAGGACCAAGGAGAGAGAAAGAATACCTATAATCACCATTATTATAAAGATGGGCATGTAAGTCCTCCAAAACCTTATAGAAGAGAACACCACGCAACTTGCTCAACTCAGATCTAACATCTTGTAGTGCACCAACCTGATCATAGAGCCTAGTTAGTTAGTTAGTTTGCAATATGTATGAGTGTGCATTAAATAGCTCTTGAGAGCAGGACTGGCAAAAGTACAAGATTGGTGTAAGTTAATTACCGAAAAAGTCCACGACAATGAAATGTTAAAAGCCTAATCCAACACACATAAGTACATAACTGACCTAGCCAAATTTTACAGCAAGGTCCGATAGTGAATTCTAACACAACAACAACAACAATATTACCCAAATATCTTAATGGCTCCACCTGTGCCGATGTAAGGAGGCGAGGTAAGGGAATTAGATATGCGAACCCTTATCCATGCGTCAAAAATACACAACGGTTGTTTTCGAATAACCCTGACACCAATGCCTCTATGACCCCGTATGTGACGGCCTGGACAGCAATGTGGGTTGGATGAAAGCAGCCTTATCCATGAGCTAAAAACATACTCCGTAGAAAGGATGTTTATGGATGACCAGTGCTGAAATTGGGTCGTAAAAATGCATGTGATACTTCACGATACAAGATGCATTGAGAATTTAATGTCATTTCGCTTTATTTCATCTATATTCCATAGTCGAATAATAGTGAGCCTATAAACCCATGGGAAATAAAAACAGTGTGAATTTCATTAGTAGTAAATCAAATAGGCACGGTATCTGGTCATAGTTAGATGCTAGGTAGCACGGACACTCCTCCTAACTAGCCGTCCCGTGTCCGACACCGTGTCCGACACCCGGACACCCGACACTTGTCGGACACACGCCTAATCATGTTATAGTTTACACGAGGAATAAATTCTCAAGAGAGATTGACTAGAATATTGGTTTGGGTGCAAAATTAGAATTAGTTATAGTTAAGGTCGAATGTTACCTTCAGTTACCTAAATTTAGTATCAAATACATTAAATTTAGAATCAAATACATTACAAAAATAAATCATACGTTATTTATAACCATAAAATATATTTTTTTTATTAAATTTAAATAGCGTGTCCCGTGTCCTAAATTTCATGGGATACCGTATCACGTGTCCGTGTCGTATCCGTGTCCGTGTCCGTGTCCGTTTTGGTGCTACCTAGGTTAGATGGTCTCCTGTTCTAAATTTGTAAACCTCGACTACCACACTTAAATTAACTAAAACTATGGGGTTAAATTAATAAAGGCAAGACATTTCAACCAAACAATATACTTAAAAGGGCAGCCAGAAAAAAAGGAAAAAGAGAAGTAAAATAAAACATTAAAATGGACAGAGAGAGAACCGTTTGAAGGCCTTCTCTCTCAAGCATCAATGAGGACTGAACATGCAGTTGGACTGCAGCATAAAACTGTTTCTCAGCAATAAGTTTCTCAATGCGAGCTGGAACCTACATTATGTACGAAAAGAGCAATGAGACAGAAATTACAGCATTGCACAAAATACAAAGGGCTTGAACCCTTAAACACATGAATTAAAAACATTGGATGAACATTCACAGGAAAAGGCTTGTAGTCATTCTGAATAATGGAGAGACCTAACTAGACAGCCTTTTTTTAGGAGGATGAGTTGAGAAGATGTTATTATAAAAGATGAATCACCCTACACAAGTATTAACAATAAGTGACCTTTACAAATTAGGTAAAAAATGATATTCAATAAAAGGAGTTCAACTGTAAAAGAATTATAAATGCAGCTCAAACTAAGAAAACACTAAGAAACGCATATAAGCATAAAAAACCAGTACAAAAACAAAAACACTTTCTCAGTGTCTCAAAAGCAACCTTACTAGGTCAATGTAGGCAACCTTACTCTTGTCTTGAAAACAAATAGAGGTTGCTTCCGAATGACCCAATAGTGAAAACAAAGTTGAGAATTTCGTCAACCACAGGTATTTTACAATATAAGAAGCACGGATAGTTTAGTGGGTCGTTACAATTCCATTATATCCTAAAGCACGTACCACTAGTATTAAAAAAATGTGCATGAAGAACATATACCTTAGATAATCCCTCAATCTGATCTAAAAGAGAGATTATGTGACGTAATGTAACAGATCGATACCATAACTGGTGCAACTGCTTGTTACGAGCACCAAGTCGTTTCTTTGCTTCAGAGAGGTCACTCCTCACAACCGAAATACTTTCAGCAGATTCGCTAAATAACCGCAAAATCTGACCACGCAAGCGTAAGAGTAAAATTAAAAGCATATTTTAGGACTCGACTTTTGATAAACAATATGAGTAAAACTATAAAGCACATTTAGGATTCGACTTTTGATAAACTATACTCCCTCCATTCAACTCCACACTACCACTTTCTTTTTTCACGTTTGCCAACGCGTCTTTTACGCGCTAAATATCGTTAGCTACGTATTTGCAAAAAATATAAAAGTTAGATATTTTTAATGTACTAAGTAACGATTTAATAAAACAAGATCCCACATGAATATATTTTCACTTATGTATTGGGAGAAAATTGAAATTGAATGTTTAACTATGAATAGTGTACAAAATAGATAATGGTAGTGTGGAGTTGAATGGAGGGAGTATAAAATTTCAGACAGATAATCTTAAGTTTGCTTCATCTTCCAAAAATCATCTCAACTATAATTGGTCCACCAATAATCCTAAAAGATGAGGTATCATCCCAAAATAATTCAAAAATTAACACTGTTAACTTTCCGCTGTATAGTTACTTTTGAGACCGTTTTGGGAAGAAGGCCCCTGAACTTGGGATTACAACAGCATAATTCCAACTTTGGAATATTTTGAGAAGACATAACGAACTTCAGATTATTAGTGTGAATTTTTCCTGAACAATACATAACAAGTGAGGAAGGGTATCAACAAAAATGACACCAAGGAGCTCTATTATTATTTATAACATACAGTAAAAGACACCAAGTCAATTTCTCATTGATCTTTCATTTATTTTAGCCAACAATTTTTACATTTATTCAATGATGTATTTTTAGATTACAGCATCCAGACAGATTACAAAAATCAAGCCAAACCTAAGCAAGTGGGGTCATTGAAGTATTGAACTGTGGCAAGCAAATAAAAAAAATATAGAGGTGAATTTGAGTTGAGAGCACCAGCAACAGCAACTCAAGCTCTAGCTCAGTTTTATTCAGTTAACAACCAGTGAGTTAAAACCGTAAACATACAGCTATATATAACAAAGGTTCACCTAAGTTTCACACCTAAAGAATCTACATGTTTTGACAGTGTCAATTTTTTTTGGAGGGTGTCTTTCTTATCTGAAGACTGCAGAAGCATAAAATACCTGCTAAGCTACTCTATTATAATGAAATTGCATTATTTTTCATCACAAGAGGCAAAATAGAGAAAGTACCTGAGAGTAATTTTGAATTGCCCTATTGAAGCCACTATGATAGGCATGTACAACTTCATTCACAACATCCTCAATAACATCATTGTTTTCCTTTAAAGCTTCTAGTTCAGTTTCCCTGTCTTTTGAGGTCAAAACACGTACCACGTGAGGCAAGGAGTCAAAACGTGCTGCAGCCCAACTTTCATCAATTTTCAATAACTCCTCCCTCAAATGCTGCAACATTGGAAGCACCAGTTAATGTATTGCCTCTCTTCTCCTCATATTAGACATATTTAAACAAAAGTAGATGCACATTGGACGTAACACGTTAGAACACGTAATGAAATATAAGAAATCCATCTTGTACACACACTACATGATATAAAGAGCAACGAGATCAACCATGAATCTGAACTTTAATGTATGGCCCTCTCTTCTCCACACAGTGACATAATCAAAATATGCACCAAAGAATTATCCTTATTCAAACAGCTCGTTCTTAATTTAAATGTCGGAGAAACATAAGATCCACAATGACTCGCTAAACTGCTGAGTTCGATGCAATTCTTGACGCATTTTCATTTTGGGTCGTATGTCTCTCTATGTTAGCACGCGGGTAAGAATGTCTACATCTGACCGCCTCTAACCCCGCAGTTCACGAAAGCCCTTGAGGCATTGAGATAATGATGTTCTGGACCCACAAACAATAATTCACCTACTAGTGCTACAACTACAGCAAACTAAAGTCTAGCCATTTTGTGAGTCTTGAGACAACTGAATATGGTAAACATGATCCCTCTCGGCTCTCATAGTCTCGCGGCAACAATTAGGCATAAAAGTAAAACTTCATGGAATAGCATATCAAGAACAAATACACTCTTAATACAAAGTGTAGTACTTGTGTTACAGAATTATACTCACAGCTTTGTCAGAAGGAACAGGGAGTCCATCGAAAAGCCCCATTCTGAGCTGAAAAACTGTCGACACTCGCAACTCGAAACCGTAACTAAACTCGGGTAATTCAAGCTCATATGCTCATAATCTCGTCTCCAAAGATCACAATCCAGCTCACAAAAATCAATCTCTATGCACTTAATTTATAATAGTGCACTTAATTTCACACCGTAAAATCCTGAAATAATCCAAATTCAACAATAAATAAATAAAAATAAACTACTAATCCAGTATTCAGCTGATTGATAGTAACACAAAAGTCGCAAATCATAAATTATTGCGAAAATTGAGTAAAAACGAAATCAAAATTACGGAAATAAATTAAATTAGCGTAAAATCAAATGTAGATTCAAAGATCGAGAAGATTACCGAGGAATCAGCAAAGTAGGAGAGAGAAAGTGGAATTTTCGCGGAATGAGGAGAAATGAGATTGTAATTGATGACTGGAGAAATTAGGGTTAGATTAATTTGGGGAAAATTGGAGATTGAATTATATTTCTGGGAAATTTGGATGTATTGACTAATGATTAGGAAGAATGGAGAAGAGGGAAATGAAGAAGATGAATCACTGTATTTGCACACCTGGACGCGGTTTTCTGAACCGCCGGTTCAACGGCTGTCTTTTTTTGAGGGGTGAATAGTATTCGCATCATTTTGGTGTGATTTGTCAAGGGATAAAATTGTAAATTGTAGGATCGTTTTGCGGTTGGTAGGGATGTCAATGGATCGGGTTCGGGTCGGGTGAAGCCTCATCCGTCATCCATCCGTTTTTTTAAAATCTCATCCAACCCGTCCGTCATCCGTGAAACATATCATCCGTCATCCATCCATCCATCATCCATGGATGAAACGGGTGGATCGGGTGATAAACGGGTGTTGTGTATTTATATATTTGAAATTTTAAAAAATGATGATTTTTTGTCTCTACAAAAATAAAGTTAGATAATTAATTTAGTTTAACTTTCTAGTGGATAGGTTCACAAAATATTTATATTGAGGGTAGAAAAATATGAAAATTTCAATATTTTATATCTTAATAATGTGTTATATGTAAAAAAAAATTAAATAAAAAATAATTAAATCGGGTGATGGATGGATGGCGGGTGGAATTTCTTCATCCAACCCATCCGTCATCCATCATCCGTTTCATCCGTCATCCATCCATCATCCATTTAAATCGGGTTTTCATCCATCTTTTAGGATCGGGTGGATCGGGTTTTGACGGATGCGGGTGAAATTGACATCCCTAGCGGTTGGTCTCGCTTATGACGCACATATTTATTTAAACGGGTTAAATAATATTTTACTTGAATTTGGTCAATCAGGTTGGGTTCAGGTCGGATCATTTGGGGTCAACAATACATTTCGTTTCGCTTCGAGTTGGATCATTTCGGATTTAAGGTCAATTTTAGATTGTCAAGTTGATGGATCAGCTTGGGTTGGGTCATATTCGCGTATGAGTCATTTACTCATTTTGAATCCGATCATTTTCAAGTCGGAGGTTTAAACATTTTGAATCCGATCAATTGACAAACAAAATTATTTTACAAAACTAGTTATAAAGTAATTTTTGGTGAAGTTGGGTAATTTCGGATCGGTCGTTTTGGGTCGAGTCAACATTTGGCCAATCCTCATTTCGCGTCACATTCAGGTCATGCAACTTCGCGTTGGTTTCGAATCCCGGATCAGCTTCATGGGTCGGATCATTCGAGTCGGGTCAGCTTGACCAGGTATAGTCCTAGGTATCCCTTTTACATATGCATGTCTTAAACAAAGTTTTTTTTTTTTTTTTGGTATAAACCATCCCGAATAGTTAGGAGTCGAGCCGGTTAGAATCACTAGGGTGGCAAGACTCTCCCTCAATCCCTCATAACATCCTTGTACAAAAATTTACTTGTATCATACCATAATTGTGATTTGTGATGTTGAAAAATACTCAAATTTTGTTTTGTTAAGTACTTTGATCTGTTTTCACATACAATAGAAAATGATCCCTAATCAATCCCTGCATATTCTCATTATATACTCCGTATATGGGAGAGATTCATTTCTATTGAATATAATTCAAGGTTCACAACTGTCCAGGGAATTATACATGCTCAAGTTACAATACTGAGCACAAAAATGTGGTAGCACATACATAGGAAACCTGATACTTATATTGCTATGATTTGGTCAGCTCCTTTTCTAGTTTCAACCTGCAAATCTAATCCAGACTTGAGATTTTTCAGCATTTCAATTTAGCCAAGTTGTTGAAACTGTGATCGCGTCGAGTATTCCTTAATCAACCCTGAGAAAAATGAGTCTTCTCTTTCTAGGAGCTTTGATGGGGTGTCATATTCTGCAATTCTTCCTGTTTGTCAGAATGAAATGTTAGTCATTAACTGTATACATGCCAGTATTGGAATATTTATGCTCAAACAGTAAAAGGGTACGATAACTTGTATGAGACGGTTTTTGACATCACGTGTGATCAGACTGTCTCATACAAGACGAACTGGTAAAAGGGTCTGTGTCAGAATGAAATGTTAGTCACTAACTGTATGTCTGTATGCATGGCAGTATTGGAATATTTATGCTCAGACAGTAAAAGGGTACGATAATTTGTATGAGACGGTTTTTGACATCACGTGTGATCGGACTGTCTCATACAAGATGAACTGGTAAAAGGGTCTGTGTTAGAATGAAATGTTAGTCATTAGCTGTGTAGATGCCAGTAATGGAATATTTATGCTTAAACAGTAAAAGGGCACGATAACTAGTATGAGACGGTTTTTGACATCACGTGTGATCAGACTGTCTCATACAAGATGAACTGGTAAAAGGGTCTGTGTCAGAATGAAATGTTAGTCATTAACTGTGTAGTGTATAATAAAAGGGTACGATAACTTGTATGAGACGGTTTTTGACATCAACTGTGATCAGACTGTCTAATACAAAACGAACTGGTAAAAGGGTGGGTGTAAGTACCGTCACTCAAGACAAGGACAAGATCGCTGTCGACCACAGTGTGGATTCTGTGAGCAATTGTAACAATTGTTCTGTCTCTGAATTCCTCGGTTATGATCTTCTGTATTATCCCATCAGTTGCAGAATCTACTGATGCAGTTGCTTCGTCTAAAACGAGAATACTACTTCGTTTAAGCAGTGCTCTTCCAAGGCAGAAGAGTTGTCTTTGGCCGGCACTCCAGTTCTCTCCATTTTCGACCACTATACACCGGAATTCAGCAAATTAGATACAGTTTCAAAAGTGCAGAAATTCTCATGAAGAACAATCCAACAGCAGGAGATGATAATATGATATACTCACCTGTCGAATCCAACTTTTCTTCCTTATTTCGCACAATGTCACCTAGTTGGCATTTATCCAACGCCTACAAACAACATAAACGTAGATTTTAGTCATGTCACTGAAATAGATTTTAGCATCAGCTAGAAAACCGGGTGGAGATGGCGCCGTTCTCTACTGATAAATTTAGACCTGTCAATCGGGTCCCGGGTCGGGTTGGGTCAGAATACGGGTCAAAAATAATTTCTAACGCCTTTTTTAAACAATTTTTTTAATTAAAAAAATATTTTTTTAAAAATGTAAAACTTATTTAAAATTAATATTTTAATCATATTCAACGTTTAATTATATTGACATAACTATTAAAATAAAGTTTTTTTAATAACTATTTTATTATTAAATATTATAAAAGTTATATAAAATTGACTTCTTAGTTGTTTTTGTAATTTTAAGTAATTAAAAAACTATTTTTTTAACTATTTTTTCAAATATAATATATAAATATTACGAAGTAATATTTTAATAAAATTCTTAATTTACCTTTGACCCAACGGGTTGACCCGTTCGGGTCGGGTCTCGACCCTAAAATAACGGGTCATTTTGGGTTCAGGTCAAACGGGTTTGTAACCCTAAAACGGGCCGGGTTTTCGGGTCGGGCCAAGTTTTGACAGGTCTAGATAAATTCAAGCATTATGTGTGCCAGACATGATATGTTGAGTATTACCTCCCAGACTTGGGTGTCAGAATGCTGTTGAAGCGGATCAAGGTTTCCTCGAACAGTGCCATCAAACATGGTAGGGTCCTGTGGAATGATGCTGAGCCTAGATCTCAAGTCATGAAGTCCTATCTTACAGATATCTACACCATCAATTATGATGCTACCTTCCCTTGGTTCAACAATCCTGAATAAAGCTTGTATAAGTGTAGACTTCCCGCTACCTGTCCTCCCTACGACACCAATCTTTTTCCTTCCTGGAAATATGCATGTGATATCTTTCAAGACTGAGGGAAGGTGTTCAGCGTAACGAATCTGCAACATAAATTTAGACCTTCAGAATATTCGCCAGAATAGAATAACTGCTTAGAACAAGGATACATATTATATTTGTCGAAAATATTTCCTGCTGATATTAGATTCTTAATTTCCACTTTTATGTCCAAAACCTGAAACAGCATACCTGCAAGTTCCGGAACTGAATTGTTCCTGTAGTAGGCCAATTATCTGGAGGTCTATTATCTTCAATAACAAGAGGGGCTTCACTCTTAAGTTTCGTGTATTGAAGAATCCTTTCTACAGAAATCATTTTATTTTCTGCATTGCATATATTCCATATGACTGAAGCTTGCTGAACATTCAAGTTTATTCCATATGTCACAGCTAGACCTGCAATGCCTGCGAAAATCAAAAACGTATTAATTTCACTGTTCTTGCAATTAGGGTTAAAGCAAAACAGCGACATAAATTGTATGCGCTTCTTCTAATAACCAGTTAATAGGATTGTTCACGCAAAGTTTTTCTGTGTTAAATTTGTTCGCTTTTTGAGGTTTGCGTTCACCCATGGACGGTTCTAAAGGATGATTCATGTCAGCCGACCCCAAATCATTTTGGGATTAAGGCTCTGATGTTGTTGTTGTTATTGTTGTAAATGTGAAAACACTTTTTCCTGTCATAGGCCAAAGCCTTTGATGCAGACCTGGCAAAAATGACCCGTGACCAAATTGACCTACTCAACTCGAGTGACCTGTTTGTCAGGTCTTACTAGGGTATGTCGTTTAGCAGCTTTGTAAGGAGTTCCAAGTACTTACTTGGATTTATGATTCCGTCAGGAAGAGAAACCAGAAGAACCAGAGTAAATGCAAACACAAAATTGGAAAGTTGATTCAGTCTGAAAGAAAGCCACTCCATGGCTGACACATTGTGAAACCACGGCCTTGAATGACCGTCTACCAAGACGAGGTTTGCATTAATAAAACGATCCTCCTGGTCAAATGCACGTATAGTAGCTGCTCCGGCAAGTGACTCTCCAAAATGATGGAGGATGGGAGTTTTCTGAATCTCAGCCAATCTCGCTAGCTCTCTTGCTGTCGGTATGTAATATTGCTGCACATATTTTCCCATCAAATTCATTATCATAATCACATCCTGAAATCGCGTTTAAACTTCTGACTATCGAAAATAACTCTTACCTTATACCAAATACAGATTGCTGTCACTGGAATGAAGATGAGAAAAACTTCCCATGCTACCTGTGACATTACTGCAATGGTACCTAAAAGCTGAATCCCTGAGAATGCTGCCCAACCTAATCTTTGCGCGATTTCCAAGTCTAATACACTTTGATCAGACGATGCCTGCATTAAAAAGTGTCGAGTGTTAGACATGGGTATCAGAGGTAAGATATGAAGAGTCACAGTAAAATAGACTTTTACCCGATTTAGGATTCGACCAGCAGGAGTAGAATCAAAAAATGACATCGGAGATCTTAGCACACTGTGAAGCATGTTCTCAAAGAGCCTTTGGGCAGAAAGGATGCCTACTTTTGCTGATAACGTAGACCGAACTAGTATACCTAGTGAGCTCGCGATAGAAAGTAGTGAGTAAATAAGTAAAACATAGTCCATCCCAGCTATAGGTGTTCCATCTCCTGAAGTAGGACAAGCCCAAGTCATCCAGTAATTACTTGCTATTTGCAGAGCTTGAAAACTTGTTTGTGCTAAAACAATGATCGGAACCAAAAGACCGCCTTTCACCATAGTAAGATATTGCCAATAAACTTCCTTGTCTATGCTTCCTTTCTCCCTTTCTTCATCCTGTATCAACTTTCCTTGCTTCTCCTTTATTTCTTCAAGGTTATCTTCAACTGAATCCTTTCTTTGGATTTGTTCCGAACTTGGTTTGGTTTCGGAATGGTATTGATTTTGTGACAGTGTACTCTGAGAGCCTTCAACTGCAAGAATTGACTCTAGGGCTTGGTTATGAGCCCCAACAAGGACTTCAAAACCGATATTTTGCTCCAAAAGTTCGTTAAAATTTCCCGCCTGAGTGATTCTTCCATTTTGCATCACCTGACCGGATAACAGCATCAGAACTCAGAAGAGAACTAATGCATAATTTTTTTTTTTTTTTTTTTTTGACAATTGGAAAGCGAGTAGAGATTACAGACGGATAGCTCCCTTAGCTAATGCATAAAAATTGCTGTAATTAATTACATACCAAAATATGGTCTGCTGCTGGTAGAAATTCAACTTGATGGGTCACATAGAGTATAGTCTTGTCCCTTAGAACCCCCATCAAACATTCCTGGCATACAAATATCGAAATGAACAGAAAAAATCAGGAGAAAGAAGACGGGATTTGACTTAATACACAGAAGCGTCAGAAAGTTTTTTCAAAATGGCTCACTAAACTCTCTGCGCTTCTTATAATTTTAATTACAAGTCATTGGGGTAAAACTCTCCATGTATATTATGAGGTAACTTTTATTAATGCGAATTTCATCATGATTCAAGGGTCATTCAGAAACGATCTCTATGTATTCTGCAAGTTTTTAACAGACGGTAAGGCTGCATATATCTGACCCCTTTACCTCGCTCTACGAGGTAAAAAAAACAATGTATAAAGTACAGAGAACTGAAAATCAGAATACACAAACCTGAAAAAGCTGTGTACCAGTGTGTGCATCAACCGCACTGAAAGGATCATCAAGCAAGTAAATATCCGCATCCTGGTAAACTGCGCGAGCAATTTGAATCCGTTGCTTCTGACCACCACTCATGTTAATCCCTCTTTCTCCGATCTCAGTCAAGTCACCATGGGAGAAAAGCTCAAAATCCTTTGTCAAAGCACATGCCTTGACGGTTCTATCATACTTAACAGCATCATAAGGGTTTCCGAAGAGAATATTCTCCCGAATATTTCCTGTCAATATCCAAGGGGATTGAGGAACATAAGCTTTAGACCCACTTATCTTCACACTTCCTGAAATCTTCTCAATTTCTCCAATGATCGCCGACAGTAAACTGGATTTTCCTGATCCAACAGTTCCACATATCGCGACCTTCATTCCCCTCGTAATCTGCAGATTGACTCCATCAAGGGTGGGAGTTTTTCCATGTGGGTCCCAGCTAAATTTCCCTTTATCTATATCGATAGCAAAGCGGGTCCCACCCACAGGGACAAATTCAATAGCATCATGCTGAATTTCTTCTTCCTGCAGGAAATAAGCAACTCTATCAACAGACACTTTAGCCTGTGCTATCACATTGAGCAAATCAGGCAGAGCGAAAATCGGATCCTGCAACATCCGAAAAGTAGCTAATGCTGATAAAACACTGCCTGCTGTCAGTGGAATTCCCATCAAAAGACAAGCACCAAAAGTCGCAATGGAAATAAATGTCGGTGAACCCCAGAAAATAAATGCACCAATCGCCGCTAATCTTAATGATATCCAAATCCAATTAGACTCAATACTTCTCAAACCCTGCAGTTTATCAATAAACTGATTGTCCCAAGCTTGAAGCTTGATTGTCTTAATATTTCTAAGAACTTCAGAAGTCGCTTTCATACGAGCATCTTTCGCATCCATAATCTTTGACTGGTATTTTTTCTGCATTCTTGTCAAGGGTACATTAAAACCCATAACTATCAAAGTTGCAGCCAACCCTGCAAGTGACCCTAACCCGAGACTTGTATGCAGAACAAAAATAGCCAAGGAAATTTGGACCGGTAACATCCACAGTTTATTCATGTACCATATAAAGTCGGTGATCCTTTGAACATCAACACTCATGTAATTAATAATCTCACCCCCGGTGTGAGCCTGCCGAGCCTGACTTGACAGGACTAACCCTTTCCGGTATATGTGAGATATCAAAGCGGATCTAAGCCTAAGCCCTAATTGTCTCGCCCCAAAGATCCATTGCCGTTCAGCTGTTGTCTCGACTACTTTTGCACACAGAAAACAAACTGCAATCAGGTAGCCTGACTGTAACCTCTTATTTTGCTTATCATTCAAAAAATTCACAAAATAATTTATCAAATATGGACCGACATACGATGCAGATGCACTTATCACTGCAAACATCCCATTTAAGGCTGCTTTTTTCCATATTATTTCGACTATTGCTTTGTAGATGAATCTGCTTTGTCCTTGACTTTCCTCCTTGACTTTCCTTAGACTCTCATCAAAGCAACCAGACAGATATTCCGCGGAATCATGTTTATCCACTTCAGGAACCTCGTCCTGCTCTAGTGCAGCCTTATTCCCAGTCACAAACAAAGGATTTAGCCATGAGAATGTAACCAGATCAAAAAAACTCGCTTTGCTGTAAAGCGACTCCTTTACATTTTTCCTTGACCCGATATTAAGAAGCGGCTCACTTAACTTATTTCCTTCATGATCGCGCTCTATCCTCATTTTTCCTTGAACCGATATTACCAACAGGCTTAATCCTCCAAGAAAGCCAAATAAGTCGAGATAATCCTGTACGCGAATCTTCCCTTGGTCCGCCATTACAAAATGATAATCATTTGCTATATGACATGCAGAGATCAAGAAACTACAAATCCACCATAACCTCAAAAATCCCGGAAAATTCACGAGGTACCTCTGTCTCAGACTCTTATACAATATAATTATCGACATTATCCATGACACGACTTGTAAGACTTGAGCCGAGAGACACTGAACGCGTAAATTGCATTGACTCTCGGTTACATTTATTAGTAGGAAGACTAAAGATGTTGAGTTTGTGCATAAGAGTAAAATGGAAGATATAATGCTGGTTTTCGACCAAAGGGTTAATCTCGAGTTACTGGCATTGATTGTTGTGTCGTCGACTACTGATGTTTTTGTTCTGTATCTGTAGAATGATAATGCAATTTTTCTGATGAAGTATAACAGTAGAAATCCATAGAATGCTACCAGCAAAACCATGCTGATCTCCTCCCATAAACAAGGGGAGCTCATCTGCAACCATGATGTCGGATTCGACATCCTAAAATCTGTCATAGGAAATGAAATTCATGAATATCCATAGATTGATAATGCAATTATATCTGTATCGTTCCAATTATATCAGATGTCCCCGAAGGGACATAATGCAATTATCTCTGTTATTGCTAGATTTATGTCATTTCTATTTCGATTAGAAATAGAAAAAAAAGGGACTTGCTAAATCCCGCACATCATATTACTTAATCCCGCACTTTTTTCCCCTTTCATTTTTCACTCCAACCAAAACAAGAGAGATGGTAAAAAAAACCCAAAAAAAAAAAAGGAAAAAATAAACAATAACGTAAACCCTCCCAAACAGCCACCACCGGACAGCCCAACATCGACCACCATTCCCCGCCCCCTTCCCAGCGCCGACCACACTTCACGGCGACGACCAACCACTCCCTGCCGTCCCGCGCCTAACATACAACAACACCACACAAAGTACTCCGGCATGTTCAACGGTGTTCCCACCGTGAAATCGACCACCCTACTCCGGCCAGTAGAGCCCCACAATCACCAATTCAAGAACACTACATCAATATTAATCCATTAATACAAACCCTAACTGTAAAACTATTGTTTTTTACATCAATTAAAAGACGGCATTATTAAAATTATTGATAGAACGAAGAAATTACGCATGGTATGTATGAATTACGATTCATAATTGTCGAATTTGTCGATGAATTGGTTAGGTTTGGGAGAGAGAAGGGAGATAACTCTATTTAGGGTTTTTTTTATGAGAAGGGTAGTTAGGGAATATTAGGACAAAGTGTGGGATTTAGTAAAGAAGTGTGCGGGATTTAGCAATTGCGAAAAAAAAAAAAAAAACCTTTCTTTACCGCTGTCAAAAAAAAAAAAAATTGGCGACAAAGACTCGCTACTCTTTGATCAACTTGGAACAAGATGGAATAAAGCTGAATGACTCGTGGAGTCGTGGTAAAGAGTAAGAATGATTATCTAGTACTCCCTCCATTCAACTCCACTTTGCATGTTTCCCTTTTGCACACTATTCACAAGCGGACATTCAACTTCAATTTTCTCTCGATACATAAGTTAAAATATATTCATGAGGGATCTTATTTGATTCGTATTTAAGAGTACATTAAAAATATTTAACTTTTATAATTTTTGGAAATACGTAGTTAAAGATATTTATTGCACAAAAGTCGCGTTGGCAAACGTGATAAAATAAACATGTAAAGTGGAGTTGAATGGAGGTAGTAGGAGTTAGGCAATACGGTTGTCAACACAATTTTTATGGTAAAACGGTGTTTCTAACCCCATTGGTCTGGGTACGCGTTAATGATCTAAAAATTGACATAATATACGAAAGTACCTCTTATGAGAAATTACAAAAGGGATTTAATATTTTTATTTCGAATAAGATTCTTTTCTATTTTGTCCATTTTTGAATCGCTAAGGTGTGCCAAGTGAACACACGTTAGAAAAATCATTATTTATTTAATGTCAAGAGCTATGTAGCTAGCACCTAAGTAAGTAGGATACTAAGACACTCGAATATTGATACAATTATTGGAAGAAAAAAAATAGCCTAGTCAGACACGCGGACATTAAAAGTTACTGTACAAAGTATTCGATCTTTTTTTTTTCAGATTCATTGAAGGAGACGAAAAAATACGCAGTCTAAGCAGAAAAAAAATGATAAACAAAAGAAAAATCTCAGAGGTTAAATCCAAGATTGGCTGTACAAAATTGAAAAAACTAGCACAGTTTAATCTGCTTTTCTTTTTGTTTTTTTTAGTAGTACAAACTATCACTGTTTTATTCATAACTTTGGATTACATGTTATTGTCTTTTATCAACACGACAATTAGATGTCAATTAGCTTAGTTGATTACGAGTATAAAGTCATAAGATGTCAGAGCATTAAAATCGCTTTTGTAACTCCCTGGCCTTTACATCCGGAAAAAAAAAGTTATCAATACATTAAAATGACATATAGTCACTGTCAAGAGCTCAAAAGTCACATGAAATAGTGTAAAAAAAAATTGTATTTGTGATCCACGATTTTTTCATATAAGACTGTCTCATAATAATAGCGACCCACAATAATCATGAGACGGGTTTGTACAAGGTTGTTGAGTGACACTACTTTTTCCCTTCCTATGATGTCCTTTATTTAGCGATCACCTATTTATATATGACAACGGCGTTACACAAGATCAGCTGTTTCAGAGTTATCTTGATACATGATTCGTGTTTACATATAAATTGAAATAAGACTGTACTACTCTGAATGACTATGCTTAAATTGATAACGGTATTACCCAAAACCAACCGAGGTTGATTATTACAAGTGTACTTTATTTGTTTATAGGCGAGGGAGACTTTTAGTTGAACGAGTTGATATGACACTAAAATAGAATAAAAATTGAAAAATAATTACCCAATCATATGAGTTGGTCTCTTAACATCTTAGTATTTCAAAACCGTCTCATACGAGTATTTATATAAAATGAAAGAGGATGATTTCTTGTGTTAGAGATCCAAAGAACATGGAGTATTAGTTACCAAACTCAGTCAAAACAGCCCCTTAATTATAGACATAAGTTAAGAATAAGAATCAAGATGATGGTTTACGATGTTGGTGTTGTCTTTTGACAAATCGTTATTCCATGCATCTCGATTATTTGTTTAGCTTTGATTAGAAAGTAAACAAATGATTGAAGGAATGGAGTATTACGTGCTAAAGACGAAAATCAAAGAAATACCCACGCACTTCATTCAGTTCATATAAAAGATCAAAAAAAATTGATTAAAATATTCCTCACATGAAATATAAAAGGTAAACAAAATAACTAAGACGGAAAGAATAGTAGCATTAACGTGAGTACGTAAAAAAAAAAAAAAAAAAAAAAAAAAAAAAAAAGTGAAGAGTAGAACAATAACTTACTTGGTAGATGTTCGTCGATCATTATGTTGTGAATTATTGCACCACGAGGCTATCTAGGAGTCACACTTTATAGTGCTCCTAGGAGTCTTGACTACGGAATCGGGAAATCAGATGAACGCAACCTTATATAGTTTGACACTGATTTGAGACGCCAGCCTAAAAGTACAAAAATGAATTAATGAAGGAAGAAAAGAGCAAGAAAGTCATTGTGAGAAAAATGAAAAACTTAAAAATGGTGGGAGTGTTAACGTACCAATTGATTTGAGGTGGTACTTAAAAAGATTTTTGGGATGATGTGATTTGTTTTTATGTTGTTTGTTTTTCTAATAGCCAACAATGACTCACTACATACATATATACAAGTACAATGTTGTAATAGCAAATACTAAAAAAAAATTAAAAAAAATAAATGTTCTTTACGATTGGTCTCTTTATAAATAGTTACATATTCTTGTACAAGACATTCTTACATGTAGACATGTACTCGGGCTGGACTAGGGCCGGGTCGGGCTAACCAGAAGGCGGGCCGGGCCGGGCTCACCAGGAGGCGGGTCTGGCTTTCCTGGTCAGACCCAGGCCAGGCCAAGGGGGAGGGACGGGCTTGGCCGGGCGGGCCTGACTGGGATATGTTTCACCTGGACTAGGCTTGAGTCGGGTCGGGCTGACGAGCCTTACCAGTTTATTTTTATTGCTCTTTCACATACACATTTTACTCTTTCACATACAAAAATTACCTTTTTATCCTTTTTATTTTCAATTTTTTCTCATCCCTCGTCTCTCCACCAGCGACCCACCTACCAAAAACCGACCACATACATCAGCCGCTTTCCCAAACCGACGACTACAGCCGTGAACCCAGTCAATCTTTAATCTCCTATGAACGAAGTAATTCTTTAATTAGTTGAAAAAAAAATTAAAAGACAATCAAGTCTTAAATGACAATATGATTGAAATAACATTGACTAGAAATATGTACAATGCAACTTCATGTATTGCTTGACTACCGCTTTGACAAATTTGAACTTTGTGTATTGCTGCAATACAACTTCGATAAATTCATTGTAATACATGACAAATTAATGTAATTTTTTGATAAATCGAAGTAATTGCTTGTTCGATGCAAGAATTAAGATCTATAATTTGAAAAAATTGAGTGATATTTAATTAGGTTTTAGGAGAAAGAGAGATATATTACGAGGGTAATGTTTGGAAATATTATGAGAAAAATGTATGTAAAAGAGTAAAAGTCGTATGTGAAAGAGCAATACCGTATTTTATTTCTTATTATTTTTGCTACAATGGCGGGTCAAGGGCGGGCCGGACTGGAATTTTAGAACCCGGGCCGGGCCGAGTCAGGCCAAGTTGCATAAAATGACGGGTCAGGGCGGGCCGGATCAGTCCATGCTGATGGTCAGCTCTACTTATATGAGAATAAACCGATAAAAAATGGATAAAAATGAAAAAACCTTCAATTAGTCAGTTTAAGCGAAAAATAAGTTCAGGTCAAATACTGCAACCGGTTACCAAAAATCTACAAAAAGTCAAAACTCTTATATTAACGCTCTTTGAAAAAATAAAAAGTTATTGTATCTACTACAGAGATATATCATTCTCCGAGACTTTGGATACACCGTATCTTAATAACTTAATAAGTATTGAGAGACTACTTTTGAGTATCATAAAAAAGACTCCACAAAACTCAACTCTATATTTTTGTACAATTCCATAAATTAGATTAGGTAATAATAAAGTATTAGAGATATGATATCACGTGCACATGATACCCTTATTGTCCTAGTGACAACAAAAAGGTTAAAACTTGAGTTGGATTCCTTTTACTTGTAGGGTATATGCGGTTTTAGTGATGTACAGAAATGTAAGATTATTTTGGAGTGTTATGGTTCTTAAGGATATAAAACATGAGAAATTTGGGACAGTGATTAACGTTAATCGCTCAGTTTAGGTACCGATAAGCATTTATACCAACTGGCCTGGTAAGGAGCTGTTCAATCTTAGTTAGATGTCTTGAGTTTAGACTAGGGCTGTAAATGAACTGAGCCTGCTCGACAAGTCTTCGAGATCGGCTCGGTCAAAGCTCGGCTCGAGATTGGTCAAACTGAGCTCGAGCTCGGGCTCGAACTAAGCTGAGCCCAAATCGAGCCGAGCTCGAGCACACTAAGGCTCGGCTTGGGAGTTCGTTTGAGCTCGTTATTTTTAAAATTACTTAATATTTTTCAATATATGTACTTAAATTGTATCAATTTTAAAATAAATAAATTAAAATATTAGTTTATAAGATAAAATTACATAATAATTGTTATTATAAGCTAACAAAAAGATAATATTCTCGTTTAAATTTGATTTTTTAAATCAAAAATTACGTTATAATTAAAATAATGCTCGAAAAAATGGTACGCAAACAAAGCTCAGGCTCCGGTTCGGGCTCGTAAAATATTATATGAGCCGATTCCGAGCCTTGATTTCAAGAGCTCGGGTTCGGGTTCGGGTTCGAGCTCGATTTTTACAATATGAGTCGAGCTCGATCATAGGTAAGCTCGAGCTCGGCTCGCTTACACCCCTAGTTTAGACCTGGGAAAACAACAAATGTTAATATTCATGAGATAGTGTTTTACCGTCCTAATAATCTTACTTGACTCAAATCTGAACTAAACTAGATGATATACAAAAAAATAAACTTAATTAATCTAGGTTGATTATAAGACACTTGTGAAAGATTACACAAAAATAGTGATTTTCTATTTGAAACAAACAAATCTGATCACGTTACTTACTTTAATTTACTACTCGTAAGATGCTACGGAGTATATTTTGTATTAGTAGGTTTGAAGCATTACTACTATTTGCATAACAAGTGTTGTACTTTTACTAATTTATTGTGAATTTACATAAAATATAAAATAAGGTGACGTTTTTTTATACTTGCTATTTCGTTTTGTAATATCGTCAGTGAGACAGTGACCATCTTAATTAACAATAATTTTTAGTTGTTCACGACAACTTGTTCTCAGACTTATATGATTAGGTACGTTTGATTAAAATATCTCTCACATAAAAATTAAAACTTATAAAACTTTGTAACTTCTTCTGTACTCGTATGTACTTATTCTTACCCATGTAGTTTTTTCGTAGTTTTTCTAACTTATAGATGTAGTTTTTTCTTACATAGAAGTAATACAAGGAATATAATATTACTATAATACAAGGAATATAATATTACTATTATAATATAATTCACAATATGGTAATATTGTGATTGTCTAAGAATTATCATAGTTTTAATTTCTATATTGTGTCAAATATATCTATATTACTCTCTCTATTTTTTTATATATGACTTTTTCACATTTCGAGACACTCTCTTCTCTCTTTAATATCTCTTAAAATATAAGACTAAATATTATGATATGTATACTTATATGAAAGAGTTTTTCGTGAGGAATTTAATGGTACCATTTTTATATTTTTTGAACAAATAATTTTTTGTAAATATTAAAGTCAAAGGTTTACCTCGTAAATGCAAAACGTCATATATTAAAAAATGGAGGGAGTATATATTCTAGTTAGAATGGTGCTGTTTGTTTTGCCACCCGTGACAAAAACTAAAGGAAATTTGATATTGAGTTTGATTCTTCACGTAGCTCGGGGACAAATTTGATCGCTTCCTCCGGCCTTCGGTACAGCGGGCCAAAAAAAAAAACACTTATTTTTCAAAAACTCGGGTACAATTAAAGAGAGGAGAGTTTATTGATATTGAGAAGTTTAAAGATTTTTAGATTCAGAAAGTTATGTTATACATAACTATTAAGGTGCAGGAAATGGATTATACATCTGATGTAGTACATCAGATATGATATAGTTTTTGAGTATTAATATAAAGTTTTTGAGTTTTGTTTTAAAAATTATGAGTTCTATTAGAAAGTTTTTGAGTTCATTCTTTTTAACATAAAACTAAAAAAATTATAATATAACTCAAAACCATTACACATAAGCTCAAATTTGAGTTTTGACGTTAAAAAATTAAAATGCAACTTTTAAACTTTATAAAACTCAAAAAAAAATACACAAAAACTCAAATATATATGGAGTCTGAAGTAATACATCCGATGTATAATCATTTTTCTCATTAAGGTGTGGCTTAAAAAATTTATATAATACCAATACAGAAAGATCTAAAAGACCCAAAAAAAAACCTAACTCAAACAGATAGTAACAGATATCGTTCGAAGTCGCGATTAAAGCTTTGCACAAATCCAACAATAATTTTACGAGTTGTACTTGTCGATAACATTATCGTCTTTTAGTATTTCATAATGATGTGGTACATGGCCTAAATCCTAGCTTGTGTGTATATAATCTCAAATTTATAATCCAACAAAAAGAGTAAAAGACAATAGAGTAGATGAAAAATAATTTATACTATTCAACACTGAGGTCAGTAAGATGTAGATTCATGCTTGATTGCATGGAGGCTGTTACTTCCTCAACATTTTTTCCTTATTTCTTTATTTATTTATATTACCATAGGGTTTTTAATTATATTTAATTTTTTTCGGTTAAATAAGCGCATTTATGTCATGGTGAGGATTAACCCCCCAATTTCGTGGTTGGAGTAAAAGAGTTATTATTAGCACTTGAGCTAACTCTTACGTATGTGATTTCCACTAAATAATCATGTTTTGAACAAATAAAGTGTAAGACTTGAAGGCCAATAGATCAACAATAATCTCAGATTAAAATAACAAAAAAGATCAGAATAAAAGACAATAGAGTCGATGAAATAAATTTAATATTCGACAACTGAGGTCCGTTACTTTGGCCCTAATCTTTGGGATTGAAATTATTGTCTGAACAGAACTTATTGGAGCTGAATTGAACTAAACTGAACGTAATGGAACTGAATTGAACTGAACTGGAGTAATTTGTGAAGAGAAGAGCGAACTGAATGAAGCTGAACTGAACTGAAATGAGCTGTAATTAAGTCAAAAAGAATAGGGCCGAATCTTCCATACTTATTTCCGAAATTCTAACGAGTTAATTAAATAGATAAACGAGATAAAAAAAAAAAAACAAAATACTTAGAAAATGATAAACTCGTATTTCATTGAGTTATATATAAGGTTGTATTTGATTCATTTTATACTCCACACATATATTGTCGTCTTAAAAGAGAGCAATCGTATTGATTTAAATTACAAAAGGGTTTTTAAGTTGACGTATGTGATTTCCACTAAAAAATCATGTTGTGAACAAATTAAAGTGTAAGACTTGAAAGCCAATAAATCAACAATAATGATATAGAGTATGATAGTGATTTTTGTCATCTTCCTTATTATCGTGCCTATAAAGTTATGGTGCTACGGACGCTATTAATTAAGCTGTGCATTTTTATTTAAAGTAGTAATAATGCATGTGATGTTTCTTTTCACAATTTTGGGCACAAAGTTGAATGGTTATTAATTTCTGATATTTAATTTGCAGTCCACTTTTAGTTGTCGTGAGATAATATATGTCCTCTATATGATTACTGCAGAGTTATTAAAGTTGGCTGATATGTGTGATAAAAATTTACATTTTTTAAATAAGTGGTTAGGTTTCGATTCCTAACTCTTATGAATGTGAACAACCATTACAGCTAGTCTTGCTTGTGACAGGCTAATCCCGTCACAAGCTTGTGATCTCTCACAAAAAGGGAGAAGGGATAAGGTGAGACACCCCCATGTGCTTCCCACTCACCTCTCAATGGGCATTTTGTGAGAGAAAACGGTACCCGTCACAAGCTTGCGACGGGTACCTCCGTCACAAATGAGAATTTGTGACGAATGAAAAGGCCAAACTTGGGAAGATTCTACCCATTAAACTGCCTTCATTACTCTAAACGAGAATGCCCAACTGTCGATAGGAGATACTCCTAAGCAACACCAAAAAAAAACGATTAGTGCAGAGTTAAGAGTTACGGTTAGAGGGACGAGAAATTTCAGTGAAGACAAACAAGTAATGTCACAAGCAAAACTTTATAAAAATTCAAAAAATTAACTAGAAATTTCAAAGTTTCCTATTAACCCCTGGCTCCACCATTGTACACGAATAACACAATCATATAATATCGATAGGTTCGTGGAATGAGAGCTTGGGTAGTACTTTAAAGCTTAAATAATCCAGCACAATATAGGGAAAAGGGAGTCGAATCAGTGATCTATTATTACAATACCTTCGTTTTAATCATTAAACTAGACTTTTTCGGTAATGAGTACTTAGTAAACCTTTAATTATTAGCTTAGGTTTACTATTATGTTTTTGGCCGAGAGATCTTTTGACACGGTAATAGAGTTAATAAGCTCGAGTTCTCAAATCGAATCCTGGGAGGACATTCGAGTGAATGAGTGTATTAAAATAAAATTGTGGACCGGATTTCAACCATGAGCTTAACTTTTGACTTTAATCTTTTTAAAGATTGTCGATGAGTTTTTTTTTTTTTTTTTTTTTTTTTATAAAATTAAATAAATTAATAATTCTCGTGTTTTATAGAAAAAAAAGTCTTGAAACGAAACACATTAAAGAAGGTTTGAACCTATTTTTCTTGTAAGTAAATTTTTAGAATTGCTCCCTACGACGATGCATATCTAAATATTAGGGTTTAGATATATTAGCTAACTAGGCATAACGAAATTTCAAAATTTTACGAAATCAAATAAATTACGTGTTTATGGATCCGTAATGAAACGTATTTCGAACTTATAATCTATATATATTGCATTCTTTAGCTTATCTTACTCAAATTATGCTAGCATTAAAGATTACTTCCTCGTCAAATTAAAGCCAAAAATTTCCATTATCATTACATGTCTTTTTTATTTGTAAAATAGGTAAAGACAACAATAATTTATGTAGTGACGCTTCAACGAATTATAAATCAGCAAGTCTTATTTAACATGGAGTATTCGCGCATTTTAATCTTAAAATGAGTCAAATACTACCACATAATAATGGTAATAAAGATAGAAAATTTGGTATTTTTTAGACAACTTATCATGTGAATGGGTATGTATTTAACCGTGTTAAACCTAAAACGGATAGTGCCGTATTCTATGAGAGTTTGTGTTTATCTAGTTTGTTGCGTGGGACAACAAACGTTAATAAGGTACATGCATGAAGTAGCTACTAAATTGGAGATATAATTACCTCTATTGGAAATCTACTCCTTAGGTTAAATCAAACATATACAAATTTTCCAAGCACTAAAATTAGACAAACATAAAATTGACCATACAAATTTCTCAATTGAGTGTTTCCTTGGTACTCCGTAAATTCTTTTTAAATACGTAGCCATGCATGGTTGAAAAAAAAAAAAAATACTCACTACTTTTAACGACCAATCAACTATATCGCTGAGATAATTTTCTTCGGAGTTCTGAAGACAGCTGAACGCCTGAACGGGTAGATACCTTTTAAATTTGGGTTTTCTGCAAAAATCGAGAATTAGACCTCTATCACTTACCTTATTTAAAAAATGAGTGTCTTTGGCACTCATACCAACCAACTTTAAACAGAGTATCTATTTTACTTTCAGTTTAAGTCTCAAAAATACTTTAAATATAACACCGCTTGATACGGATTCACTCAAAAATACTCTCTCTGTCCCGGTCATTTGTTGTCCTTTTCCATTTTTACGTGTCTCAGTCATTTGTTGTCCTTTCTATTTTAAAAATGAACTTGATGAGTAATTTGATCATTTTCACTTAATTTGTTCCACTTGTCATTTAGTTATTGGCCTTTTCCTCATTTCTTGGTCTTTGTGCCAAAACGAAAGGACAACAATTGACCGGGACGGAGGGAGTAACACTTTAGAAGTTACTCCTTCATAGAACATAGTTAGGACAAGTTTAGAACCAGTATGGGACAAAACAAATTTTTATTTAAGACGGGCATTATATCTTTCTTAAGCTAAAGACACATACCAAATTACATGGCAAATTGCCTAGAAAATATCAAAAAGTTTGTCTTTATTACCACCATATGATATTATTTGAGCCGTTTTAAATTTAAGATGAATAGTGCCCGTTGAATAATGTTCGTCTTAAGCGAGACTTACTAATGGGCCAACACAAAGGCCCAAAGTGGTACTAAGAAAATTCTGACAAAAGAGGGTCAAATGTCAATATCATGGATTCATGGTCCTCTATTAGATAAGAAAGTCACTGTTTAATGGACCAACAACTCATTATTGGGCCTTGATGTAGTCCTTCACAGGCCCACAACAAAACTAATGGTAGAATGAAGGAAATTTGCTACTTTGATTGATAACTAAGTTATCTACGTGTTTTTCTATGCCAAAATTCTTCGCTCATCTCTCATAAACGTGCTGCGAGTTTTATGTTAAGGTGCTGTTTGGCCAAGATTTATAAGTGCTTTTACAACTGGAAAAATGGAAACTAGGTCAAACACTATAAATTAGATGGATGTAAAACTACTTTTTAAAAGTTAAAACTTTAAAAAAGTCACTAAAAACAGAAGTAGCAAATATCTACTTCTACTTCTACTTCTCACAATTTCTATTAATTAGATGGGCAATTGTTTTGGTTTTTTATTGTTTGTACTCTATAACTATAATATTTTTCAATCTGTTATTGCCTTTTTTTTAATCGGCTTTTTCTAACTGTAAGTTCTTTACTCCGTATATTGATTATGATTTTCCTTATGCTATTTTTAAAATATAAGCTCAATATTAATTATATAAAAAGGAAAAATAATTTACGGTTTGAGATGAAAAGAGTATAAGACAACCCTTTGAATAATGTATAAGACCGTCTTTCAGGGTGAGACGATCTTTTATATGTAAAAATTGAATATTTGACTTATAAAAGTAATATCTCATAGTATAAGATTATAAGACGGTCATATTTTATAATTATTTTTTCTTTGGCTAAGTACGTAGTAATTGTTTTGTAGTAGTTCAAGTACCCACTAATATAAATGCTTAATGCTTTTGTTTATAGTTTGACTAATTGATTATATTTGTAGGCGAGTTTCATCATCTTGCAACATAATAAGTTGATATTGCAAATTTCTAATCGAGGAGCATCGGCTATGAATATCATGATTATGAGTATTACACAGTATAAAATTGCGGTTGTAACTATGACATTACATAATTTTTATTAGAATAAATGCGCTTAAAGGTGAAAAGTTTGACAAGTATGACGCAGACCCAAATTATATAGTCGTAGTAAACAAAAAAAATCAAAAAAGTCGAATAAAAATAATTAGGTCAAACACATCAAATTTTGAAAAACTATTTTTACAAAAGTTAGGCCAAACAATCACAACTTTTTCAAGAAGTAGTTTGTGGAAAAACTCATTTTAAAAAGTAAAAACTCTTTTAAGTAAACTTGGCCAAACAACACCTAAATTAGTTTAGATCCCGCGCAATGAATGCGCGGTATTTATAGAGTTACTAATATAGATCTCGTGTAATATATGCACGTTATTTATAGAGTTTTACTTTTTAGTGTATTATTTATAGAATTTAAATTGATAATTCACTTATTTTTCATGTTTCTCCTTAATGTATTTTGATTAGAGAAATAAATAAAAGTTTAAATTGTAAGAAAAAATAAAATGAGTATTTTTTTTTTTGATTTTTTTTTTACCGAGAAATTAATGATGTTAATTTACAAATATTTACTAATATAACATATTTTTTCGCTACAAATTTTTATCATAAAAAGTCAATGAATTTTAACAAATATTACTAATACCATATTTTTTAGTCGCAACTTCTTATCATAAAAAGTCAATAAATTTTTATCAATAAGTTATTTAAAAAAATAATTTCTTTATCCTAAAAAGATCGGAGATAAATTTGTGCAAAATGTGAAATATTAAATGTTATAAATATTTAAATACAAAAGATTATATCCATTTATAACTTATCATGTCTCACATATATTATACGCTAAAAATATCAAGCACTATTTTAGGAAATATTTTTAGGCGGGAAAAGTTGGAGTTTCGCCTATTCATTTAGTAAATAGGGAATTAGATTAAACTGCATAAAACTCATCATTCAGGAATTGGTTCGGTTTTTGTTTGTTTTGGGCTTTGTTGGTGAAAAGTGAAAACATTGCCCAACAAGCATGTACCATGACATAGGAGCGGCCCATGGACCGCAATACCAACCCATGACCCGACACGAGTGAAGAAGTCGTGAGTTTGAACTTAAAACACTAAATTTATCAAATTAAAAATGTCAGTTTTGAAGTTAAAATCTTCACTTATCGAACTAGAAATCCCTGCTTTACAAATCTATGACGTAAGAACATTTAGTTTTCAATATAAAATTCAATGTTATTAACTTAAAAACTAAGAAATTCAAGTTAAAATAATCAGTTAGCAAAAAATAAGTTTTTTTTGCCTAAAATTTGGAACAAAATATACACACAAAAAAATAAACATTTTCCGATGTCCTGGACCCGAGATCCATATAGATGGGTCCACCACTGCTTATTAACTGACTGAATTGTGGGCCTCAGCCCTCCCTCAACCATATTTAAAGCGGTCCGTCTTGCTTCAGACCGTCTTATTTCAGATCGTAATAAGACCTCTCACAAGTGAGAAGCACATGGGTGGTGGCCCGGTGGGACACCCCCATGTGCTTTCCCACTCACACCCTAAATGGGTTTTTTGTGAGAGAAAATGGTATCCGTCTAACCATTTTAGACGGATATGGCGGTCTGAAATAAGAATTTGTGTATTTAAAGTGATGAAATATTATGTAAAATAAAATATGGCTTTAAATAGGATAAAAAACGTGGTAAGAAATATCATAAAACAAATATAAATGTTACTACAAATTATTGTCGACAAAATGAGCTCGAAAATAATAATATTTCTCGTTGTTGTGATCGGTGATGGTAGACCAATGCGAAATCGGTTAGCAACTTTTGTTGAATTTGCAACTCATGTATTTTTATTTTTATTTTGAAATATCGTTCATAAATATTATAGCACGTGATATAAGAGCATAACAATTAACGAATGTCCTGTCACCGGTGCGACAATGCTTATTGTGTTTTTGTTGAAGAAGTACAACATTTATTGCAAACAATAAGACATTATATTCAAAAAACCTAAGACCATGATGATAAGTTGGCAACTCGACCCTATTGTCCCTATATAACTTCAGTAGTTATCATGCGCAACGGTTGTATTCGGTGTTTTTCTTTTGGTAAACCACTTTTTGATTAATAGTTATTTTTGGATAAATAGCGACCACTTTGAAAAAATAGGTCATTTTTAGCCATAAAAAGTTGTCATTATTTAACAAAAAATGGTCACTATTAATCAAAAAATGGTCATTTCTTTACAGGTCGCATAACAGCACAAAAGAATTTGTGATATAAGTCATATACCTTAATTTAAGTTAAATAACAGTTGTGTTTAATTGTGCCTTATATATTTTACTCATGTCATATACCCTTTTCAACCTTGACCTCTTCTAATAAATTCCTCTCCTTCAGTTTTTCCCTCTCTTTTCTTATATCCGCCTTTTTCCAACTCGTTATCATATACGGAATGTCTAAAGAGTAAATACGTGAAGGATCGAGAGCTTGGCTCGACAATTAGAAATAAAATAAGCTCAATAGGCTCACGTAAATAGACCCGACAATTAGAAATAAATAAACTTGGAGTAAAACATTTATTGATTAGTTGCTATAATTAAATATCAAATAATCCTAGTATACAACTATACATGACCCATAATTTGGATTTTTAATTTAATTATTTTATGTATCGGGTCTACATTTTTTAATTCGAGAAAATAAAGACCGGAAGCATTTGTTTGGGGCCAGATAGCTTATGGCTAAAACATTATAGTATATTGTTTGTGTCTAGTCACCAAATTAAAATTGAGTTTATTGAATATTGATTATTCTCAAAACTATCTGTCGTATCCTATTTATAAAAGCAACAACCACAGTGCATATGTGTCGCACTGTGGTTGAATGTTGACTTTTCAAAGTGCTATTTTGATTTCCTGAAAATAAGGACCCACTACTTCTACATGAATTAATTTCACAAATCTTCAAAATGCATCTCTACAAAACGTGAAATCTGAACTCATTTACATCTTCACTCAATCTTAATATGTTCTATTACAAAATTACAACAAACACAAAATTACATCATTACAAAATTAACTTAATAATCTTTATTATTATCTAATCTGCTCATTAATTAACTTAATAATCTTTATTATTATCCGGATGATAATATAAAATTAACAAAATCAACAAACGTTTTAACAAAACTATTTAATTATATAAAGATTATTAAACTAAAGCAAAGGACACTGAAATAATAAAATCTCATTAAAATCAAATTTGAATCGTTCTTCAATGGTGTGCTTACAATAGAACAAAAACATACAAAATCAAAGTTATAATGTACACATCACTTAAATATAAAGTAACCAAAACTTCAATTGAAACAAAAAAATTATTCTGTTGCTTAAAACTTCAATTGAAATAAAAAAAGTTAAATATTTAAAAATTTATACAAGACGGTTTTAAAAATTTATTTAAAAATATAGTTTGATCAATTGCCACTAATTTTTTAATTAACAAAAGATAATAATAAGTATACATGAAAATCACACCAGAAGTCAAGTCTTTGGAATGTAAAAGAAATGGAAAGTATTTAGGATCATAAATACAAATTTAAAAAAACCATTGCTTCAAAATTAAATACATACCATGTGAAATTTATAAAAGTTTTCTAGCTAGATAGAGAAAAGTAGTTGAATTAGTCAATGAAGAAACTTGGAATTTTTGGCGAGGAAGAAGAAACATATATAACTTTGAATATTAAAAAAACCATCTGCAAAGAGATGAATGCACGGAGTTGGGGAGTACTGGAGATGGGACTTGGGAGTGGGCAGCGAAAGTAAAATAGGTTAATGATGAGTAGGGTTTATGGAAGAGTTAATGTATATAAGTCAATATATATACAAGGAGTTTTAGTGGGATTTTGGACTAACTACATTAGTATTAGTTCAAACTAGGATAGATCCCGCGCAAATGCGCGGTTTTTTAGATAGGAATATTAGAGAATTTAACAATTATACTATGGGTATTTAAGTGCATTTGAAATTTAATCATAAAATTTACTATTAATAATATTTTGTATTAAGAGCTAGAAAAGAGATTGTTTAACACTTTTACTCCATATAAGATTGTCAGTTTTAAAAAAATTATTTTATTAACTTTGTTTTTAAAAAAAAATTGTTTTTAATTATATCATTATATCCACTAAAGGCGTTATATAAATAACTAAAAAAAAAATTAACCAAAATTTAAGTTTTCTTATAGTATGGAGCAAAGACGATAGATATTAAATTAAAGTGTAAGAAAAAATATATCATAAGTTTTTCTTCTTAGAAGTAATAACAATTATTTATGAATACTGTTAACCTACGTTTGTATCAAAAGATAGAAAAATAGAATTAATTAGAAAATGTTTCTTAAAAAAAAATGTTCTTGGCCATAATGTTTAGTTTTAAAAATAATAATAATAATAATAAAATATTTCTACCACATTGTACATATAATTAGTGTAATTTCATGTATGTAATAAAATAAGAATATCATATTAATATGTCTATGCAAATTAAAAAAATATTATGAAGCCCATTTATAGCATAAGTCAAAATTAATCAGGATGACCCAGTTGTATATATGATGTTATGAAGCCCATTTATAGCCTAATTCATTTAGGCGGGCAAACTTTAGAGACTTCTTATTCTTTTAGTTTAAGGGGGATGATTTCACATGTAGTCGTATTACTCGGCTATGATTGAGGGCTAAATGCCTAAATGGCTAATACTTTATAAAAATAATTGGTCTTTCTCAAGTGATATATTTATTTTAAAATTAAAACGGGTTAAATAATATTTAATTTATGTAGATAAAACAAATATTTTGTGTGTCCTAATACATGTTACGTTTATCTCATCTATTATACTTGACCCGTTTTAAACTTAAGATAGGCACCTCCGTCTTAAATGAGAATTTATGTCATTAAAATTTGTCAAAATAATTGTCAATTACTTTAGTTGTTTGTTTAGGCAGTGTATACAAATGAATTACGTATACAATTTTTTAAATATATAACATTATTTTTAGTGTGTCTTATATTTTAGTAAAATTTATGAAAGATATAATATTATCGTTTACTTTTTAATTATTATATATTTATATGATAGTATCACACACGGATTTGTATAATTAAGTTCTTGACTTAATCATTTAAACGTGTACGGGTCACAATTCACCAGATAATAAGTTTTAGTGCTTTCTCATTCATTATATATTATTTACATTTGCTTTTTATGCTAATTTTTAAAATCTCACATGTATGTAACTTTGGAGGGTACTTATAGTGGATTAAATATACATATAGGCGATATACCCCAAAAAAAGAATATATCAAAGCTTCGGTTGACTGTATTATCAAAAAAGAAAAATGTAAGGAAACTAATGAATACGAGAGAGTATGTTAATATGTAGATCGGATGAAAAAAGGGTTAAAATTGTCATTTTAAAAGTGCACATGTCAAAATCTTCATGTTGTTCGTGCAGGGGTTGAAACCTTATTTCTAAAGATAATAAACTATAAGAATATAATTAATTAATATAAAAATTATCTAAAATGTTTTACTATTTTTATATAACAAATTAAAAACAACATTCCTCACATGCATATAACTCTAAGTAATATACTTCCTCCGTTCCATTGAATTGTTTACGTTTGCTTTTTTGGGCACTATTCATAAGCGAGAATAAACTTCAATATAACTTCTAATGTATAACATACTAAAAGATAGTCATGTGAGATCTTATTTAAATTGTCTTACCGAGTACATTATGAATATCAAATTTTTATAATTTTTAATGATATGTAACTAAAAATATGAATAAAAGAAAACAAACATTGACATACGTGTATAAAGCAAACGTAAACTATCATATTGAACGGAGGAAGTAACTTTTAAGGTGCTTATGTTGTGTTGTTATATGTACTAAATGAAAAAAGGGTTAAAATGACCATTTTAAACGTGCACGGGGTAAAATATTTATTTTGTCCGTGCAGTTTCTACAAACGTGCTTGCGTTAGACTAAATAAAAATAGTATTAACAATTGCACGGTCTTGCCATTATATTCAGACCGATTTAATTTTACTAACTTTGTCCTATTTTTCATCCGAATAATAATAATTTTATCTAATATAGTCGTCTTTGTATGAAGCCTCCGATTAATTAAACAAGGTAGAAACTCAAATTTGGTTAAGGCAAATGACATATCGGACTATAATAACTACTCAACCAATTGACCCTAATATATCATTTACGCTAATTACAAATGAAATTTATATTTCAAGTTTGAAAACTTAATTATATACGACTTTAATTTGAAATTGTTTTAATAAATATAAAAGTATTTTATTAATTTATTTTTAAAGATAATTAACTTTAAACAAAATAATTAAACAATATAAATATTATCTAAAAAATTATTAATAATTTTATAGTAACGAATTTGAAATAGCATACCCGTGCAATTTGCACGGGTTTAAAACTAGTTTTTTCCAAAGCATACACCGGCCGTCAAATAAATATATTCGGTGGACAATTAGTTAGTGGTTTCTATTTTAGGTATATAAGTTAATGCAAATAAAGATGTCTTAGTCTAGTGGTTAAGACGGAAGTATCCTGGACAATAGGTCTCGGGTTCAATTCCCCCTCCCTTATTGTAATGCGACTAAGTGCGCGCTTCGTTGAACCAAAAAAATAAATAAATAAATACTTGTCGTTAGGTTTGCTAGCTAAATACTACTCGTAGTAAATACCATGCAATATCGATTTTGATCAATTTTGTTCCTACGTTCCAATTATTTATATTTGTTTACCTTTTTTTTTCTTTGTGAATTATGTAAATTACCAAATCACGGGGAAATAAATTGGATTGTGTGCTTTTGCAGCGAAATTGAGCTAACTTTCATTTCTAGTGTTTTTAACATTAAATGACTTATCTCGGATCAGTCCGTTCAAATGACCAACTCCCTCTAATTCTTTGGAATTACTACATTTTTCTTATTTAGCCTATATATTCACGGAATTACAACATTTTTATTTTGGCCATCTTTTTTGTGGGTAAAATGATGCTAGTTTAGTGACCGAGACGCACCTCCCTCTCATAAACCTTAATAGTCGTGCCAAAAAAAAATGTTAGCAATTCCAAAAAATTGGAGCGAGCATATATCATTTTAATAATTTATGTGAATTTGAAAATTTTGCATTTTAATAATTTATAACAATAAGTTGATAATAATCGACCAAATTGGTCTTTATAACAACGTATTGTATGATGCTGCTAGGGCACTTCGAATGCTAATACTAGTTGGTTGTTGAGAGTTTGAGACAATTAATGGAAGACATAAATTAGTTATACGAAATTAGGAATAATCGTCTATCTTGTTAGTACTTTTTAGCATAAAGTCGTTAGTTTTTATGTGATTGTATTATATGACGATTTCCAAAGATGTTAGGAGTACACGGCGTGTACAAGGCTTTGGTACACGGGCCAATCAGCGCTCGCCACGTGTAAAGGTGAGTCAAAGATTCTTTTTTTGTTTGGAGGGAAAGTTGGAGGGAAAAATGGGAGGGATTATTTGGGTTTGGGCGGGATTAGTATTGGGAATAACCCCAAGATTAATTAACACTTATTTTAATCTAATCTCCATAATTAACAACACTTATTTTAATCTAATCTTTATAATTAACAACACTTATTTTTAATCTAATCTTTATAATTAACAACACTTATTTTTAATCTAATCTTTATAATTAACAACACTTATTTTTTTTTAATTGACACTTTATCTCTCTTATTATTTTCATTACTTAAATACAGTAACTTATACTAGAACAAAAAAAATACAGTGATTAAAATTTTGGAAACCTTATTTTTTAATACTCGTTGAACATCTACACCAAAAAATAAATACTCGTTTAGGATTTGATTAAATGGCTCTTGATTTTGATCTCAATAACTTGTATGAAGAAGGTGAATGTTCACGAGCAGCAGAAACAAAAGGCAACGGTGAAGCAGAATGTAATGGCGATGTTGATTTAATGAAAGAGTATGTCGAGTTGTATGGCGACGGTCCTGTGGATGATGATGACACCGTCGTTATCTGCGACAACGACAACATTGTTGAACCTGTTGTAGGTTTGGCTTACAAGTCATCGAAGAACTCATGACTTTCGCCCATTCATACGCATATAAGAAGGGGTTTTCATGGTACATTCGCAGTAATAAACTCTTTAAAAAGTACAAGGAAGACGGTGTTTCAAAAAAAGGTTCCTTTAAGAATGAACCGCGGTATCATATGTATGAAAGATTAAGGCTTTGTTGTGGTCATGCTGCTAAAACCAAGGATGCCTGCAATGTTTACATTGAGTCCCGTTATTTCGACGATGAAGACGTAGTGAAGATAACGCAATGCCATTTAGAGCACAACCATGAGATGGATCCTAAGAAAAGCTAGGTTATTTGTTGGGTTTAGACATATAAATGACTACTTCAAAAAGAGGATGATGATCAATGATCTGCTTGGTATTTCAATATTAAATAATTACAAGTCGTTGGTCTTGGAGGGGGAGGTCATGAGAACCTTGGCTTTAAGTTTAGTGATAGTCGAAACGCCATCAATCAAGAACGAAGACGTAGCGTCATAGATGGCGATGCTAAAGAATTGAAGGCATATTTTGAGAAGATGAAAGAGGAGGATCCTAATTATTTCTATGCAATTGAGCTCGATGATTTTGGGGCTCCAATGAATGTATTTTGGTGTGATTCACGCTGCCGAGCTATGTTTAAATCGTACGGAGCGTTGTGTCGCACGATACAACTTTCTTGACGAATATGTAAGGCGTTATATCTCAATTTATCTGTGTTAAAATGTTATTTTGATTAATCGTATTTGTTTGTTTTGTTATGTAAGAGTATCGTGCTTCAAGAATTCATAAAATTTAAATTAAAATTAGCAATTTAATTGTACTATAGAAATTATTCTGATTACTGATTTTATTTGTTTGGTTCGTAAGTATAAGTTTTGTAGTATATCATTAATCGATAGAGTAAATCATGGTGTTACGGGTATCGCATGCCTTTTTCCCCTTTCATAGGGGTGAATCAACATGGGAATTCAATTGCTTTTGCTTGTGCTTTGGTTACGCGTGATTATGAAGAAAGTTTTGAGTGGGTTTTTGCCAAGTTTTTAGAATGCATGGGTAAAGCTCCATCAGTTATATTGATGAGACCGGGGAAAGAGCAATTGGTAATGCAATTAAAAAAATCTTCCCAAACACTCACCACAGGCTCTGCCTTTGGCACATATTGAAAAATCTTTGGTAAAAAACGGGAAAACATCCACTTTGGAACGATATCTCAAGTGACCTTAATTTAGCAGTTCACGACAGTTTGGAGGTGCATGATTTTGAGATAGCATGGAAGGAAATGGTTCGTAAATATGGTATTGAAAAATGTTCGTGGGTGACGGAGTCGTATTTGATCAGGGAGAGTTGGGTCCCCGCATATTGGCGTGGGATATTTTGTGCTGGGATGTCGTCGACGCAGAGGAGTGAGCAACAAAACCGGTTTTTCAAAACTTATGTCAATGGGAGGACTACTTTAAGTCGGTTTGCCCGAGAAAATTGAGGAAGCCTTGAAATTGAAAGTGGAGGAGGAGACCGCGAACAATCACGATTGCACAGAGAAACCGTATAAGATTGAGTGCAACTTACTTGTTGAGCAGGTTTTCCATAAATTGTATACTAAGAAGATATATAAGTTGGTACGTGACGAGGTAATTGGGTTAATTTATACTGAACGCCGATCCGCCGAGAAGACTTGGGCATAGTGTGACATTTAACGTTGAAGATAAAAAAGTGGCGCCATTTGGTAAGTGTAAGAAATCTTTGGGTTGATATTGAAGTGTGGGATTTGCTCAAGTGCTCATGTAAGTTATTTGAGTTCAAGGGTATCTTTGTGTCGACATATTATTAGATGCATGGTTATCGAAGATGTGAAGGTGATCCTGGAGAAGTATATACTTGATCGATGGCGAAAGGACTTGGTTAGAGAATACGAGACAATCAAAACTGGGTACTATAATCAGGAAGCCTCGGCTCGTGCGAAGAAGTCGTTGGAGGTAACTATAAGGAACCATTACATTTCCACACTAGCGCTTCGAGACGATGAAACTTATGCAACATATGATAGATTGACTTCTGAATTAATTAAGGAGTTGGAGGGGATTGTTGGTGTTGAAACTATAGACGCCTATGTCCCTGGCGGTGTTTCTTCTAGGGTATGGGGTCATAGAAGGCTACAGCCTAAGGAATGCAATATTAGATATATGAAGAGGAAGGCGGAGAGAGAGGGAAGGTGGTCTGCAGGATCTGTTGTGAGAAGAAGATGCGGGAGGGTACCAAAAGGCAAGAGAACTCCGATGCTAAAAAGAATAAGAAGGTGAGTAATATAGTAATTGTTATTCATTGTTGTACTAAATTCTTTACTCGGCTTTTTTGCATAACCCTCTAAATAACGTCATAATTTTTTAATTGCGAAAAAAAAACTAATGTTCCAAACCCATTCACCGCTAATGAGAGCAATCATTTAAATAATCGCATGTAGCGAGTTTGGTGCATCGCAATCTACTCCTACAAGACAGTTTGGTGCGTCGCAATGTACCCCTACGAGGAGCCAGTTTGGTGCGTCGCAATGTACCCCTACGCGGAGCCTTTTTGGTGCGTCACAATGTACCCCTACGCGGAGCCAGTTTGATATGTCGCAATCAACTCCTACAAGGAGCGTATTTGGTGCATCGCAATTACCCTCACCTTATTCTACCCCTAGCAGAAGCACATTTGGTGCATCATGACCCTACTCCTCCTTTGCATGCGATGGAAGGAGATGTTAATCGATCGATGTATGAGTCATCTTACGAATTTTACCGTTAGTATGTTTGTCATGTAAATTGCATATGAATGAAATTGCATTTTGCATAATGAAGACAATCATCTACTTAATGAAGTCTAATTATATTGACCAAGTTTAATTTCACATACCATAAGTTTAATTCCAGAAACCATGAGTTTATAATTACAAAATTACATACCAATTTAAACATAGAGCCCTAATAGATCAACTTAAAAGTAAATAAAGTCATGGACAATATCGCCTCTTATAATCTTCGTCGTAGAAGAGGTTCTCGATCTGTGATTGCTCTTCAATACGTTCAATGGTCGGGCCCGAGTGGAACCACCAGGTATACCATCCCCTTGTTGCCTTGCTCACGAACGTTTCCACCAGCACACTGGGTATTATATAACCCACCATCAAGTCCTCATTAGAACCCACTTCGTAAGCGGATGATCTCTCATCTGTCCCTTTGAGGATGACCTTTCCTTTTGATACGTGGCTGAATATGGAACATTCCTAGCCCTTCTATGAAATCTTTCTTCCTCTAGTTTTGTTATTTCTGCCTCCCAAGGACAATCCGGATTTGAAACCGCTTGTCTTTTATTTGGATGTTGAAACTTCCACCAGAAAGGGTCGCACTTCCGTTTTCTGTTCATATCCATAATTTCTTCGAAAGATTCCAGGAAGATCAAACATGCATAAAGATTAACGAGATACATTATGTTACTCAAAACTCACAATCATCAATCCTTTAAACCTAAACCTCAATATATGTAGAACATGCATATTTGGGGATTACATATCTTATAATCAGAATCATCAAGACATCAATATATGAAGAACAAGCATGCATCTTGGGTGACTAAGCAACAATAATCATTTAAACTTGTACAGAGTATAAATTTAGGGCAAAATTTGTATACAAAGAACAATATTCCATCAAGTACTTCATCTTCTACTTATGAAGAACAATAATTCTTTAACATATACGGTAACATACATACTTGTTAAATTATTAATAAACATATTTAAGTTTAAATGTGAGATCAAACCTACCTTGTTGATAATGATGAAGAAGTAGGCGTGATGTAGACGTTATCAGACGGTATGTCTCTTCAACTTCTCTGTTCAGTCGGTTTATATGGGAAGTGAAATGAATGGGTGCCACTTTTTTGTGGGATATTAAAATAAACGATTTGTATTTTTTTTTTTTTTTTATTAGTACAATATGAACATGATTATAGGATTATCTTGTGGAGAAAATTTAAAAAAAAGAGAGATAAGATCTTAACAATATTGCGTTATTTTAATAGCTTTATGATACGGATATTATAATATTGCATTATGTAATATGATGATCTAACAACGAACGAAACCTACTTAGATAAACATAAACATTATAACATTAATATATTTTTACTTCTGTGAAATGATCTAAAAAGAACGAAACTTACTTAGATAAACATAAACATTATATATTAATATTTTTTGATTATTCCATAAAATAAAAAACAAACAAGACATTTCCTAATTGAATATTGTCCATTTTCATGGACAATATGGTGGTTGTGGCCAACCACCACTAATTGACATTTTATACTTCTTCGTTTCATCACGGCCACCTTCGTTATGGTACCAAGCGCCCCCCCATGCTCGCAAACCAGGGCAAAGATTCACCTAGTTTCCGTATCGCATCTTGGCGGGATGTAGGACATGATAAGGTCCCCGCACGAACCAACTCGAATGCCGGTGATGTCTTGTTGTATCCCTTGACCTTATATTTATTTGGGGTATAGACCCTTGGTTCCCACCTCATTCTTTTGTATGGGTAAACAACTTCCATTTAGGTTTTTTAGGGTTTTTTGGTTGTGTTGATGGAATGGTTGTGAGAGAAAAAAATTTATGGGGACACATATATATATAGGAGATGGAGATGGTGTCTTTTCATTTTTATACTCCATATTCAATGGTCAGTTTTACGTATATTGTATAGGTTCAATGTACATACGCCGTACGGTCCGTTTAATACGTATATTGTATAGCTTCAATGTACATACTCCATATTCTCTGGTAATTAATTTGAAGATGTGTGCGAAATGGTCCGTTTACTACGTTGTCTTCACGTGGAAATGCAATTCGTTAATTTAAAGTGTATACAAACAAATTTACATAAAATTAAACAAGTCATTTTCTTAATAGACTTCCCCGATCAGTTTCTTAATGATGTAACTGCTCCCGTTATTTTGGTGACCCAACATAAATCCTAACGCTAACTTACGGCACATTTTACCGTCTTTCTCAAGTTACGCAAGTTTCCATCGGATGGATATAGTAACTTAAGAAAACGGTGCATGACGTAAGTTGCTGAATCCCCTCAATTGCCACTCCTTTCTTCTCCTTCAGTTGCCATTTACTGCACTTGAGCGAAATCCCACCGGCCAAACTTGTTGCTTTCTCCAACGTCCTTTTCTGAAAAAACATATAGAAAATTCCATCTATTAGCGTTGTGCTATTTATGCTTTTGTAGTACATAACATATACGAAACGTTATTAGGACATTAATAACGCTTGCTTACCACAGCTTCATGAACATTCGTGTTGTCAACTGAATCATCGGTTGTCTTGTAAAGGCGTACTGACTTTTTACACTTGTTCACCACATACAACATCCAGAGGCCATCAACAAATACAGGTACATGGAACTAGTCAATAAACATGGAAGGTTCAGGCACAAATAAATACAGATAAAACCATCATGCATGCAAATTTATGAAGAAAAGGCACTTACATGGGTTGTCTCACTCAGTTTAAACCCCTTACTTACATCTTTCTTTACTAGGGTGGCCATATTCGGCATGAACTTATGATGACCTCTACCCTTCACAACCGGATCAAGCATCTCCCCTACATAAATTGAAGAAACATGTAGTTCTAAGATTGTACATTACAAAGTTAGTTGAATATGTCTCACAATTTACCATAAGTTTTGGACAAAGTATGTAGTGTTGAGTGTCAATCGGATCTTCCATAAATAAAGTATAATTGATTACCCTTGCCAAAGCCTCCATTACCTAGTAAAAAAGTTAATCAAATTCTGATTTAGTAAAAATTAAACAATTAGTTAATGTAATTTAGATGGAAACCTTTTTCAACAACCTCTACACCAATTGGTTCTTCTCCAAGAATAGCTTGACGAACACGACGGACCGACAATTCAACTACTCCGTCATTGAAAATTGAGTCGTCTTTGCACCTAAAAAATAACAATATGGACGATATCAAAGTACACAAACTGTATTATTTTATGAAAGCAACTACAGAATCCTAAAAATTCCCATGCACTAACCCATACGCAGCTTTGGCGGGATGTAGAACTATCCGGCGTAGAAGTTTGTCAACCCTTTCATTGATAAATGTCTTTTGGTCCACATCTTCAACACTGCAGTTATTTGTTTCCTTTTTTGTGACCTTTTTAACTCGCTTACGTCCTACCGTTGTCGGCTTTACCTTCACCTTCTTCAAATCCACATCAACACCCATTCCCTTAGTCACCGAGCACCCTTTACCTTCAAGCCACTTTGGTCTACGATAGCGTGGACCTATTGGGTAAGGTTGGCCATAAACGACATTCGAACAACATCGGACCTTCCAAAATGATCCTCGAATCACCTACCCTATCGCCAGCTATTGCCTTTTGAATATCAGTGTTGCCATGCACCCAATCTTGGCTCATCAACTTTCCACCTAAGGCCCTTACCTTCAAAGTTCAACCTATCAAGATAGATAATCTGCAAGTACAACACGTGACAGAGACAATGCACAATTATGGAGTGCAACTTTCAGGGAAAATTAACAACCATATCTGAAGCTATTCACATATAATGAGGAATCACTTACCATCAAGACTAATGCTGACTGAAATACCATCACATGTACCTTCACCAAGTATATTTCACCATCCTTTGTAAAATGAACTTAGACCAATTCCATTTCCAACTTTCAGAAACGTAATCGTAAACAACCGCTCGTAGCGACTCTGGACTTGCAAAGTTGCTCTTCGTAGTACGAGAGAAGGACACCTAATACATAAAAAATGAAATGCCGCAAGAAAAGTACTCTACTTTTGACCTCAGATATACATGCATTGTAGATGAAGTTGTAGGGGACACCACCATAACATTCATAGTGTTTCTTCAATTCCTTAAACTCTAGACGCCTTGAAGACGTTTCTTCAAAGTCGAAGGCGTCATCACCATATGGTAAACCAAGCACCCACCCAATCATTTCCTCATCAACTTTAACAATATAATCATCACGAATTTTCAGTTCACAGGATCTAGGGTTCCACCTACGACTCAACCATGCCAGGAAAAAACGGTCCAGTGACTTGTTTATTTTGAGGTCAAGGATCGTCTGAAAAATGGACTGCTTTACCCTTTGGATTTGATTACTATTTAAGTTGACAATGAGCTCCATTACTTTATGAGGATAAAGGCGCATTGGAGGATATCGAAATTAAAGATAAAAAATTGGGGTTTTTATCGAACAAATTGGAATTAATAGGGAGTACTAATAGGGAGTACTAATAGGGGTTTTTAAAATTTAAATATTACCTTTCTGGGGCCAGATGATTTGTGAAGCTTCCTTGGCCTTCCACGCTTCTCGGGTTTATCGATGCTTCTATCCTTGAATGGGTGTCCTTCAAAAGAACCGGTGAGATTAATTTTAGTACATCTCCGCAATTAATTAGCACAAGGATTTACATGAGTATGAAATTAATTTAAAGACATACTGATTGATTTCGTCTCCGGATTTTGATTCATCCTCTTCATATTCGCCATCAGATTCTCCCTCGTTGTTAAGCTTCATGGTGAATACGGTTGTTCAATTAAATCTAAAATATTGAGTAATTAACAAATGAAAAAGTGTAAATAAAGTATGGAAATACGTTATCGTTGACGTCTTCAAATTTGCTTTGGTCGAACATGTTACTTCGTCTTCTCTTTGTTTTGTCACCCATGTCTATTCCCTTATTGATATCTTGACAACAATCTAGAACATTTCCCCAATATTCTCTGCCTACATCCATTATTTTCGACTTGGAGGGAAGTTAATTTTTTTAATTTTTCGCGAAATAGGGTTTTGAATTCTGGATTTGGGGGTGTCTTCTTTCGATTTTTCATTTCGGCGCTTTGAATGAATGTTTTCCCTATTTATTTTCCCTTTAATTTTTAAATAAATTTTTTCAATTATACCCTTGAAATATTGCAACTATGGAGGATGGATTTAGTGAAATTGAGGGGCATTATTGTCATCGACATTTTGTTTAAAATATTTATTTGATTAAAAAATGTTTAACCATATTACTTTGGACATTCTCCGGTACCAATTTTGTTTAAAAAATGTTTAGGGTTTAGGGTTTTAGGGTTTAGGGTTTAGGGTTTAGGGTTTAGGGTTTAGGGATTTAGGGTTTATGTTTAGGGTTTTAGGGTTTATGGTTTAGGGTTTCAGGATTTAGGGTTTAGGGATTAGGGTTTAGGATTACCTACACGGGAATCATATTAAACGAAGAAACATTATGGAGTATGGGGTTGATATACACTACTGGATAACGCACTAGTAGATAAACCCCCTACGGTGGCGGTTATAAATGACCTTTTGTGGCGGTTTTTAGAGATTTAGGGTGCGTCGTTTATCGCGGCGTCGTATAAACTTTACGGCGGTTGTAGGTGGTTTACAACAACCCGTTATAGCTCTCCTATAGTGGCGGTTGTTATACAAAACCGCCATCATAGACTTATATAATACGACGGTTGTTAGACAAGAACCGCCAATGTAACTCATCTATAGTGGCGGTTATCGTAAGAAAACCGCCACCATAGATATTTCAATGATCACTTTGATAACTATAGTGGCGGCTTTTAACTTAAGAACCGCCACCATTGATTATCTATAGTGGCGGTTTTTACTTAAGAATCATCACTATAGCTCGTGGCGTTTCTAACTTAGAACCGCCGCCATAAATAGGTATTTTTTTAAAAAAAAAAAATTGCTACCTAAATTTCTGTAGCAACCTCCCATAAATTTGACAATCCAATATCAAAATGAACAAGCAATACATACACAAGAATGTAACCAACTATCCAAAAACTTTCATATCATCGACAGAACAATAATGTCCATGTTCAAAAATTTTACATCGAAGTGTATAAATAATCACATACACATCTTATTTAATAGACTAATCAACATTTACTTATTCCTTAAACATTTGGTAGCCTACACCTCTTTAACATTCTTTATCTCGTCAATTGACACTCTTACTCTTAAATCTGCAATGACACAGTAAACAAATCCCATAGTAAGAAAATCAAACTAAGCATTAATAAATCAACGTCTAGCGTTACTAAAAATCAAATAATGAAAACAAGGGTACCTATATAAATATATATAAAGCAAAAACAAGATAAAAAGCTCAAAAGTTTGAATTATAACACCACATACCACATATATTTCATGTCAAAATAAAACGAAAAAATGAATTCCTTATGCAGTGACTTGATTTCATGTCTAATATACACCCGTTAGCTCAGTCTGAACACAAGACGAACAATGACACTTGTAAAAAAATAGGACTATCATGAAAGATAAGAGCTTACAGTTGACTGCAATCTAGGAAGAAACCATTCAGCTAGATCTATTGCACTAGCGATTCCTGAAACAAGCCAAACGGCATGAGAATAATCTGGTATACTAAAAGAGATATGGAATATTAAAAAGCTTAGTACAAAAATGCAAGCAAATTAAAAGACTCTCAACAATGATTTATACTTCCAATATACCTATTAGGATACATCTTGAAAATGACATCAGAGTATACATAAATAGCTCGTGCAGCACTTCATCTCTCGTGACAAGGTAGTCCAGCTCACAATAATTAACAACCTGATGCAATATAAAAGGAACAGATTTAAGCATCCATTTTTAAAGGTTCATGTACAAGATCACATGTAAGCCTCTTACAACAACAACTTCTTATCTGGCAACTACGCTTCTTGTGCATATAGATTTTGTATGTTCTTCAGGGCAGTCGTCGAACCATTGATTTTTTTTCTTTGGTTTTAAATGCTGAAGTATTTGCATATGAGAAATACATAAACATTTCATAAGAAATGTCTAACAAGAAAATTCTTACAAACAGAGTCATTTTCGATCAAGCAGCATACCTTAGAGAAGATTTCAGAAGACTTGGTTGAAGAATTACAATTCATATTCAACACATTTGGCTACTGAACATTTATCTGCTCGGAAAAAAGACGTCCAGGAATGAGCACGTGGAAGTGTAAGAAGACCTTGATGAATTAAAGGCTTTGGAGTTACGACCTTGGCGCAAAACAAAGCGAGCAAATGGTCAGTCGTAAAGCGAGTTTACATCCTAAAATCAATCTGGCGATAAAAGGGTAATCACCAACTTATAAACTAGTCTCCATGGCATATTTGTCACAAAGATCTGAATTTCGAACAACATTCAAATCTAGAATTACTGTTAAGAATTTTATTGATTTCCTTCAAATTCAATCCTAGATACAGAAATTATAGACACATGAATTCAGGGAATGCTGCAGAATAAGCTTTTACCTCAGTATACCAACTAAACAAAGTTTGCTTAACAAATGACTAGCTTAGTGAGTTATTCTGCATTAATTCATCATAGGTTGAACCAATAGATTAGGAGTCTTTGGCTCCATTAAAAGCAGAAATACTAATTCAATTCCAAAAAAGGAATTTAACTCTTACCTATCATCTCTTTAACTTTAGTTAAGACCTCTCTTATGGAAAAATAAAACGTAAACAATTGACTGAGACGGAGGAAGTATTTCTAGGATTCCATTTCGGCTTAGGAAATAAATTATCGGAAGATTATTTAAGCGGCGATCTGCTCGACGTTAACAATTTATCACTAAATTCCTTGTCAATGGAATCAATTCCCAAACAAATTTGAACAAAATGAAACATAATTACTCTGCGAGTGATATTGAAGTGTTAGAATCCGAGAGGAAAGAAACTGCCATTTAATCCTTATATTAACCGGTCGGCTCAGTACTATGATCATGATTCCTATTAGTAAGTGGAAGTAGCTTGCTTAACCATTTAATCATTACATTACTGCTGTTCAGCAAAGTTTGGAACAAAGTTGTTTAACTCGTCTTAGTAACTCAATATTGTCATTCATTCACTCAGGTAGTTGAAGAAGAAAAACAGAAGATATTCAAATTTTAGAGATATTGCAGAGTCGGCATCCTATTCACATATTCAATACACATGTCCAGCATCAAACTCAATATGTATGACCCTCCTTAACAAGAGGAATAGCCACCTAAAAAGGAATGTTTTTACCTCAACAACTTGATATCGAATGTTTCACCTATATAGGTTGCCAAAAATGAAAGACAATTAGGGGTGACTACTCGCCAGTTGCCAAACCTTCATAAATATTTCATAATCGGGTTCAATTAAAACAGGAACATATGGAACTAATTATCAACAACCAGGTCTGGTCTGGACTTTTTTTCCATTGTAATCCTATTCTACCACTTCAACCGATCATCTCTTACCTCTTTTCTCATCATATTCATTTTTCACTCCCAAATCATTTTCATTTCATCCCAATTACCCACATACTTTATCAATCATATAGTTTATCAATTATAATTTCAGCAAAAAAAACAATAATTTTAATAATACAATAACAATCAATTGTATGATTAAAATAAGATGCAACTTTGTATAATTTTAATGAAGATGCTATAATTGATATGTCGACAAAAGTACCTTCTTCGATGTTGTTGTGGCTAAAGAAGAGGCAGGTAGACTGTGTGTCGTTGCTTCGTGGTGTCGCCGGAAACAACCAGTAGTAGCGAGTTTGAAAAGTGGGTTGTCGGAGTTGAAATTGAGATGTAGACGAAGATCAACTTGGCTAGAACAGTGGTTGTCGACGGTGGTGTGAGTAAAGTTAACGATGGTCGGCGGTGTGGGTAATGATGATTGAGGGTGTCGCGGAGGGTTTATGGTGTGGGAAGATGAAGAGGAATGAAAAGTTGTTAGATACAGTAAGGTGAATGCAAAAGGGTTTTTTGACTTGTTATCTTTAACCTCGGTTGTAACCGTACAATTACAACCGTCACAAATACATACGATGGCGGTTTTTTATTAAAAAATATTGTCACTTATCATTATTTTAACAACGTTATTAACGTCGGTTGTTAATACAACCGCCACAAAAGATTTATGGTGGCGTTTTTAATTTGAAACCGCCATAAATAAACTTTATATTATCACGTCGGTTCTTACTTTAAACCGCCACAATAGACCTCCTATAACATGAAAATTTCGCTCCCGCCATTTTTTTGGGCTTTTTACGTCGTTTCTATTAGAACCGCCACGATAAAGGCGTCACGATAGGGGTTTTTTCTACTAGTGACGTCCGGTACCAACCTGTATTGTGTTAATCATCCTACATGTGATGTTACAATCCTCAAATATGAAGCATTATGGACTATGGGGGTGACATATACACTACTTTGGACAACGTCCGGTACCAACCTGTATTGTGTTAATCATCCTACATGTGATGTTACAATCCTCAAATATGAAGCATTATGGATTATGGGGGTGACATATACACTACTTTGGACAACGTCCGGTACCAACCCGTATTGTGTTAATCATCCTACATGTGATGTTACAATCCTCAAATATGAAGCATTATGGATTATGGGGGTGACATATAATACTTTGGACAACCTCCTGTACCAACCTGCGTAGGGATTACCTACACGGGAATCATACTAAACGAAGAAACCGGCTCAAGGGTGGCAACATTGTATTAATCATCTACATTGTATTAATCATCTACATGTGATGTTACAATTCTCAAATTAGATTGAGCTTACTTATAAATCATTATTTAGTATAATTTATTTTAATATAATTAAAATTACTTATATTAACCATTAAACCATATAAACCCTAGAAACCGTAGTAAATGACCTATTTATCGTCAGAACTATTTAATAGTTCTATATAATGTAACCTAGTTGCCTTCCCTATTAAATAGTTACATAACATACACTTTATTATCAACCCCTCATATCTACCCCAATATTTAAATCCAAATTAAATATATTATCAGCTACCTTCCGAAGATGATGTTCAATGTCGACAAATGACGAATGTCCAAAGAATCCGAGATAGACATAATGGATGAAGATAGGAAGTCCTTTAAGGAAAATCACGTAGAGGACCAAAAAAATGCAATGGAATGGCTCTTTAAACGTACCCACACACTTGAAGAAGATGGTGTAAGGAGAAATCAAAGTCGTAACATAATTCTCAATCTGGAAGAGATTGTGAGAGATGGAATCTTTAATAAGTTAGCATTGGGAGATAAGAAGAATATGGCCGAGGTTTGCAAATCCTGGGCAAAATGGTTCCTCATTGGAACAAATGGTCCTAGGCTTGACAGAGTTTATGATCAAAGTTTGACATATAAACTCAGGCTAGGGAACGCAAGTCGTTAGTCGAGGTGATTTAGATGTTAAGAGATCGCCTCTGTCATTATATGAACGGAGAAAATGACAAAAGAAGCTTCCATCTTCATCAGAGAGTACAATTACTAAGTTATTTTGATTAATAATTTAATTAAGTTGGAGGACATGCATATTATGGGAACCTATCTAATATCTCTTTCTTATCTGTTGTTGTTAATTTGTTTTGCAGATTTTCTGGGTTGATGTAGAAGTCCCTTATCTCGAAGCAATATGATGGTTTTATTGTCTTCTTTTGTATTTGAAAATCATTATGTATTGTTGACATTATCGTTTATGCAATTTCAAATATCGTTTTAATTTGTGTTCCATTATCGTTTCGATGTTTGAATTTCAATTCATGATGTATTGTTCACATTATCGTTTATGCAATATGAATATCGTTCTATTTTACGATCCATTATCGAATTATATAAATTTGACTTAAGTTCGAAGTACAATTTTTAATTTTTTAAAAATTGAAGAAATAATCAAAACAAGTCATCAAGCTTCAAATATTTCAATATCGTTTAGATGATAATTTTAAAATTTCATGATATTTTTTTTAATCAAAAAAATAAATAACTAAAAAAATATCAATGGACCAATTGAAAAAGACACATGAGTAATGAAAGCAGAGACATCTTCATATAAACTTTATTTTTTAGTTGCAGAAAGGTTTCTCTATTAACAGGTTGTAATTAATTATAATTAAAAAAAATTTTGAGTAATCAACAGACATCTTCATAAATACTCTGTCTTGCACAATTATCCATATCAAATGTGATATTTTAGTCCCAAAACGTCTTTTCTTATAACAGTATTGATTTATTATAATTAAAAATTATAAAGTATTTAAACAAACGGTTCATATTAATCCCACTTCCCCGTACACGTCAACCGTCATTGGTCAATAAAAAGATAATTTCTGACAAGTTCTTACACGCGCCGTCCCTATTAATAGGCTCATTGGTTTACAATTTCCACCAATGGTCCACATTTCCCATTTTACTCATTAATCATATTAAATTGATTTTTAATTTAAAAAAAAAAATCCCACAAGTTAACTTAAAACATGGCGGATAAACGATGCCTCCGTGAGAAGTTTGAAGAAGATAAAAGGAGAGAAAAGGCCATAAGACAAGAACCATGGTATTTAGAAGTGAAAAAGAGAAAAGTGGAACAACGTCAACGGCTTGAGAAAGATTATTTGGATTTCATTAGAAATCCCCCACAACAAATTAGTCTCGACGGTACGGATAAGAGGTCATCTGCTTACCAAGTTGGTTCTTCTGAGGATTTGATGGTGGGGTATATATTACCCCGGTGCGGATGGAATGCAATTGTCGTGAGCAAAACAACCGAGCATGGCATCGGTGGTGGTTTCGGTCCGCGTGGCTAATGGAGGAGATGGAGGAAAAGACTAGAGAAGAATTGGACTTCTACGGCGTATATGATGGAAAATTATATTGTCCATGAAGTTATCTATTAAGTCTGTAATATTTTGGGATTTCATAATTAAGTTATTATAAGTCTTCAATTTAGTTATTATAAGTCTTCTACGGCGTATATGATGGAAAATTATATTGTCCATGAAGTAATCTATTAAGTCCGTAATAATGTTGTTTATGTAATATTGAGTTTGTAACGTTGTTAATATTTGATGGAATTGAATCAGAGTATGTTTAATGCAAAATAGTAGGAACTAGTGAATTCTAATATCTAATGGTTTTTAAATGTAGATACATGTAAAACGTAAACTTCTACAATAAAAATATATTTGAAATGAATTTATAATAAACCCTACCGATGCTTAAATTTTGTTGATTATACCTCTAAGACGTAAACTTCTACAAATATATTGGTTTGTGAAATTAACTTAATTTAAAACGTAAATATAACGATTTAGACAATTAATCCACTTGATATGAAAATAAACTCCATTAATGAAAGTTATGCATGCAAAATAGAAGTACAAAGAATTGCGAAAGATCGCTAACCCCGAACCCCCTCTCCCCCTCATAACTAAATTAATATTAATCCTTAGATTAAAGCTTGTTAGAAGTGTAGTCTTCTAACAATTATATTTTCAGATCCATATTTCCTTTTCATTCCTCTCGTAAGAACATTTGGCCTTGGTGACGGCGTGTTAACTGTTGGGGTTGCTAACCTTACACGGTTGCTCCTTCTAGCAGTTGGTGTCTCAACAATATCATTCTTGACCGGGTAGAGAATGACATCTTCATCACTTGGCCTTGCAACATCAACGACCCCGTTTATTTCCCTCGTGTACGGTGATCTCTTCTCAGCTTTGACTCGAACATTAGGTTAAACTCCTCCTCGTACATGTTATCTAGTAAGCGATTTGGAGTTCTAGGGATTCTAGAAATTGCGTTGGATACTGCAATTTTTCCAGATTCCTTGAGCATTTCCCTCATGAACATCCGTAAAGAAAGAAGATCAGCCATGTGGGCCTTTCTTTCCATCGACATTGTTTTGTATAGAGTAATAAAAGGATTTTTCTTTTACTAGAGTGTTAAGTTGTGTGTATGAAAAATTGAGGGAGGTGATTATTTTATAGTGTAAGCTTTCCCTCCATAATTACCCTAATGTAGTAAAATTTCCCTCCAAAATTACACTTAATGTAGTAAACTTTCCCTCCAAAAAACTAAAGGCCAATATAGTAAATTAAAAGTAACATATAACATTAAATCTAAAATATTGGATACAATTTAAAGAAAATTAACCACTATCTTTTTTTTTGGAGTATAAGATATACAATATATACATATAAATAACCTTCCTTAAATTCGATTTTCATAAATTTATATTTTAATCTAAAAGGCCATTGAGTTCTGACATTTCTTTAATATTCCAATGTTATTTCATGATGATATTGTTCTTTTTTAAGCTGCAAGTAAATTGTGTTTCTTAAGTTCCCTATGTAATCTTTATTATGTCATCTATTTACGAGGTAATGTGTTTATTAACCTAGTTTTATGCGTACGTTTTTGGTAGTAGGTTTAATATTTTAGTATAACTAATTTTGTTCATCAATAATTTATTTTGTAACAAAATAAAACATGCCATGAGTAGTAAACGAATTAACAATTAATTTGTAAACAAATTAACGTAAATCCTTCTCAATTTTAAATGACTTCAAGAAAACATAAGTTTAATCCTAATAAAGAAAGGAAATAGATAACAATTGACCGAGACAGATGGAGTATGACTCAAATGTTATCTAAATCTATTTTGAGTAATAGAAGAAAAAAGGAAATAGATAACAATTGACCGAGACGGATGGAGTATCAATCAACTATTATCTAAATCTATTTTCAGTAATACAAGAAAAAAGGAAATAGATAACAATTGACCGAGACAGATGGAGTATGACTCAAATGTTATCTAAATCTATTTTTAGTAATACAACAAAAAAGGAAATAGATAGCAATTGACCGAGACAGATGGAGTATGACTCAAATGTTATCTAAATCTATTTTGAGTAATACAAGAAAAAAGGAAATAGATAACAATTGAAGGGAGACAGGATGGAGTATGACTCAAATGTTATCTAAATCTATTTTTAGTAATACAACAAAAAAGGAAATAGATAGCAATTGACCGAGACAGATGGAGTATGACTCAAATGTTATCTAAATCTATTTTGAGTAATAGAAGAAAAAAGTAAATAGATAACAATTGACCGAGACGGATGGAGTATCAATCAACTATTATCTAAATCTATTTTGAGTAATACAAGAAAAAAGGAAATAGATAACAATTGACCGAGACAGATGGAGTATGACTCAAATGTTATCTAAATCTATTTTTAGTAATACAACAAAAAAGGAAATAGATAGCAATTGACCGAGACAGATGGAGTATGACTCAAATGTTATCTAAATCTAGTTTTAGTAATAACATTTCAGTAATGAACCCAAAAAGGAAATAGATATCAACTAACAGACAAATTTATAGTATCACTCAATAGTTATATTATGATAATTTAGGTAATATTTGAGTAATACACCCAAAAAGGAAATTTAGATATCAATTGACAGACAAATATGGACTATGACTCAATAGTTATCAAAATCTATTTTTAGTAAATAACATTTGAGTAATACATCCAAAAAGGTAATTTACATATCAATTGACAGAGAAATAGGTACATAAACCTAAGATCGAGGTATTTAACCATTCATTCCTTTAAATTAAATCGTTTGTATAGTTTACAATTTTTGCATGTATGCGACAATCAATTTAATAAGTCCTCAATCATAATTATATTTTAATTGAATATAAACGGTTTATGTGATATGAAAGGTTGTTATATTTGTTTCTTTTTACATAACGCTTTAATTTTTTTAATTGAATATAGACGGTTTTAAACATCACTAATTACAAAAATTAAAAAATTGTCTTTCTCCCCATTATAAAAGGAATATGGCAGTATTTTACATTCATCTACAAAAATAAAACTCCCTTTACAACACAAACCCTAGATCTCATATATACTTGTAAGGAGGACTCCAAACTTGTTCACAACTCTTGTTACTAATTGTTTGATCATTCATCAAGGTATTTTAACCATTCTTTCTTTTTTACTGCTCATTTCATCAAGATATTTAACCATTCTTTCTTTTAAATGAAATTGTTTGTATAAGTTTAAAACCGTAAACGATTTTTGCATGTATGTGACAATCAATTTAATAACCCGTCAATCATAACTATTTTTTGATTGAATATAAACGGTTTATGTCCATATTGGCGATGGGATATGAATGGTAGTTGTCATCCAATTTTCCTTTTACATAACGTTTTATTTTTAATTTAATTAACTAGTATGAATTTGGATGGTTAGACAGTTCATTCCTATATTAGTACAATACACTATCAATCGCAGAATCAAACTCGCTCGGTTGCGAGAGATTGACACTCGATTGGCGATCTAATAGACCGAGCGGAGGCGATAAGGCGCGGGCAATAAGTAGAGGGATGACCGAGCGTGCGAGGAAAATATGGAAGCTCTTATACATGAAGTGAAAGCTAATCGTGAACAAGGGGTGATTGAAATCCAGAAAATTGAGTTGGAGCTTCATCAACTTGAACTTCTTGGTTTTTAGTTAGGTTAAATATGGTTTATATAGTACGTATTTTGTAAGGATTAAAAGGTTGGTTTATATTTTCCAATGGATCTATGATTATCAACTACCCATTTTCCTTTTCAAATTCCTGTTATTTTTTTTAATTACTTTCTTACGTCCTTCGTTAAAAAAATACCCGTAATTTTACCAATGTGTGATGACTAATTTTAATCCAAAATAAGTCCGGCACATGAGGAGAACACGGCCAAGCGAGTAACAAACGCCACAACGAGATCTTATGCTACTACAAATAATTATGCAATTTAACTTGGTAGGACTGACCATTATTCACTTGGGCCATTAATATTCATTTTCCATGTTTCTATGTTAAAAACTGCACCATTAGGAATGTGGGCGATAGGGGAAAAGCCCAATCAAAATATAGGTCTTATATAACAATTTGGCCTCATTCTATTTATCAACTAACTTACTTGGGCCTTCGGTAACTAGACCCATTATTACTTCCTCAATTGGGCCATTTTCATCGATTACTTTCCGTCGACCCATTTACTTCCTCAATTGGGCCATTTTCATCCATTCTTTCTCGTCGACCCATTTACTTCCTCAATTGGGCCATTTTCATCCATTCATTTACTTGGGCGTCGGTAAGTAGATGTCATTTGCAATTTGCAATTTGCAAAGTTAACACATTACAAATTAAATGTTTTTCTTTTTGCAATTGATTCATTTTAAGTTTTTAAAACCTTAATAATCAAGCATAACAAACCGAGACCGAAATTATTTTTGATCGACAACGAATAATGGACAACTATCGTCAAAATACAAATTTAGATCAACAATCAATAACAAATTAAAGCTTCTTCTCTTATTTATGTACTATTATCACAATACAAATTGATAATAATAATACAAATACAACTCATGAATAATACAATAACCGACGAGCTAACTTTTCTGATTTAGTAGCACGTAACTTCTGAGATTTCAATTTAATATTTTCCGATGTCAATTGCCGTAACCTATCCTCCAAAGAGTTGTTTAGATCAATCAACTGTTCATGTTCGATCAACCTCCACGCATTCATCCCATACAAAGTAACCACAATCTTGGTCTAAAGATGCATTAAAAATTAATTAGAGCAATAAACATAGATATTATACTAATTATATTATTTTGAGCTATAAACATAAATATACCTTCCATAAGGGACAACGATAAAAAAACCTTCCTTTGTTAGGTCCATTTTTCTTCACGAGTTGACGGATTGGAACCAAGTTATGATAACAATGTGAATCGCAAGAACAAGATTGATTAAAACTCATATTAAAGATGACGGTGGTGTCGATACAATTGAAATATAGTATGAGATTTTAATAATTAAATATGATTATTAGATTTGGAAACAAAATATACTTATTTTTTTAAGGAATTATTAGATTTGGGAAAAAAAATATACTGATTTCTTTTATGGATTATTAGATTTGGGGAAAAAAATATACTGATTTTTTTAAGTGAGAGAAACGATTTTTTTTAGTTAGAGAAATGAGGTTAAAATAAATAAGAACATAAAATAAATATAAGAAACAAAAAATAATTAGTATAGAGATTAGTATAAAAAAATTAGATTAATTTTGCTAATGATCTTTGGAAAGTGTAGCAATTAATAGGTTGTCTCTTTTTGAATTTGAAATTCAAAATTTTCAAATTTATCCTTCTAAAAACTCATTTGAAAAAGATTCCATATGGTCCCTACCAAACTCCACTTGGCGTGCTCTCACTGGCCTGTGTACCAAGGCCCTTGTACACCCCGTGTACTTGTAGCCTTTTCGGACGATTTCATAGTATAATTTGCGATAACTGAATATTAATACCAGGTGTTTGGAATGCTAATACTAGTTGGTCGTTGAGGCAATTTATGGAAGACATAAATTAGTTATTCGAAATTAGAAATAATCGCCTATCGTGCTACAGAGTACTTTTTAGCATAGATTCGTTAATTTTTATGTGATTATATCATATGACGATTTTATAGTATAATTTGCGATAATCTCCTTATACTAAAAGAATAAGAAATCTCCAAATTTTCCCGCCTAAATGAATTTAACTATTATTAGGATTTCTTTATATCATATCTGTAATTGGGCTTTCATTATATTATATTTACAACTCGATTAGAGCATCTCCAATGGACAGCTACAACACGTTGTAGCTTGATTTGCCGATACGGTTTTTTAAGCTATTTTGCTCTTCGACTACATACCGCTCCAATGGTTGGCTACAACACTTTCTAGCTTTATGGGTCATACAATAGAATTTTCCTCCAATTATAAATTTTACTTTTTATTTTATTTTTATTTTTTAAAACCAAGCAACATGCTTGGTAGAGCTACAATGCTCATAAGCTACATCAATCTTTCTTCACTCCAATGGTAAGCTACTTGCTTGTTATTTTATAAAAATTGCAAGCAAGTCCCTAGAGCAAACCATTGGAAATGCTCTTATACCGAACTTTTCATTTTCCACCAATTAGTACAAAACATTAATAATAATAAATTTTACAATTAAATATCAAATTGAGTTAAATATCAGGTTTTATAATTGTTACTTCGTATTTTCTTTAATATTCGTATCTAAAAAATCGCGCATTTGCGCGGAATCTATACTAGTTGAATATTAATAGCTGGTGTTTGGAATGCTAATACTAGTTGGTTGTTGAGGCAATTAATGGAAGACATAAATTAGTTATACGAATTTAGGAATAATCAATATAATCTTGTTACCCCGTTTAAGTCATTTTTTCATATACATTTCTAGTGTTGCCATTGAATTTGGTGAGAGAGTGTGAGACTGACTACGTGCATTGCATGTGATCATAAATCTTTAACATGGCATTTTGATTTATTAAAACGAAAATAATATTACTCTATATTATTGTACTTTAAGTGAACTGATCTTAAATTCTTAGTGATTAAGATAGAGGTATCGTGATAATAAATTATGTTCCTATTTTTTTTTATTGTATTGATCTTGCGCCTTATTAAACATTAAAAAAAAATTCCATGGAAGTTAAGGGATAATAGTATTAGGAAAACTCAATTTTTTTGAGAATTTTAACTAATTTTTTTTGAGATTTATCCTCTAGTGAAAGCTGATCGCCTTTACTAGCCCTCACCGAACTCCACCAATAAAATACACAAATTTTTATTTAAGACAGGTATATTCGTCTTAAAATTAAAACAGATCAACTAGTTAGAGTAAAACAAAAGCAGAATGCATGAGAATAAACAACATATTTGTCTTATATGCAAATGTAGGATGACATTTGACTCATTTTAATATTACGATGGATGCAATTAATAGACTTTAGTGTACTACAGCGGGTGGTGTAGAATCTGAGCTTTATTATAAAGATTTTGAGTTTTGTTTTAAAGAATCTGAACTCACCAAAAAAAAAACTTAAAAAAAGCTCGTAAAAATTATACATAAGCTCAGATAGATGTGGGTTGATTGTACAATTATATTATACCACTGGAGATATTATGTTATTTGTAAGACCGGTATTAAGGGAGACTTATTGCTTGAAATAATACACGTAATATTAGCTAGCATGGCTTAAAGCCCTATTATTCCCCTATATATAGTGTACAATAACCTAAATGTTTTGGACACCCTCTCACTCATACAATATAGGTGATATATATTATATATACACAATTAATATTAGAATAATAATTTGAAAGGAGTTCATAAGAATGGCGTCCACTCCTGGTATTCTTACACATTGGCCATGGGAAGCTCTTGGCAACTTTAAGGTTTTTTTTTCACTTATATTTTCTTAATTAATGGCTCTTTTCGCTCGTATTCATACCGCATAGGCGCATAATAGATGTAATTTAGTCTTGGTATCACTGGATGACGCATGATATTTTTTATCGGTTGATAATACAGATTAATTAGTTATGTCTTGTCGAGTCAATTTCTTTTCTTTTGAGCCGTTTTTTTGTGTGTAATTTATCAAATACTTTATTCTTATATATACGAGTACAGAGTACTATGTATTATGACAAAGAGTCACCAGATTTTACAGTAGCATAACTAACTTCGATAATCCAATAATCCGTATTATATTTCTAAAATTTAAGAATATTGTGAAGTGAGTCTTACAATCGTACTAGAATATTTTCGTAATGAGAAAAAATCAAAATTGATGAGAGTATACTATGGTGCTATTAAAATATTTTTCAAAAATTCTTATATAAAACCGTTTTATATAACCATTATTGTAAAACCAAAGTGATTATTATGTACCTAAAAAACCCCATTAAAATAACTTCACCAATCACCATTTTCCATAATAAGGTCGTTATTATAAGTCTTTCGTTATATGATTTTACAATTAGATATTGTAAAACCGTTTTACAAAAGACTTGCTCCATTTCTTGTAGTCAGAATTTTGAGGTCTTGTTCACGCTTCATGAGTTTGAGTACTACTCCGTACGAAGTAAAGAGATGATGCACAGTCAAATCTTGCATGCTACTGTACTTCATGTACGTACTCCGTATTTATTAAGTGACGCCTGGTGACACCCTTTTATTTTCTATTTATTAACGTCATTACGACACCTTAAATTTAGGAACACAAATTAAATACTTGTTCAAGATGGTCATTTTGGTCTGAAACAATAAGATAGAATTTTGTAATTATTTTATACTTATATGTAACTATAGTGATCCAACTAGTGTTATAGTTTATAATGACTTATCGGGTCAGGTCGTATCAGTTTTATGTAACACTAAACCAAAGTGGCTTGGGTGTAGTGGAGTTTGGGAGTGCCTCAAAGCGTTGCAATGGCAATGAATTGAGAGGTCCCAGGTTCGACTCCCTACACACGGGAGTCTCATGATTCATTCTGTCGTCATCCTAAAGGATGTCTTACACAGACACGCGTGGTTTGCGGGGTATTGCGTGTCATGGGGGATTAAACCCCTCGTCACCAAAAAAAAAAAAAAAAAAAAAAAAAATGGAAATATGTAGTAGTATCTTGACGAAATTTGGCATGGCGTGGGCCAAATTCAACTTTGTATGGCTGGTGTAGATCTAAACCTTTTTGCATGAAAATTATGATAAATGGTAACCTAATAAACTAAGAAAAGGACGTAATAATGCATGTACAAATTTCTATTTTCATGTAAACATATGCACGTGTGTGCATACTCAAATTAAGACTAACATGACAAAAACAATATATTTACGGCAAAAGAGAGAGAGAGAGAGTTTTAAAGGTGCAATTAATTCAATCTCATAATTATTCAATAAATAACCAAACAAATTAAATAAATTTGGCATAATTTGTGGACATTTCATAGTAAGAGGGTAACTGAATTTGTTGCATTATTTTTGTTAGGCACAATAAACATGATATATGATGGGACATTCGTAAGATGATAACATAGGTAATTTAATAAGACCATGCTTAAATGACCTTCTATGCCTAATAGAGTTCTTTAACATGACAATATCATTACTTAATCTAGTATTTCATTGAACCTGGCAAAGTTGACTCGATCCGAGTGATCCGACTAGGGCTGTGCACACGGTCGAAAATCTCAAAAAGTTATGGACCTACGACCGGACTGGAAAATTCTGGTCCATGAGCGGACCAGACCGATTGGACTAGAATTTGTCCGTATTTGTCTACTTACATTAACTTGATAAAGGACTTATTAATTTTATACGTATAAAAGTGAAGAAATATGTATTGTTATCGTATAATAACGACAATTAAGCATATATAAACAACATTTATAAAGAATTTTATGTAAACTAACCTAAGAAAAAAAGTTAAAACGTAAATTCCGGACCGGATCAGCAAAAACTGTGTCCAGTCCGGACAAGAATGACCGAAACCCCAAGCCCTTAAAAAGTTTGGACCAGAGACCAGACCGGATTTGTTAGTTCCAGCGGTCCGGTCCAATTTTACGATCCCAACCCAATAAGACTGACTCGAGATACAAATAAACCCGACTCGACCCAAACCTGACCCGAGCCTTGAGTGACTCAATATTGGCATGATTAGAGATGGCCTGACCCAAAACCACCCGACTAAAAATTGACCGTTCCTCTACCATTGTCTCCAGAACAAATATAATTAAACTTATTTTCTTCGAGTTTTGCTTTAAGATCCGTCACTGAATGCTACATGCATTAATTTTCAATACGTCGTATTTATAATTTACGTAATTCTGGATCGTGAGTTCGTGACTAACATAGTACTACTTGTTTTCACTATGCATGGATAAAGTACGTGATTGTGGCACCCATGGTGGTTCATAGCATGTACTCGTTCGTAACAAAACCAGAGGATACAGATATCGTCTACCCTCTCATTACCTTACTCATGCTATGGAGGATGCTTCACAACCAGATTTGGATCAGTCTCTCTCGATATCGAACCGCTCGAGGCGATAACTTGATCGTCGATCGTAGTATCGAGTTTGAGCAAGTTGATAGGGAAAGGACCTGGTATTTTTTTTTGCACTCACCATAAATTTTCTATTGTTTTAACTAATATAGCAGCTAATTAATCAATTAGTAGATTATACAACTGGTTGTACGTAGTTTATGTACAACATTTTCAATGTTGTCGAGTTTTGTTATAAAGTTGTCGGGCTTTACTAATAAAATTGTCGAGTTACAATACAAAGTTATTGAGCTTAAGAGGAATAATTATTAAACTCAATAACTTTTTAAAATAGCTCAATAACTTATAAAATAGCTCGACAACTTTGTATAAAGAACTCAACAACTTTGAGTTGGTTGTACAATGCTAATATACAACTGGTTGTTGGATAGTATTTGTGCTAATTAATTAGGGTAATGATAGATACAGGGTCGTAAATAAAAATTAAATGTATTTTCTAAAGTGAAATTAAATTAGGTATGTATGACAAATTTAGGTGCATATTGGTATAATTAATGTTTAATTATTTAAGCTTTTTATCCCTTTTGGTGCTTTAAATACAGCCCTTACAATATATTATAATTTTTCAATTAATTAAGCTCATCAATTCATTTTGAAACTAACGCTTTATTATTATTGAATAAAAAAGCGCTTAATTAATTGGCTTTTGATTCATGGACCCGTAAAAGTCCTTTTAACAATTTATCTCGACTACAACAAAAAAAAATCACAAATAATCGGTCTCACTTAAAATAGTTGTATAAGTTATTATTATTATTATTATTATTATTATAAAACATATATATTAGCCTATGTAATTAAATGATAATTTTGTTCGTATCACAATTAACACTTATACAACATTTTAAGTTATACTCGTACTTATATGTGACTAATTCGATAATATACTCCGTCCAAAATGAAAGAATAACGAGTCTTTTACGGTTTTACCTTTGTCGATTTTGTTATTAATAGCTTGGTTAATTTTGTTTATGTTGGACAGGGACGACCAAATAGTGTTTAATTGGATATTAATGTACTTGGCATTTTGGGGACTAAAGTCTACAAGAAACATGGCGTTATGGCGAAGCGACGGTGCGATTCTAATGGCGTTATTGCACGCTGGTCCGGTGGAGTTCCTCTACTATTGGTTCCATAGAGCTCTTCACCATCACTTTCTCTACTCCCGCTACCACTCGCATCACCATTCTTCTATCGTCACTGAGCCTATTACTTGTATGTTTCATTCATATATACATCTTATACTAGCATAAATTAGTTCATTATTTCATTTATCGTTCATCATAGTATTAAATCTGGGTCGTGACATGAAACTGAATAATTTAATAGTTTTGTAAACGCTTGTATGTGTGTTTGGAAAGAAATCCGAACTATGGACTCTAGTCTAGATAAAATTGTCTTCTAAATAGAGAAACACGTGATTAAAATAGAAATGTAAACAATTGAATGAGAAAATAAAAACTGGATATTAAAATGACTGAGATAAGACTATGACCATCGTTTACCATATTGACCTTATACTTAATACCACCATGCATTGCAATCGGGTCCATTTGTTTGGTAGACGGAAAATGGAAATCGCCTACTAAAATGACCGAGTACAATATCTGATCCTTAGCACTTACTCTTTCTGTCCCAGTCTATAATTTGCATTTGCTTTATTTTCCCTTTACAACCTAAAGCAAACGTAAACTATTTATTAACGGTGTTATCATGATATGACAGCGGTTATTCATCCATTTGCTGAACACATAGTATACTATATTCTCTTTGCGATCCCTATGATGACAGCCGTATTAAGTGGTGTTGGGTCGATTGCTGCCGTAACATTGTATCTCACTTACATCGACTTGATGAACAACATGGGTCATTGCAACTTCGAGGTCATTCCTAAATCGGCTTTTACCTTATTTCCGCCCCTCAAGTATCTCATGTACACTCCCTCGTAAGTATTTCATTTATCGCCTTTTTTTTAATTATATCACTTACATTGACCGAAAAATGGACCGGATCAGATTATTTGGTCTGGACCTAATCCGGACCGAATTATTTCTGTCCAGACCTCGGCTCTCATTTTTTCAAGTTTTGATCTTTGGTCCGGTCCGATCCAAGACCGGTTAATTTAGGTCTGGACCGAAATGACCAAATATCATGTTTGTAAAGACTAATAATTAAAATAGAGTAAATTATCAAAAACTCCCTTTTAAAATACGCTTTTTAAAATTTACTCCCTTTTAAAAAAAAGTTTAAAATTTACACCCAAAATATTGCAAAAATTTAAAAATTGCTCCCTAATCTATATTTTTGCATTTTTATGACAAAAATGCCCCTCATTTTTTTATTTCTCATATGTTTATCGATCTCCATTACAACTTTACCCACCTTTCTACCACCGGAGGACTTCACGGTAAACCACCACAATCCTCCACTCAAAATCCACCATCATATTCGTTATATGAGAATAGAAACTTAGGGGCATTTTTGTCTTAAAAAATGTAAAAATAGGGGTTTGGTTGCAATTTTAAAATTTTTGCATTATTCTGGGTGTAATTTTAAAAAAAAAAATTTAAAGAGAGTAAATTTTAAAAAGTGTATATTAAAAGGGAGTTATTCATAATTTACCCATTAAAAAATTATGAATCAAATTAACATTTTATCTTCAAAAACATTATAAATTAATATTGTCAATGATTTTCATAAAAGGAGTTGACTAATTATTTAAATGCATTTTATTTAGCGGAATAAAAATGTAATTATCATATACGAAATAGTAAAAAACTAGTTTTAGGTCTAATTCGGTCCAAGACCGGACCGGGTCAAATATTCCGAGTTTGGTCGGTCCAAGACCAATTTTTTTTGGTCCGGTATTCGGTCCACTAAATTTTATTTTCGATCTTCGGTCCGGTTCAGTCCGGTCTTGAACCGATTCTCACCCCTATGTACAACTGTTTTACATAATAATTGTGTGATTTTGTACATGTTACAGTTTCCACTCTCTACATCACACCCAGTTCCGAACAAACTATTCACTCTTCATGCCATTTTACGACTACATCTACGGAACAATGGACAAAGCAACCGATACATTATACGAAACTTCTCTAAAGAAGCCTCAAGATGTTCCTCAAGTTGTTCACTTGACTCACCTCACAACACCACAGTCTATCTACCAAATCAGGCTCGGGTTTGCGTCCCTTGCATCCGAGCCACTGACCTCCAAATGGTACTTGTGGCTCATGTGGCCTGTCACATTGTGGTCCATGGTCACAACATGGATCTATGGCCGGACATTCATCGTCGAAAGAAATACTTTTGGAAAAATCAAGGCACAATCTTGGGCTATACCTCGTTATAGTGTACATGTAAGTTGATCATTTGGCTTATATAAGGTGCATATTGGGTAGAGCTGGCAAATAATAACACAACACAAAAACACGACACGAACCCGATACGAAGTTAACTGATTTGGGTTGAGGTTTAATGACCCATTTATGTAAGTGGGTCGATATGAACACGACATGATATTTAATTGGGTCGGGTTATTTGGGTTGAGCTCTCTAAACACGAACACGACACGAGTGACCTGTTTACTAAACTGATCCAAATTTTTCTTGTTCTTCATCACATAAATGTACTTATACTTTCCAAATATAGAAATGACACGAAAACACGACACGAACCCGACACGAAATTAATGAGTTAGGGTTGAAGCTTGATGACCCATTTATGTAAGTGGGTCGACACGAACACGACATGAGATTTAATTGGGTCGGGTTTGGGTTGAAGGGTTCCTGATCCATTTACATGTGACATGAACACGAACACGAATCCAACACGACCCGATCTGATTGCCAGGACTAAATTATTGCGCCATGTTTAGTAAATCATTTTGCTTTATTTATTCAGTTTTGAAACGTGACGGGCTGACGGCCTAAATATTTAATAAAAAAAATATTTCTTTGATTTTTTCTTTATTTAGGCCATTAACGTGGGGTCGCATTGAAAATGTTGATTCAGCCGACCTCTACAAGTCATTTAGCTTTATTCTATCGCGCATTGTAACTCCATTTTGTTATAAATTTGGTACAGTATCTTCTTAAATGGCAAAGGGAGGCAATCAACAAATTGATCGAAGAAGCGATTGTAGACGCAAATATCAAAGGAACCAAAGTTGTGAGCCTAGGACTTTTAAATCAGGGGGAGCATTTAAACGGGAATGGTCAAGTATACTTGGACAGACACCCAAAGCTCGCGGTCAAAGTGGTAGATGGTAGCAGCTTAGCTGTTGCAGTTGTGCTTAACAGCATCCCTAAAGGAACTTCACATGTCCTTTTCCGAGGCAGGGTCTGTAAGGTTGCATACTCGGTCATCTCTACACTATGCCACAAAGGCATCAAGGTACGCTTGATCCTTTTCGATGGACATGGCCCACATGGGTTTAATTAAGCCGAAAACATATTTTTTTTCCCTGAAAAGCTCACCCGGACCATGGCCTGGTTGTAGAGATGGCAGTGGGCCGTGCTGGGCCGGCAACCGTGCCACCCCAAAAAATGGCCCGGCCCAGGCACGCTAATTAGGCCCACCGTGTCGTGCCGTGTTTGGCCCATACTTGAATATCCCAGCCGCGGCCCGCCTATGGCACGGTTATTTTCGTGCTGGGCCGTGCCTGGCCCATGGGCTGGTCGTGCCTTGTTCATGGGCCGGCCCATCGTGCTATTTTTTTTTTTTTTTTTTTTTAAAAAAAACAAAGAACTTTTTATAATAATTGTATGATTTTAGTACTTTTTGTTTATTAATATAATAATTTAAATAAAATATATATTTTATTAAATATTAATGTACTTGATTAGTTGTATTTTTAATATATTCGATTTAATCAAATAATTAAGAAACGATGAAAAAAAGAGTGTTTTATTAAACGATTAAGAAACAATGTTAAAAAAAATAGCCTTGCTTGAACCCGACTCAACAACTTGATTATCATAAAACCCGATTCAACTAATTATCACAAAACCCAAATAACTAGTTACTAATTATTTTATGTAAGATTTTTATATATCACAATAATTCATATTTGTAAGATTGTAATTTGTAAGAATTAAGATAAGTAGAAGAATAAGAGATGGATTGAATTGTGAAGAAATGAATTGAATTAGAGTGGTATTTAACTATTTATAAATAAAATTATAAACAGGTGAAAAAATCCACCGTCCTTTGTCGGGCCGTGCCGTGCCTGGTACGGGCCGTGCCACCTCGTGCCTAGGCCGTGCCGTGCCTGGGCACGGAAATTTGGGCAAACTCGCGCCGCGGCCCATGTCCAGCCCACTCGTGCCTGGGCCGTGCTTCCTCGAAAACCACCCCGTGCCGTGCCGGGCCGGGCCTGAAGTCGTGCCTGGCCGTGCCGCCCACCGGCCCGCGGCCCACTGTGCCAACTCTACCTGGTCGGCATGTGCTCAGTGGTGGACCGAGGAAGGCTAGCAGGGGCGATCGCCCCCGCTGACGTTTAAAAATTTCAAAATTTTTAGTTAAAATTTTTGAATTTTTTGAGGGCCCTCTTATAATATTACCCTTTGGCCCCCGCTGCCTTAAAATCCTGACTCCGCCACTGCCTGTACTGAGCTTCGTCTCTAGTTGGACGACCAAGAAATTTAGCAAGAATGTTTATCAATGTTATCTCATGTGAATTTCAGGTTGCTACCATAAGAAAGGATGAACATGACAAACTCAAGAAGAGTCTTCCTACAGAAGACGGAGACAACCTTGTCCTGTCAACAGAAAGCCGCAATCATAAGGTACAATTTTCATGAGAGAACATGCATCAGGTAAATAGGTACGTAATGATCTTTTAAAAGTTACAGTAAGAATAAGCATTTGATGTTATTGCAGGTATGGTTAGTAGGAGAAAATCTGACTGAACTCGAGCAGTCGACTGCATCGAAAGGAAGTGTGTTTATTCCTTTCTCTCAATTCCCTCCCAAGAAAACAAGGAAAGACTGTTCTTACCTGAATACTCCGGCAATGTTGGCTCCCAAATCCTTTGGCAACTTACATGCTTGTGAGGTCTGTCTTCACAACATCATTGTTCTTTTATACCGTATATGAATCATTTTATGTAGGCTCACTAGCTACACCGGTCAAAACTCGACCCGACCTGAAATCTGACCCACCCGACCTTTTTTTAGGGTTACAAACCCGGTTTTTTTCAACCCGCGACCCGTTTAACCCGAACTCAAAATGACCCATTATTTTAGGGTCGGCCCGTTGGGTCAAAGGTAAATCATGAATTTTATTAAAATATTAATATTTATATATTATATTTGAAAAAATAGTTACAAAATTATTGTTTTTATTACTTAAATTTACAAACACAACTGAAAAGTCAATTTTATTTAATATTTAATAATAAAATAATTATTAAAAAAATTTATTTTAATAATTATGTCAATATAATTAATGTAAACGTTGAATATGATTATAATATTAATTTTAAATATGTTTTACCTTTTTAAAAAATATTTTTTCGATTAAATTGTTAAAAACTATTTCTGAACCCGTATTCTGACCCTAACCCGACCAGTGACCCGTATGACCCGATCCGTTTGACAAGTCTAAGGCTCACCGATAAAAACGCGTCAAATAACTTTCGCTAAAACATCTTATGATATGATGTGTATGAACAGAACTGGCTACCAAGGAGAGCAATGAGCGCGTGGAGAGTAGCCGGAATATTGCATGCTTTAGAAGGATGGAATGTCGATGAATGTGGCGATATGGTCTTCGACATTGATAAAGTATGGGAAGCTTCCCTTCACCATGGATTTCGCCCTCTATCGGCCCCTGCCTAGGCTCATCACCAATGCTTAGGACATTCATGTTTTATGTTGCTAATTAAAGCTATATGATTAAGTACTGCTAGTTCCTCGGCTTATTACTCTTTATTATATATCGCGTATTATTAGATGATACCAAGATCGGTACATGAAAATAAATATCAAAGATAATATATCGGTTTCTTGAATAATGTTAACTGCTAACTCATATACTCGTATACATAACTAAATCTAATCTAGTTGAATAAACTCGATCTAGAAACACTATTTGTACTATCTGGACAAGATTTGATCCGGATATGTATTAATAACCGAAATATGACTTGAAATTCGAACTGACTCGACTTATCAATGATACCATGGATTTGTTGTAGGGATTTGAGGAAGGTACGCGAAATCCGGAAACCATGATAATGAGTCAAAATTAATGATTGACTGTTAATAACACAATGAATAAAATATACACCAAGATCCATGCCTCACTATAGGCTGATCGACAAGAGCAATAATTTGTGTTCAACAACTACAAGAGATTCTAAGCTAATTTCAAGTTGTTGACTACAACAAGATAACAACCGACTCAGTATTCCCTTTTATCATTAAAACGAGTCAAATGTTATTACACTTATTTTCTCTATGCACAAATTTGCATATAAAACGCGTAATCCTAAATTTACATAAAAAATTCGTACCAAAAAAAAAAAAAAAACGTCAATTTTACCCTTATAAATTGTACGAATTTAGGAACGATCGCCCGTCTTGTTACCTCTTCAAATTCGTTAATTATTTCATGCACATTTCTGGTGTTGCCCGGCCATTGATTAAATATGGTGAGGCTGACGGTGTGCATTGGCATGTATTAACTACTAACATGGCAATTGGATTAATACAAACAAAAATAATGTTATATAATTAGTTAGCTTGGCTTATATATAGTGTACAATGACCCAAATGTTTTGGACACCCTCCTTTAATTTAAACACTCTAAAGTCTAAAGTCTAAAGTCTAAAGTGATTAAAAGTTGAAATAATATTGGAGAAATAATTTTGAGAGGAGTTGATAAGAATGGCGTCCACTCATGCTTTTCTTACACATTGGCCATGGAAATCTCTTGGCAACTTCAAGGTTTTTTTTTTTACTTCTATTTTCTTTTCGTAATAGTTCTTTTGTCTCATTTGATACCGCGTAATATGTGTAATAAGTAACTAGTTTAGATCCCGCGCAATAAATGCGCGATAATTGTAGAGTTTTATTTTTAGAAAAAAAAAATAACTATAAAACTATTTAAAAAATTGAGTAATGTCATGAAATGTATATATTTATAAACAAAATTAATGAAATTGTTTATAATTTTTTTATTAGCATATCATTTAGTTACGATTTAGCATACAAAGAACGAAATTTTCATCACAAAAAATTTAGAGACAAATTTTAAATAAGAGATTATATCAAAATAGGAAAGTAAATAAGAGATTTTATCAAAATAGGAAATGTAGTTTAGGCGGAAAAACATGAAACTTTTCTTATTTTTTTAGGTGCTGTTTGGCCAAGCTTAAAAAGTGCTTTTGTAATTGAAAAAGTAGTAGCTTGGCCAAACATAGTAAATTAGAGATTTTTAAAAGTCCTTTTGAAAAGTCAAAAACTTATTATTCACCCCCAAAAGGAGAAGTAGATATTTAATACTTCTACTTTTTACATAAAGAACCAAATAAGCAAACAAAAAGTGTATTAAAGTAATTAGGTCAAACATGTAAATTTTGTGAGAAACCGCTTTTACAAAAGTATGGCCAAACAACTAAAACTTTTCCGAAAAGTAACTTGTGAATAAACTCCTTTTAAAAAGGAAAAGTCATTTTCCATAAGCAAGGCCAAACAGCACCTTAGTAAATAAGGGATTATTGTGTGAGACGGTCTCACCATTACATTGTAATATGATACTTCGTGACTAACATAGTGCTATTTGTTTGTCTATGGCTAAAGTACGTGATTGTGGCACCAATGGTGACTCATAGCATATACTCATTCGTAACAAAACCAGAGGATACAGACATCATTTACCCTCTCATAGCCTTACTCATGCTATGGAGGATGCTTCATACCCAGATTTGGATCAGTTTTTCTCGATATCGAACCGCCCGAGGTGACAATTTGATCGTCAATCGGAGTACCGAGTTTCAGCATGTTGATAGGGAAACGAACTGGTATTTTGTTCACTCATCATATCATTTCCATCGTTTTAACTCATACTCCCTCTATACACTAATTTTCACCCCATTTGCTTTTTCACAGTCTCCAAGACGATACTTTGACCGTAATTTCCGTCGTGTAAATGTCACTTTTTTTTGGTCGAAAATAATATTTTGTGATTGATGGTTTGATAATATATTTACGGTCAAAGTTTAGTAACTCTGACCACCAAAAAGCAAATGGGGGTGAAAATAGGCGTGTGGAGGGAGTATAATATTACTTCTATTCAAATCCAAACACATTATTCACTTTTCGACACGAGCGAAGATTATGTTTGAGATTCTTTGCAATATATATGAGAAAATATAGACATGCGAGATCTTGCTTGATCTTAATTCGTTTTTATAAGCAAAATAAGAATATCAAATTTTTATATTTTTTTTGTAATGTAAGTAAAACTAAAAATATTTTTTTTGTAATTTTTATAGTTTACTGACTTAAAAGTAGGGGACCTAGTCCTAAGGAAGTCGGCTGCCACCAACAAAGGAAATATTCATGGTAAACTGACGGCCAACTGGGAGGGTCCCTACAAAGTGGTTGAAGAGATGAGGCCGGGCACATACCGGCTTAAGGACATGGGGGGCGTGCCCTTGATGAGCCACTGGAACACTGACAACCTAAGAAAGTACTTTGTGTAAGCGGCGGAGGTGTCCAAAACCAATGTCGGCACCCCGTCGCGCGTTTATATCTAATGAAGAAATATCCAAGTTCTCCGTCGGTCGATACGCTAGAAGAAACGTATACTCAGTGCAATTGAGACGCAAATCTAGCGATCAATATGCCTACACAGTTACGAACGCTGTCGCGCCGCAACCCCGATTACCTCGGCCAAAGCCGAGAGCGACGGGGATACGTCGGTCGATACGCTAGAAGAAACGTATACTCAGTGCAATTGAGACGCAAATCTAGCGATCAATATGCCTACACGCGATTCTGATTTAATTTGTCGCGCCGCAACCCGATTACCTCGGCCAAAGCCGAGAGTGACGGGGATACGTCGGTCGATACGCTAGAAGAAACGTATACTCAGTGCAATTGAGACGCAAATCTAGCGATCAATATGCCTACACAGTTACGAACGCTGTCGCGCCGCAACCCCGATTACCTCGGCCAATTCCGAGAGCGACGGGGATACGTCGGTCGATACGCTAGAAGAAACGTATACTCAGTGCAATTGAGACGCAAATCTAGCGATCAATATGCCTACACGATTCTGACGTCGTCGCGCGCACGCAACCCCGATTACCTCGGCCAAAGCCGAGAGCGACGGGGATACGTCGGTCGATACGCTAGAAGAAACGTATACTCGGTGCAATTGAGACGCAAATCTAGCGATCAATATGCCTGCGATTCTGACATTTTGTTGTCGCGCAACCCCGATTACCTAAAGCCGAGAGCGACGGGATCGTCGGTCGATACGCTAGAAGAAACGTATACTCGGTGCAATTGAGACGCAAATCTAGCGATCAATATGCCTACCGCGATTCTGCTTATTTAACGCTGTCGCGCCGCAACCCCGATTACCTCGGCCAATTCCGAGAGCGACGGGGATACGTCGGTCGATACGCTAGAAGAAACGTATACTCAGTGCAATTGAGACGCAAATCTAGCGATCAATATGCCTACACGCGATTCTGACGCTTGTCGCACGCAACCCCGATTACCTCGGCCAAAGCCGAGAGCGACGGGAATACGTCGGTCGATACGCTAGAAGAAACGTATACTCGGTGCAATTGAGACGCAAATCTAGCGATCAATATGCCTACGATTCTGATTTAAACGTCGCACCGCAACCTCCCCGATTACCTCGGCCAAAGCCGAGAGCGACGGGGATACGTCGGTCGATACGCTAGAAGAAACGTACACTCAGTGCAATTGAGGCGCAAATCTAGCAATCAATATGCCTACACAGTTACGAATGCTGTCGCGCCGCAACCCCGATTACCTCGGCCAAAGCCGAGAGCGACGGGGATACGTCGGTCGACACGCTAAAGACGTTAAACACAGTTGGGATATGCATTCAAACTGCCTCGGTCATACCGACGGTAAAAACGAAGGCACTCAATTAATAACGCAAGAAGACAGGTGAAGGATTGTGATCAAAGCCCCGGCCAAGCCAAAGGCCAATAAGACGAACTTTATTGAAAACAACTACAAGAAGAGTACAGACGACGGCCGTCCCCATAGGGATAAGCCTAAAGACAACCTACCAAAAATTTTACAACAAAACAAGGAAAGAAAAGCAAAAGATTACAAACATATCATTTGAAGCGCCAAAAAAAAAATGGCGGGGGAGGAAAGGCTCAATAGTTGGCCCCGAGCAATTTGAAGCTATCCGAGATGCCGGGTGAGTCTGGTGACGACCGCCCGTCTCCCTATGCCTGTTGCTGCCCTCCATCAGTAGCAGCAGCATCTTCGGTGGCCGGCTCAGAAGAGGGCTCGACGTTTTCAAGCGCCTTTAGCCTCTCAGCCTCCTTCAACTTTGCATCATAGGCCGCCTTGGCCTCAGCTATCTGAGCCGCCTTCGCCGCCTCCGCCTTCTCCGCAGCCGCTGCTTCCGCAAAGATCGCCATCTCATCCGAAGTGGTCAAATTTATCCCACGGGAAGGAGCGTCGGGGATGAGCTTTTTGATTGCCTCCCTGGTCGCCTCCTCGGCCTGGTCCCGGAATTGGGCGCACATTTTAGGGAGGAGATCATCTTGAAGCATTTCAATATCCTTCTCCTTTTGAGCAAGGGAGGCCCGCGTGTCCTCGAGCGCCTCCACTTTGGTTATGGAACAGATCCTTCCACTCTTCCCTCTTGGCAACCACGGCGTCATAAGCGCCCTTATACCTGTCCCGCTCCTCCATCATCTTGGCAGTAGCGGCATCAGCATCCTCAACTTTGGCCCTCTCGACCCCTAGCAGCTTCTCAGTTTCCTCCATACGCTTCTTGGCAGCAAGGAGATCCAGCTTAGCCTTCCCGGCTTCCCCCCTTGCAGCAGAGAGATCAAGCTTGAGCTTTGCGATCAGTGGCCCAGCTTGGGCCATGGCCTTCTCCTGCTCCATGATGTGGGAGCCGGCTAGTTGGGTCCACTTCGCCAGCCTCTTATATATTTTCACACCCTCTGCCACAAGCTCGGTGGGAGGAATCTTCTGAGCTGAGGAGTCAACGGTGACATTTCTATCACCCGCCTTCTCAATAGCCTTCTCGGTCGCTTACCTAATCGCGTTCGTGAGAACGGCGACCGCCGAAGGTGGATCTACAAAAAATTTACACAGAGCATCCACGTCAACATGCATCGACACATCAGAGAGTCGGTCATCGGGAATGTCCAACGAACCAGCTAAGTCTGAACCGCAAGTTAGATCCGTACCAGTCTGGACCCTCTTAAGCGGAGGGCCGGTTGGGGCAGTCTTCTCCCCGGCACCGGTGGAAGCAGACGGTGGCACTTTTCTCTTCTTCGGAGGAGAAGGGTCCTTAGCAACGGTCACCCCCCTCTCAGTGATATCGATGACCTCCAAATGATCCTTCTGGACCACTGGAGTCGAAGAAGGGGTTGGCACTGACGCCGCCGCCAATTTGGACGCTGCCTTCTTTGTTCTCCTCGGCACGCCTCCGAGAACCCGTGCCTGGGCCGCCTCCGGATCCAATGCCTTCAGCTGCCTGTCCATCAGCTCGTTGGGAGCCAGTCTGCGGTCACGCGCGTCAGCCGTAGGATGCCGTTGAACAACCTTCCCGTCCTTATCAAGCCCTAACCTCTCTAAGGTCCTCTCGCATGCATCCTGGCCAAACCGGTCTGCAAGAAATCAAACAAGAGTTACATAAAGGAAGTAAAACAAAGCTCTAAAACAGGAATGCAACAGGCAAACATGGGCCTCACACCGACCCCACTCACCCCGATTGAGGGCCGGTATGAGGCCAACACGGCAAAGCAGCTCATCCTGAAGGATAATCTGAGTCGGGGGCAGCCATCCTTTCTCAGCATCAAACAGCTGCGCCGCCCGTTTCTCCTCCGCAGTAAGAGGAACCATCGAAGCGTCCATCTTAACCTTACCCCGGGAAATACATTTCTCATATTCTTCCCGGCTCTCACACCGCAAGTAAACAGGGCTCTGGAAGGACCGAGGCAATGGGTAGTCCTCCGGCACTTGGACGTACACCCATCGCCGTTGCCAGTCCTTACAAGAAGTAAGCTTGGACACGGAGACGAAGCCTGGCTCCGTCTGCACGTTGTACCACCCCACTTTACCGGGGATTGACGGCCGTAGATGATGAAGGCGGCGGAATAAGTTAACTGTCGGGACCTCCCCCCTAAAGAGACAGAGCCACACAAAGCCGACTATCGTCCTCATGGCCAACGGATGCAGTTGGGCCACAGCGACGTTCATAGCTTTGATGATAGCCATGACGTATTCATTCAAAGGAAACCGGAGCCCATACTCCAGGTGCCTGATATACACACCGATGTGACCCGGGAGAGGGCAACAGACCGCCTGACCCTCCTCAGGGATAACGATCTTGTACGCCTCACCGAAAAAGAAATGGTCTCCGAAAAGAGTCCCACCGGAACAGCTCGCGAATTTATTAGTCCAGACACGGTCAAGACCGGTCGTGCAGGCCTCGCCATGATCCGGGATAGACGGCCTCTCACCACCAGAAGGAGTCCTCTCACCACCAGAAGGAGTCCTCTCACCACCAGAAGGAGTCCTCTCATCATCATCAACATCATCATCCTCATCCTCCCATTCCTCCAAAGTTTGAGGATCAACTTCGGGAGAAGGGGACCTAGGACCCCCAAACCTTATCGGGATGGCATCTAGTATCCCCTCCCCATCAAGACGCGACGGGGAACCCCCCGGCGCAGAAGTGCTAGTCCCAGCGTCAGCAGAAGACATGATAGCAATGATTATTTAACAAAATAAGAAGTGACGAAATGTGTTTGTTTACCTTGAATAAAAACACTCGCCGGAGTAACAACTCTGAAAATTAGAAGACAAAGAAGCCCTTGAAAGTTTAGAGAGAAGAAAATTTTGGAGAGAATGAAATTGGTGGCCAATTTCACGGAATAACTGCCCTATTTATAGGGAAAAGCCCATGAAGAAGGACCAATCAGAGAACAGCCCATGAAGCGCCAGCTTATCAGCAAAAAGACGCGTGTCAGACATGCAACCATGGAATGTCAATCGTTGCAACAGTTGAACGTCAATCAATGCAACAGTGACCAAGCGTCTTCAACACGCCCATTCACATCTCTTCGCCTATTCATCTTCCTCAACAAATTCCTAGGTATCTGCTCCCCGCCGGCCACATGATCAACCAAGCTACATAGCACCGGCCGGGGGCAATCAAAAACAACCCGCACTCTCAACCCTGGTCTCGGCCATTGTCACTTTCTCTTCCACATCGGATGTCCTTTAAACACCCATGCGGAGGGGGGATATATATGGTACGGCCTAAAAAGAACCAGGCCGAGGTAGAAGAAGCCGATGCGGAACATTTTTCACATGTTGCTTGCGCAGAATATACGCTCAACATACATCGAAGCCCATACCACGGCATAGACTACGCTGGGGGCAAATTGATGGGGCATATTCTGCACCGCTGACCAAGTCAACACTTTGAGCAAGGTCAAGGATATCCACAGCAAGGTCAACGACTTAGACAGCCTAGCCGATGAAGCCTATCGGCCTGTCACCTCGGTCTCGGCGTGGCAACCCGCCAGCCGGGACACATATCCGCGTACTCATATCCAAGACCCTCGGCCGGCCTGCCATGGGTCCAGCGGCCGAGGGTAGAACGGTCTTTCCACCTGCTAGCCACTTGGCCACTACGTGACAAAAGGTGAAAGTCTATAAATACTCCTCAACCTTCATTGAGGAAGGGATCCATAAATTAACCTAAGAATCACTATTCATCTGGTAATATCTTCCTTATCTCTCTACAATACATCCTTAGCCAAGTAACAACAACTTACCCCTCTAAGTTTACTGACTTGAGCGTCGGAGTGAGTACGCTTGGCACAAAGCCAAGCCCTCAGTTCGTTCATTGTTGCAGGAGAGGCCGAGAGGAACGATAGGGACGAAGGATCCAACTCAAGACATCATTCTACAAGCCACGGGTGGTAACAATACTTGCTCTGGAATTACACCCGGAACAATTATAATTTGTACTTGTCGAATAAAAAAGTACTTTGTTTATGGTCAATTATTCCATGAAAATCCTTCACATTTATGTTGAGCACAACAAAAATTTCACAATTACTTGATCTCACTTAAGATTATATCTAAATAAGGGATGTGTTTCAAAAGTAGGGATGTATTTTAGGCAGAAAAATTTTAAAGTTTGGAGCGTTTAAAAACAATGAGTCCCTATCGGCAAAGATGAATGGATAAGTGTACTAAACTTCTAAGGTTTGGGTTAAACATTTGAACTCCATCGATAAAGCTTGTAAATCCCCTATATACTAAAAGACTAACACAACTTTAGATTTTTCCGCTCAAGTTTGCCGCCTATGTATTCACCTTCTAATAAGTGGTCTCACTCTCATCCTCTTTTTATTTACATACCATAAATAAAAAAATTCATTTCCTTAAAGTTCTATTTTTACTAATAATGATCACAGATATTAAATTTCAAATTAAATTGTTAAATAACAGTAATTTAATTTTAATAATCATAGATTTTATCATTAAATTACAAACGAAGTTAGTAAATTAACCCTTATTATATATAGGAAAAATTACAAATAACCACCATGTATTTGCGTATTTTTACAAATAACCACCACGTATTTCTGTTTTTACAAATAACCCTCACACTTTCATGTATACTCCCCAATCATCACCGTATATTTGACCCGAGACAACGTTTTTCATATTTTCCGACTCTTTAATATTGGTATTCCGTGTAAATCGTTAATTAAAGAGTCGGAAAATATGAAAAATGAGTCTCGGATCAAATATACGGTGGTGATTGGAGAGTATACATGAAAGTGTGGTGGTTATTTGTAAAAACAAAAATATATGGTGGTTATTTGTAAAAATACACAAATACGTGCTGATTATTTGTAATTTTTCCTTATATATTGCCATTTAACAAATATGCACGGAATTATACTAGTTTGATAATCAAAAGCGGAAGCCCGGTCCTCAGCTTAGGATTGAACAGGGCCTTTGTATAGTATAAAAAATTGTCATTTGTTGGATTTTGTTATTGTTAACGTACATGGTTAATTTTGTTCATGTTTGACAGGGACGACCAAATATTGTTTAGTTGGATATTATTTTACTTGGGATATTGGGGATTAGAGTCTAGAAGAAACATGGCCTTATGGAGAAGTGAGGGTGTGCTTCTAATGTTTTTACTGCATGCTGGTCCTGTGGAGTTCCTCTACTATTGGCTACATAGAGCTCTTCACCATCACTTTCTCTACTCTCGCTACCATTTTTATCACCATTCTTTCATCGTCACCGAACCGATTACTTGTATGTCTCATTTCATGCATCTATACTTGCATAAAGGAAATAACAACGCAATCACCAATTCCCAAACGAGACCGCTACTTAATACTAGACTAGACATGACAAAATCAACCCGACACATATCCAACCAAACATGACTCCAACTTTATAAGATGATCCGTCCCAAATTTTTATTGTTGCAACTTATCATTATCCATAAAGAATTTGATAATAACAGATGAAATGATCCGACCTAACTTGTTTGCCATGTCTACTTAACACCATGTTTAATAATACAATGGGTTCCTTAGTTCGTAACAATTCTATGTCCTTTTATACACTCTTTGATTTGATTCTTAGGGTTTGTCTGAAATTCATGAAATAATTATTAGAGGGTAAAGTTTAATTTGGAGACAATTATTAGAGAAATTATTTGTTGGGATATTAAATTCCTTGATGACAGGTTTGACATTTACTAATAATGATTATTGAGGTGATCTTTCACCCCCATTAATCATTACCCAAAGGCCAGAGGGCCGGTGGGTTATATATTACCCTTCTATGAGAATAATGGATATCGGGACTCGGGGGTAAATAATTACCTTCATATCAGTTTTACCCCCAATCCCAGCAAGCCTTTACTAGTATAGTGCGTACTTGTTTACCATGGTGCATAACTTAAACTTATTTAATAATGGTGTTACAATCAATGGCAGCGGTCATTTTTTCATGCGCCCCCAATCCCAGCAAGCCTTTAATAGTATAGTGCGTACCATGGTGCATAACTTAAACTTATTTAATAATGGTGTTATATAATCAATGGCAGCGGTCATTTTTTCATGCGCCGAACACATAGCATACTATGTTCTCTTTGCGATTCCTGTGCTGACAGTGATATTAACTGGACTTGGCTCGATTGTTGCCTTAGCGTTGTATCTCACTTACATCGACTTTATGAACAACATGGCTCATTGCAACTTTGAAGTCGTCCCTAAGTGGGTTTTTACCCTATTTCCTCCTCTCAAGTATCTCATGTTAACTCCCTCGTAAGTATCTCATTTATTACCTTTAAATTAACGGTTTCTCTAATGACTGTACTCATTTATTGTTGTCAGAATCCCGATTCGATCTTATGATTCTACGATTTTACGATCCAAAAATGCTTGACCGATCCCGGATCCTACGATTCTATCATGTTTGTAGAATCTTACGATCCTATTTATTTGAAATTTTCTAGAGGTAGAATCATAATTCGATTCTACGATCTTACGATCCTACGATCCGACTCCATAGTAAACATATTAAAATATATTTTTATATAATGACTTTGTAAAATCAAAATTTCATCTAATTTGTAGAAACATGTTCATGAAATGATACTAAACTCATTAATTATCAATATTTAAGGTATAAACAAGTGTTTTGATCCTCAATTATATATTTTTTACCAAATAGAAAACTATATTTAGTGAATTTGTAGAATCTTACGATTCTACGATCCGATTCTACCAATTCGATCCTACCCTCCCCATCGATTCAAAGCAGAATCCCGATCCTAACAACATGTCTGTGTACTGTACTAACCGTTGAACTATTTCCTCCTCTTAAGTCATGACGGTTAAGAATTTTGTTTTAATATATGCGTCATTTTCGGTTTTCAATCGGCACTAAGCTATATCCAGTTGTGAATAAACTGAATATACATGACTCATCCATTGAGTTTATTCTAAAATTTTGATGGATCTTTGAAAAAATTGGGATTAGGAATTAGGATGTCGTATTTTTGTGAAGTTGTGATTTCAACAAGATAACTGTGTGATTTTGTACATGTTACAGTTACCATTCTCTACATCACACCCAATTCCGAACAAATTATATACTCTTCATGCCAATTTATGACTACATATATGGAACAGTGGATAAGTCAACTGATACTTTATATGAATCTTCTCTAAAGAAGTCTGAAGATGTTCCTCAAGTTGTGAGGTACAATAATATGTTATCATTTCTCACATAATTCGTCATCATATAGGGTTAATAACCTGCTTATTTCATCTCAATCATTTATTTACTAAACATTTTATTGCTGGTGTGTATGAACAGAATTGGTTACCAAGGAGGGCGAAGAAGAGTTCAACGTGAAACTAAGGAATAATGTTTTTTTTTTTGGCAACGATTAAGAAAGGTTCCATGAGACAATGCACTTGTAACAAATTTAATGCAAACACTCGTGTATTTTAAATTCATAGCAATCCTTGAATGTAGTTAGAAACTTTGAATCACGCATCATAGCAATCTCCTCTTTATACCTAATCAAAGACTTAAAACTCTTACTTATATAGTTTTTTTTAACTCGACATGACCTAATCAATACTCGAGTACTCGAGTGATGAACCTCGGTATGACTTGAAATTCGAATTAACTCAATTCAACGAGGGGTCATCTGGACTGAAAACTCTTTTCAGTGAATGACTCGAGAATAACACTTGAGAGCTGAGACCTTTTTACCAGGCTCCAACAACCAATATATGAACATGTGATAAATACTTGAATGTTAAGTCCACTACAAGAGGTCTATAGGTACAATAACAATAGACTCACCCTAAGTTAACCAAAATTTCATCGTAAAACCAATTATTACGAGCTCCTAATTTTCAGCTACATTATCAGAATATCAGTTATCTTTTCAGGTTATAATTAACTTTTCAGTTTCTATCTACTTTTTCGGGGTTTCAATTACCTTTTTTAAACTAATTTACCAAACGAAGTCTAAGCTTATAATAATGAGATTTTGAAATTAGGGCATGAGTCTCGAGTATCGACTCGTGTGAGAGTCGAGACAGCTGAACTTCTCAATTGGCTATGTAGTGTAGTAAGGCTCTATTCTTTCATTATTTGTTACATAATTTCCACTCAGTTCAATTCAATTTCAGTTTAACTTTATTCAATTCAGTTCAGATTCATTTTTATTTGTGTAAAGGAAGTCACAAGACCGAATATGATGTTAACAATTTTTAATCCTAAGTCATAAATACCACCCCTCCTGAATCATGATTTTACCTGTTAAGCTAACTAAAAATCTGAAATCTTATTCAATTTAGTTGGCTTCAGTTAGTTCCAGCTAAACCAGGCAAATGGGTCAATATGGCCGGTTTCGGGTCGGCTCACTTCGAATATGGGTTGTTTGAGTTTGCAAGAATTTAGGTCGAGTCGCGTCAAGTTATTTTGGGTTCGGCTCATTTTCGGGTGGGTTGTTTTCAAGTTATTTGGAGATATTGATTAGTATGCATAAACATTCGGTTCGGGTTGAATGAAGTCGGGTCAATTTGGATTGCAGGTCCTCAATTAGGAAGAGGATCAGATTATTCGATCCGGGTCATCCGAATTGGGTCAATCTTACCGAGTCTAGTTTAAGCCGGAAAAATTCGGGTTATAACTAAATAACTAATGCACCCCGTTCCCTCTCTCAAACCTTCACTCCATACAAAACCTCCCCAATTTAAAACCCCCAAATCAGTAACTCAATCAATTCAAGTAATCTTCCCAATTCCTAAACCCTAGAAACTTTCTTCCAGAAATCGGCAATGGATGATGAATTAGTTGATAAAGTAGTGTTGCGATATCTGAAGAACAAAGGTTTTAACGAATCAGAACTCAAATCATATGAAGATAAATTAGTTCATTCAAGAACAAGTTCTTCCCCTTCTCCCATTGATCCTCAGCTTTCGCAACTTCTCCTTCACTTCGGTTCCGAGTAATTTCTCGATTCCTTCAATTTTATACTTTAATTTTTGTGTAATTTTGTTTAATTTGAATTAAATTGTTGAAGTTTGTGTTATTGTTGTCGCTGATTTTGATTTGAGTTGTGAAATTAGGTTTTTAATTGATGTTTTTAATTAGGTTTTCGTATGTGCAGTAATTTGAGTAGTTGAGCAAAGTGATAATGTTAGCATCTAAATCAATTTCTGCTTCCATTGTTTGATTTGAATTGAATTTTTGAAGTTTGTGTTATTGTTGCCGATTATTTTAATTTGAGCTGTGAAATTAGGTTATTAAGTTTCGGTATGTGCGGTAATAATTGTTTGTCATTGTTGTGTTTAGGTCTAGTAGTGATTTGAGGAGTTGAGCGAAGTGATAATGTTAGCATCTTCGTCGATGTTGTCGATTTCTGCTTTTTTTTTTCTTTTTCTTTTGTGTGATTTGAGCTGATTTGTTGATGTTTGTGTATTTGTCGTTGATTTTTTTATATTAAAGTTGTGAAATTAGGTGTTTAATTGATGTTTTTGTTTAGGTTCTAGTGTGTACAGTAATTTGAGGTGTTGAGCAAAGTGCTAATGTTTAGCATTTTCGTAGAATTCTGCTTCCATATTCTGTGTGTGATTTGTTTGATTTGAATTGAACTGTTGAAGTTCGTGTTATTGTTGTCGATGATCTAGGTAGCACCAAAACGGACACGGACACGGACACGTGACACGACATCCCGTGAAATTTAGGACACGAGACACATTATATAAATTTAATAAAATATATATTTTATAGTTATAAACATTCGATTTTATTTTTATAAAAGTATTTGATATTAAATTTAAATAAGTAAAGGTAAAACTTGTCCATGATTATAACTCATTTTCATTTCCCATCAAAACCCATCTTCTAATCAAGCTATTTCAACAGCTCATTTCCCATCTAAAGTAACATCATTCACCCCAAATGATGTCCAAATGTTATGGACACGCGTAGGACACGGCCCAAATACCATGGACACGCGTCGGACACGTGTCCAAATAAATGTTGAAAGTTAGACACGGCTTTATAGGCGTCCGACACGTTTCGGCGTGTGTTCGAGGAGTGTCGGTGTCGGACACGGTGTCGGACACGGGACGGCTGATTAAGAGAAGTGTCCGTGCTACCTAGTCGATGATTAGGTTTTTGGTTGATGTTTTTGTTTAGGTTTTGGTATGTGCGGTGATAATTGTTTATCATTGTTGTGGTTAGGGTCTAATAGAGATTTGAGTGAGGATGGTTGAGCAAAGCACTTATACGTAAGCATTTGAGAGTAGTGCAAACTGCAAACTGATTTTTTAGGACAATTGTTCATCCCAGTACCAAGCATTTGAGAGTAGTATGTTGGATATATAAACTATTTTGGGAAAGTTGTTAATGAAAAGAATAAATTATCTTCCGGTTCTATTAATAAATAAATGACTGGCCGTTTGTTGGGAAGATTCGAAGAAGCGAGTCTGTTTATGCCCTCTCTTGCTTTTATTATGGTTGAGGTGATGAAATGTCCTGCTCTCCTCAAGCTTTCTCCTCTTAGGAAGTTGTAATAAAGCACTTTGCTCGCACAGTTGTACTAGCTTTGAGTTACGTTGTGTTTGATGTCTTAGCGACATTGATAATGGCGAATCTTTGCCTTTTGCTTGATGTTTTCTTTTCGATGTAGTGAGATCAATTAGCTTATGTTTTTCTCTGGAGGAAATATTTTTGCAATCAATTGTCAATGCTGAACTGTGCTCTTTTAGGTCTGAGAGCCTCCCAGCACAATACCAGGATGGATATAGCAAGCTCAGATCATGGGCTTATGGTTCGCTTGATTTATACAAGGTTTACTTTCTGCATTTCCGCAATCCCTCTCCCAAAATATAGTGCATGCAATGACACTACTGGTTCACTGTACTTCCTTTTCTGTTTTTTTCCCTTCTCTTCATTTGTGGATGGGAGATGGCATGTGAAAAATCCTTACGTTCCCCAGGTGATTACAATCACTTACCAAATAAATTATTTAACAGTTCTCCCTATTTTTTTCGGGAAGTAAAATGGTAGATTTTGCACTGAGGTGAACATGAGACAAGTTGGTGTCCCGTGTGGCCGTGTATCTTGTATGCTCTATGCTACAATAGATTTCAGTTATTTGCTTTTCTACTGGAGTTATTACAAGTCCAAACTTTTTACCTTTGCTATTTTTGAAAGACTTACTTCTTCCTCTCAGGGTTTTTTATATTTCGAGTTTTCCCTCGACCAAATATGAACTAGGATGAAAATATTGAGTAAAGAGGTTTATATGAGCATTGGTTTTGTTTTGAACAGCATGAGTTGCTTCGAGTGCTTTATCCAGTATTTATCCATTGTTTCATGGACATTGTTGCAAAAGGGCACCTTCAAGAAGGTAACATGTCAACTACTCATTTTTCAGCTACATTGAGAAGATGTATATGTAAGTAATCCTGATTCAGACTGATAATGATCACAGCCCGTAGTTTTTTCAATACCTTCCGTGAAGACCATGAGGTTATGCACCAAAGAGACTTACAAAAGCTTGAAGGAGTCCTTTCTCCTTCTCATTTGGAGGTTAGCGGTTGTTCAAAAGTTTTGAGCCAGTAATTTTGCTCCGGTTAATCTGATTTTTCTCATTGTGACCGTGGAACCTGTGGCTTTATGAAAATTGTTCAGGAGATGGAGTTTGCTCACACATTAAGGCAGAGCAAAGTGAACATCAAGATTTGTCAGGTTATTTCTTGAGTCTTGACTTTTTAAAGCCCTGAGAAGAAGTAAACCACAGATATATATTTTTTCGCTGGTTCTCATTGTTTCATACAGCAGCAGATGGTAAATTGTTTAGATGATCTTTTGGCATAATAGATCCATACCGGTAAGGGATCAGCCAAATCAATCTACAAGTTACCACATCATACAGAGAAGCTTTTTTTTTGTTAGAAGTTTATTGGCATTTGGCAGTAGTAGTAATTTATGAGTCATGCATGCTTGACGGATATTAAATTGTCTTCACTGGTACTTGTGGACAAGCGCTCTTTATTTATATATCTGTTATCCTTTATTCTCGGCAGTAGTAGTAATTCTTTGATGTTTCAGATTTGTGTGGAAATTCTGGCTGAACATCTGCTTTGAACTTTGTTTATGCAGTATGCTCATGGACTTCTTTATAAATATCTGCACAATAATCAATCAATTACAATGCTTGGAGTTATAAACGAACACATCCACTTTGACCGTACTTTTCTCTTCTGTCTTCTGCCAATCTTTTCATTTTCCAGCTGTTGCTCTTATCTTATGGCTCTGTATTTTGTACACAGCTTATCCTGGTCAACCTAGTTCAATAATTGATGATTCTGAAGCAGTGACCATAGTTGGTGGTGGCCAAGATGCAGTTGACTTGATAAACCAGAAAGAAATTCAATGGGGGGTAAGAACATATTTTCTTAGCATGCCCTTTGACATCCACTTCAGTTTATAGTTTTGATTTCATTAGCCCTGTTTACAATCTGTCTATCCATCTTGTGAGATGCTGTTTTATGTTCAGCATGTTTGTTGATGTCCATGGTGTTGTTAGATGCTAGAAGATTCATTAGAAGATCGCTTGGAGAAGACTGGCGGTTTACTTTTAGAGTCTGATAAAGTTGATGTTGAAAACAAGGAGGCGGAAAACGAAGAAACCAAGGTGCTTTAGTGCTTACGCTACCGGCTCTTTCTCAGTATGCTAACTGCTATTGATATTTATAATTTGTTTGTTTGTGTGTAGAAAAAGTCTGCTGATGGAGGAAAACAAGCCGCACCATCCAAAAAATCAAAAAAAGATAAAGTTAACGTAGCGGCTGGAAAACCTGCACGACCTGAGGCCAACACTACATCCATAGCCCCAAGAGTCAAACCGGAGCTTAGTTTGCCCGTAATGTATTGCACTAGTTTGTTACTTACATTTATCTGCAACGTATACGTGACCTTATGCCTTTTCTCATATGAGTGAGATATGTAGCATACTATTGTCAACATTACAACGTAGATGAGTTTCCAATCACCGTGTTCGGAAAAAATCAAACTTATGTGTTACCTTGATGGGCAGTCAATATCCTTTCCCTTCCCTCTGTCCATTGCCCCCTCCACAAACCAAACTTCACTGGGCACTAAGATTTGACTCCTGCTGGCGGAAGTTAAGTGGTGTGGGAAGTAAAACATGCAATGAACTGTTTTACACATGCAAAGCCAATGAACATAGATCACTCTTTGAATCAATGGCAATGACTGATCTGTCACCTCTCCAAAGTAGATTATTTGCAATAATTGCATATACATATCTTGTTTATCTAATATGTATATTAATTTCCATAGGCCAATTGAAGTTGAGCAGTCTATCTTGGATGACCTTCGAAATCGTGTGCAATTGAGTAGTGCTTCCCTACCGTCAGTATGCTTTTACACATTTCTCAACACACACAATGGGTAACATGTTTTTAGCCTTATCATCTTAATTATTCTTCTTCTTGTTTATTGTTTTCTTTTGTTGTGACTAGTTTTTTATTTGTGTTGCATTTTTATGTACTGTTTTTTAGTTTAAATTGTGCCTCGATTTCACATGATGGTGCTTTGGTTGCTGGTGGATTTTCGGATTCCTCCCTCAAGGTACTGTTACATTGCTATATAATTTTTTTGTTTGTTTGTTAGTTGACCGTTTGATAAAAAAAAATGTTGTCCCTATTTTTACTTTTGGTATGTTGCCCTTTGATAGGTTTGGGACATGTCAAAACGTGGGCAACAAACGAGCAACTGTATGTTCTAGCAATCTCCCTTTCTCTACTTGTCTTCGATTCGACAAATCATCCATTTGTCATTGAAATTTTATTTTCCTCTAATCTGTTGGTTGTAGCCGGACAAAGTGACCAAGAGGCTGCAAGCAATGATAATGTGCTTGGTACAAATATAGACAATAGACCCTACACTTTATTTCGAGGTCATTCTGGGCCTGTTTACTCCGCCTCTTTTAGTCCTCTCGGGGATTTCATCCTCTCTTCTTCAGCTGATTCAACTGGTGTGCTCTTTAAATTCTTTTGGCCTCCTCATACGGCTTCTTGGTCTTGCTTAATGGATCAATCTCTTACGTATTCTTCAACAAATATTATGATTGCAGTGAGGCTGTGGAGTACGAACCTAAATGCCAATCTTGTGTGCTACAAGGGTCATAATTATCCTGTTTGGGATGTGCAGGTAAACATCCTATATAGACTGGACGTGCTATACACGCGTTTTTTAATGTATATTAATTGTTTTACTGTCCTGATAGCCCCTTGACCAAATGGGTTTATTATGCAGTTCAGCCCATTTGGACATTATTTTGCTTCTTGTTCTCATGATAGAACAGCTAGGATATGGTCTATGGACCGGGTACAGCCGCTGAGAATTATGGCAGGGCATTTATCAGATGTCGATGTGAGTACATAGATATTCCATCTTTTATTCATTCCTTGTTTTTGTACATCTGTCCTATATGAGTTTTTGTACTTTCTATAATCTGTCAAATGTGTTTCACAGTGTGTCCGATGGCATGTCAACTGTAATTACATAGCCACTGGATCAAGCGACAAAACTGTTCGTTTATGGGACATACAGAGCGGGGAATGTGTCAGGATATTTATTGGTCACAGAAGTATGATATTGTCATTAGCTATGTCACCTGATGGTCGATATATGGCATCTGGTGATGAAGATGGCACCATCATGATGTGGGATCTTGCTACTGGTCGTTGCATCACTCCTTTGGTTGGTCACACGTCATGTGTATGGACCCTGGCTTTTAGGTAAACATCATCCCTTCATTTTTATCACCACATAAAATTTCTGATTATAATCGTCAGGTGCCTATATAATTAAAAACCGCACTTCTGCGCAAGGCCCACTAAGGAAAAACGTGTCAAGCCGCCTTAGGTGTGCCTTCTACATAAGGTGCGGCTAATGGGGCGCACTATATAATGTCAACGTTTTTTCCTCCAGTTCTTTTATTATTTCCTTCCCTTTGCCTTGCTATACATAGCTTTTATTTTTGTACATGTCAACCCTCTCTAAAATTCTCAAGGACAGTATAGTTGCCGAAAATTATTTTAGAAAGAGTTAATTCACAACTCACAAGTTATATCTTTCGTATACCTCATTTCCGAAACTTACCGCTTCTAAAAAATTCTAAACGCATACCTTTGTGAACCTTCAACTCAGATTTCGTACCAAATTTTAACGCAGCACAGGAAGTTTCCAACTGAATTCAAAATTCCCCTCCTACGTTGTAATTTTAATACCAATTCTACCCTCACTCATTCTTATAACACCTCGATCCCTCCTCTTTATCAATAAGTAATTTGGCTCTACTTTGTTCATATCAGCGAAAAGAAACCATTTTAGGGTTGGAAAACAAATTAACAAACATGTGTAATTCACACTCTTATTCTCCAGCAAAATTAAACAATTAATGCACATAAAACTACCAAGATTAATCTTAATGTTATAGAATTATTTAAAGAGGACAAAATACGGTGCCTCTTCTAACTCGTTTCCAAATGTTTCAAAGATGTCGACTATGGATTCGCAAATAATTGTTTTGTTTTTGGAATGAAGTTTATTGTTTTTCTAAAGCTGATGATGGAGCTTTAAAGAAGAATTTTGGCTTGGATGTTTTTTGTGCTATTGAGTAATGAGAGCAAGAGAATTAGGTGTCTTGTGGAGTGTAGTTTAGAGCAATTCGGTTATTTCATCGTCATTTTTTTTAATGAATTTAAGATCTGGTGTGGATTTTTAGTCCTACGTTCGCAAAAGGTACAAGTTCTGAATTTCTTTTTATGCAAATATTTCGTGTAAGTTTGGAAAAAGAGGTATATATAAAAGGTATATGCTGTGAATTTTTCCAATATAAAAATACAAATGTCTTCGAAAATCTAAGTGCCACATCCCCTCAGTATGCCTTGTGCCTTTTGAAATAAAACTATTATCCATCTTTCCTTCACACTTCCATTCTCTTTCTGTGCTATGTATATCAGTGGTGAAGGCTCACTTCTTGCATCTGGATCGGCGGACTGCTCTGTGAAACTGTGGGATGTTAACTCAAGCACAAAGACAACTAAATCAGAGGAAAAGTAAGTTCATCTAGAATTGAGACGAAACCGTATTCAATCTCTGAGTTTGAAACTGTACCAATAATATGTTGCCTGCAGAACCGGGAGTATAAACAGACTAAGATCATTGAAGACGCTTTATACAAAGTCTTCTCCAGTCTACTCTCTAACGGTAAGCTGAAATTTACAACTTGGGCTCTATAACTTTAACTCGGTTGCAACACTTGCAAGTATCGGACCCAACACAGTGTTAGACGCAGCTATGTATCAAAAAAGTTCCATGTTTTTTTCTAAGATAATTTTTCGAAAGTGTCACGTCTTATCGAGTGTCTTGACGCGCAACACATAATCAAACTAACCATAGTGTCGGACGCGGCTGTTTAGCAAAGAGTTTCATGTTTTAACCCCTAAAATTAATTGTTGAGGTGTCGTATCTTGTCTAAATGTCGGACACAAGTGAAATGTTAGGGTAAACACAGTATGCTACTTCTTGGGGTTGTGTTTTACTCCCAGGAACTCTGACGCTAAGCTCATTTTGCAGTTTTCTAGGAGGAATCTGCTATTCGGAGCTGGGGTCTTCTCTAAACCTTCATGACTGATGATGTTACACATTATGGTTCCTGTGACACTGTCAGCTTATAAATGAGGTACTTATTTAATTAGGTACAGTTTGACTTAAGGGACAGTTTGCAATTTAGCTGTTACAAATTCAGATGAGATTTTATTGTTTTGTTTTAAGGTATGTACTTTTTTTTTTACTGTAGCGCTTAATTGGTATGCTTGCTAAACAAGCGTTCTTAAATGAAGATGTGATGTTCTAAGTTCCTCTCATCGTACGGAGTATGCACATCAGATCAAATACTCCATGATTTTAGTATAGTTACCATGTGAGTCCCTCTACCCCCAACCCCCCCCCCCCCCCCCCCCCCCCCACACAAAAAAAAAAACATTATACCAAGTATAAATGAACATAGTATTGCAGGTGACGGTTTCAGTATAAAACTGGGTAGCTCTATCGCTAGGCTCACCGTGGTCCTTGAATAGTTCAATGTTTACCTACTATTTTAAGGCATTAATCGCCAACTCATCTTTTCACCTACGTAGAATTGTATTCCCGAGTTAGGTCTGATTTGTTTTCAACTTGTATGTTTCTTTATCTTGTATTTCGCATATTCCATGTCATGCTGGCATGTTCCCGTGTTTTTTTGTCAAATGAATCTTAAATTTATAAGACATGTGCTCCAAGTGATGGAGTGCTTTGTAGTATGATTGATGCTCACGACTCGTGAGTCACGAGTCATTTAGACTTTTATACTTGGTCAAACTAGAAAATTATTACCGGAGTAGTGTTTAAGATTCATGAGTCTTTTAAGTGATGAAATCACGTAACATTGTGGTCTGTGGAGCGACATAATAGCAAAATTGAATACATTGACTGTTGGATGAGCATGAGTATGGTTGAAGGTTGTTTCATGCAATGGGCTTTTTCGTTTCCTTGTAGTATTGAGAGTACAAGTCTATTAGAAGTATATCTTTTGACTTTTCTCTATTTTTTTTTTTTTTTTGGCAGCGGTAAAGAGTAATTTACCTCGTTCATATCCGACTCTTAGAGTCATATTTTATTATTACATTATTCGAATAAGAAACTAAACTAAGGACGGGGGTGATAATACTTTTCTCTATTAAAAGTACTATAAACCCATAAATAAGAAAAATAGGATTGCAAGCAAAGTTCCCCAGGTGAGGATTAGAAGTTGCAAACAATTTCAAAAATTTTTACACCGTTGTAGTCTTGTAGTTGATTTCTTTTGCTGGAGTTGTAGTTTAGTCGTCGATAGAAGATTTTTATTGTTTGCTAATCAGGCTTCTGCTGTTTGAACTTTCTTTGAAGTAATTGTTCCTTTCGGACTTTTATTCAAATTTGTCACAGATTAGTCATATAATATTTTTTTTTTTTTTTACAGCAAAGTCCTATAATAAATGTGTAATAGAAGAGTTGCTTGATTATTCAGAGGTATTTTGTGGTGCATGTTTATTTACTTGTGAGAATTGAGATTGTTTCATACAAGATTTTGCAATGTGTCGTTATATTACTTATCCAATATAGAAAATAAATTTATTCTTTTAGTTTTTTATTTTCCCCCATTTCTTGAATTTTCAATACCTTCCTAACATATGTTTACGTAAAATACTTTCAGAGTTACGGTGTGAAATGTATTTCTAGTTCTTATAGAAGGGTATTTTGAAAAAAAAAAAAATTATTTGATTCTTAATTATTTTTTGTAATTAATACTTTAATAATTCAGTTGGCCTCCCTTTAAACGGATATCAGTTGAAGTTTAAAATGGGTCAAGTATTACCCCATATAAATGAATGGCACAAGTTTTTTTGTCATTCCCTAAATACTCTACTTTTCTGTTTCATCTATCTGTTTTGACGTTAAACTATTATCGATCTTAAACAAGAGTTTTATGCTCATAATAATAATTATATGTTATATTAGGAAGAAAATGAGATTAGTAAAATATTTTTTTTTGGTTAAAATGAGCGCACTATGTCGCGAGTGAAAATCAAACCCTCAACTTCATGGCTGAGGTAAGAAAGCTCTTACCACTTGAGCTAACTCTCGTTGTTGATAATAATACGAAGTATTACTGTTAAAGAACAGTCCGTCTCATTATAGACGGCCACTATCCGCCTATAGCTATAGACGGATAGTGGCCCTCTCACAAAAGTAAAGTGGAAGGGCAAGTCGGGGTATCCATTTTTCATCCACTTGCACTACCCACTTTCATCTGTGAGAGGGACACTATCCGTCTATAGCTATAGACGAATAGTGTCCGTCTATGATGAGAATTTGTGGTTAAAGAAACAGACTAGTTATTCCTTACATTATGGCTCACCCCATTATAATGTGGTGATTAGATACTCCATACTCAAGAAGTCAATGGAATGGAATGGAAGAATAGTGAATTAGTGATCTACAAAATTTGCCAGTTTGCCACTACTCTTTGCTATTCTTCTTCTTTTAAAAAAGCTTACAATAAATGCATTACAGCAGCTGAATCTCGAATTTAATGTGGTCTTATCCCACCTAACCTGACATTTACATTTATTCTAGGTGCATCTCAATTCACAATTACTCCCTCTAAAAATTTGTGGAATGAATAAGGAAATAGAAACGAAAAGTATATTACAAGAATACTCTTTTCTGATGAAGAATTCAATCTCAATAAGTTTTAGGGCATCCCATTTTCGCAAATGACATAAATAGAATTGTAATAGCGGATAACGTTAGTAAAGGGCAATAGGTGGATTTTGTAGCATATTTGACCATCAAGCAGAATTAAGAAAAGATATTTGGTAATTAGCAGATAATTGTATGATAATTAGATTATTTTCATGTATGATAATTAGATTATTTTCATGTACGACTTGAACATGCTACTACTTTATGCTGCTATAAGTAGCATATTCAAAAATAGTAAATTATGATCAATATACTACACAATTTATAATTGAACACATGAAATTGGTAAATTGATTGGTCAATCTACTTTTAGACCTGAATTTATTAATTTTGCCTAAATATCGTTTACCAAAGAGGGTCGTTGTCCTATGCTAATGCTTGAATATTTGTACCGGACACAATGAACATAATAGATTATGCACAAATAGGATTATACATCCAGTTGTATATAGAGCATTGTACAATTAAGGTATAAGAATTCGAGCTTATATGTATTTTTTTCTGAGCTAATTCAAAGTTGATATTTTTAATGTGTAAACTGTTGCGTTCAATACTTTTTAATAAACCTCATATTCTTTAACATAAAGTTCGGATACTATATTACAAAACTCGGATTCTACATCGTACAACTGGTTGTATAGTCCATGAATTGTAGATTATGCAGGTCTATAAACTATTATGGGTCGTAAATTGTACAACGGATTCTTAAGAGACTGCCTAATTACATATTTATAACCACTAATTAAAATATTGATTTCGATTTGATTTTTGCCAAATTACCAGAAAACTTGATCACTTGGAATAGCGATTACAAATTTTCCACATCATATATCATAATTAGAAAAAGAAAGATAATAAATAATTTAATTTTTTTGGTACAAGCAAATAAATGTAGTAGGCGTAGGGAGAGGGCAACTAGTAATTACAAGTAGTGCAAGTAAGTCATGGGTTGGCCCATGAAATTAGTGGAGTATGTACCATTTTGTAGTCTACAACTTCAAATTTAATCTCGTCCATACAATAATAGTGGCCAAGTTTTTTACTACTTCATTACATTGTGTACCTAATCCATCCTCATGTTTCCCCATTAGCCTAACCTTAACCGTACCCGTAACGAGTCAATGTTCGATAGCACTTAGATTAATAGGTAAGGGATTAAGTTCAATCAGATTCATTTCATTTATATCATTTTTATATGTTAGTTCAAATTTTTCTTAATCACTTTTTTAATGGCGAGGGAACATGCAATCGCTACTTTTGATGTGCACTGACTGAACCTCGAGTATGCGTTAACCTGCAAATCGCAAATCACAAATCACGTATGTCAAATCAATCACCTTTAAGTCAGTAGTTTATAAATTATAATTTTGTGCAAATGGAATGTAAAAAAGAATAAACTTTGTAAAAATGCCAAGGGGAAATCATTATGTCGTAGGTTTTGACTAAATTGAAACAGTTAAACTAATTGATTAAAAATGAAATAATTAAATAAAGTTATCAAGCATGTGAGGTTTTTGAGTGAATGGAAGTGACCCACGTGATAGAGAGGAAACGCGTACAAATCATTAGCAATTCACAATACGCAAATTCTTATTTCAGACGGGCTTTTTTCCCTCTGAAATAAGACGGATAAAATGTTGTCATTTTTTAAGAAAATGTAACCAATTAATTCACAAAATGTTATGACTAGAGGTATTATTTTTTACCCTGAAAATAATGTGAACAATAATGGTAACATGTTTATCAGAAAATAACATTTTATTGTAAAATGATGACATGTTATCCGTCTTATTTCAGACTAAAAACAGCCGTCTGAAGAAAAACGGACTGTTCAAAATATGGAATCAATTTGATGATTACTTGGGAATTTATAAATCAAACGGCAAAATCTCTCTTGCCTAAAGTCCAACTTAGAAATATAAATCGCGTAATTGCTCATTCATTCATAAAAAATATACTGCCTTATTAAGCCTATGACTATTTTTTTTTTGGCTTAATTTAAGCTCTCATTTAACTTATTTAAGTTTACTTCAACTCAATTTAGCTCGTTTTAGTTTAGCTCAGTTTATTTCAGCTCTTTTTATTTCAGCAAATTTCGATTCAGTTCAGTTTAGGTTATTTCAGCTCTATTTATCTCGCCAAATTTCGATTCAGCTCGTTTCAGTTCACCTCTATTTATCTCGCCAAATTTCGATTCAACTCTTTTAACCCACTTCAACTCAATTCAATTCAGCTTAGCTCATTTCAGCTCAATTCAGTTCAGCTCAACTTTATTCTGTCTAAAAGAACATGACTTAAGTTTAATAGATGAAACAAAAGAGGTTACTTAGATACTAATAAAATATTTGTCACATATATACAAGTGAAAGCATATTTAACCCGTTTTCATCTTAAGATGAATATTATCATTTGAAGAGAAACTTGCTAAACTTACAATGCTTTTCATTAGTGATTGTAAGTGGTTGGCTCGAGTATACAAATTGTAAAAGGTAAAACTTAATCCAACACTTAGTTGACATTTCAAAATCAAACCACAATTTTTGAGTAGTTATTACGAAAAATAAACAACAAGATGTTATCATTTGAGTTTTGCCTTTTAACTTTTTATCACTTTTAGGTTCTTAGCATAATAAAATTATGGACAACAAACTGAGCAAACAATACATGATTATGCAAATTTATCTTAAATAAGTAGCGTTTTTTTGGATTTGAAACTTATAGGATCTGAATCGAATCAACTTATAAGATCTCGAATCGAATCGAACTTATAAGATCGAATCAACTTATAGGATCTCGAATCGAATCAACTTATAGGATCTGAATCAATCAACTTATAGGATCTGAAGTTAACTTAAATTAAGTGACTTTAAGTCCAAAAGAACAGGGCCTAACTCTTTAACTTGATAGGAATAAATATACACAGTAAATACATATCTTAAGACTAATTATTTTTATTCTTGGTGTGATTTTAGGATTAATTATAATGTTACAGAGTAATCCCTATACCCATGAGTCGCTATTTCAATATTATGTTATTACTTGCAAACTGCAATTAGAATAAAAGGATCATTATGATTGTCCTACTTCAATGCAAGTATCCAATTTATGTGTCTATGTTAAGATGAACACAAGATCAAGTCATTTGACAAGAAAGAACCATCGACAAAATCAAATGGCAAATAATGTCCTAAGAAACTCACAAAACAACAAAATGGACATCAATAAAATGACATACCTACACTTTATATCTTTTTTCCTAAATTATTCGATTGTTAAAAAAATACAATACGAGAAGATGACAAAAGTGTACTCTGTACTCATATGAGAAAATATAGCAAATAAAATTGACGATACTCTTTTGTTATTCTCGTATAAGATCATCGTCCAATAAGATTAATTTACTTTTCATTAATCAAACAAAAATAGAAGTACCAAATGATATACTTCACTCCGTAATAACTAAATTAATACTGATAGTACCTTTAAACGTTCTTATACACGATTAACTAATACCAAATCGATTTATAATACTCTAATCAAAACATGTCACACTTCCTCCATATCAACATCCACATTTTTTCACCTAGTTAAAACAAATTTTCACTACATTACAACTTCCTCCACCCCAAATTACCCCCAAGAAAAACATGAAAAAAATAGTTACAAAAGGGTAGTTTTGTCATTTCAACTACCAACAAACATCAACAAACAAACCAATCCAAACCGAATAAACCAATCAAAACCGAGACTGGATTCTCTGTCCCATTTCCGTATCCAAACGGGTCACTCAATTACATTGGAAAAGAAGAATAGAAGAAGAAGAAGACAAAGTCAAAGTCAATGATTATGATTTAGTCTTCCAAAATCAGCTAATTTCCTCGATCTATTCGCACAAAACGACGCCGCATCAACCAATGGCGGTTTATTACTATTAATTTCACTATTGCCACTGGCCGGAACCCTAATTTCGCCGGAAAATCCCGATTTCTCGCACCGCCGGTGTCGCGAAGGACTAGCCCTAACAAGAGGGCTTAAACAAAACGCGATGCTCGCCGCACGTGCTGGACTCGGTCTTACACGTGCCGGACTCGGCCGATTCATCCACCTCGCCGGCGACGATTCTGCTGTGTTATCTTCTAACTCGTTTTCCGGCGACATTCCTTTGTTTCGACACGTAATTACCGTCGAATTGTGAGAAATTATCGTTGAATTTGTATCTGAAGTTGAATTTGCAGACGATTTAGTCGACCTAGATCGGAATAATTTCGCGATTAATCCAAATTTTGATTTTCCGGAAGAACTCTGTGATTTTTTCGGTGGATTTATGGTTATTAATGGAGTAGTATAAAATCGCTGAATTGGTTCGGATTTTCGGCGGGAAATGTAGGGAGATACGGATCGAGGAAAGATCAATGGCGGCGGTTGTTGTTGCTGCTGTAATTGTTGCAATTGCTGCTTACGACGATCAAAATTAGGGTTAGGGTTAGGATTAGGATCAATGGAGGAGTTAGATTGAAATTGAATTGGGGATTCTGATTGTTTTTCAATGAGAATGAATAATTTGTCGCGTAAACAAGACGCGCATACGCCGACGGAGCTACTGAGGTCTGATAAATGTTTCTTGCACCTCATTGATGAATAATCTTTGAATTTACAATTTATTTGATTATTTTCTCTCTCTTTGATTTCTATCCCCAATTTTTTCTGGGATTTTGATTGGAGAAATTGGGTTTTTAATTTAGCAAATTGGGTTTTCTGGGATTTTGATTAGGTCAATTGGATTTTCTGGGTTTTAAAATTAGCAAATTCGTAAAAAAATTGGGTTTTCTGGGTATTTAAATTGGTAATAAATTGGGTTTTCTGGGATTTTTAATTGAACAATTGGGTTTTCTGGGATTTTAATTTGAGTAATTGGGTTTTCTGGGATTTTAAATTGAAAATTTGGGGATTTCTAGGATTTTAAAATAGATAAAAAAACAAAAAAAATGATTTTACTAGGAATTTCAATTTCAAAATGAAGGTGTATTTTGGGAGTGTGATGATTTGGAAATATTTTTAGGTTTTGGCATTTTGTTCTTGGGAAAAGGTATTGGATTAATTTGTAAAAAAAAAATTGGGGAAAAAAAAAAGAGAGATTGTTGAGATTGTGAAGGGAGTGTGTTGTCTACAAGTTGTGAGCTTGTGACTTGTAAGGTGTGTTGGCTAGTTTAGTGTGTTTTTTTTATAGTTGGAATATGGTCAACCACAATCTTGTATGTTAATGGCAATGGTTGCATAATCAACCCAAAATGATTTATTACCATAGTTAAATTAATTGGTACTTCTCACTATTACTCTCGGAATAAATGTGAGACGGTACTGTATAAAGAACGTGATTGTATCGTTTTACCCGTTTTCTGTAGTGATTGTCATGTGAAAAGAGAGATAGAGAGGTTATTATGCTTAGTTGGTTGAGCTTTGACTTGAGTTTTTTTTTTTTTTGTCCTAAGCGAGCTAGTTGAGTCTTGGATCTCGTTTTCTGTAGTGATTGTCATGTGAAAAGAGAGATGGAGAGGTTATTATGCTTAGTTGGTTGAGCTTTGACTTGAACTTTTTTTATTTGTCCTAAGCGGAGCTAGTTGAGTCTTGGATTTTAGGGGGCGTTTGGTTCATTAGCATGGAATGGAATGGATTGGAATATGAATCCATAATGGTATGGGGTTCTAAATCCATTCCTTTATAAACTTGTTTGGTTCATCTTAAAATTGTACAAGGGTGGAATGGAGTTTGATACCAAGGGTAGAAGTTGGGTATGAGATTCTAGGGGGTTGGAATGGAGTTAGAATCCATTGGGTATCTAACTCCATTCCAAAATACTCCAACCAAACATTGGAATGGAGCAAATTCATTCCAATCCATTCCAAGAGAGCCAACCAAACACCCCCTTAGTAAAGTATTGAGTAGGAGACGAAATTATAGAGATGATAAATGTGATCGACCAAAAATGTGTTTGTTATCATTTTTAGGTACTTTTGTTTTACTAGTGTGAACGATTGTGTTTGACGGAAAATAATACGTTGAATCTCCTCCTTGTAAAGAACAATAAGTTGGTATGAATACCCAACAATAATAGTTGGGCTTGTAAACAATTACTTATGGAAAAACTTTTTGGACCTTTCCATTGTTTTTGCTTGATATGATCCGTCTTGTATTTTAGAAATGGAAATGGTGACCTTAATTCTCTTCCAAAAGGACGATGAATCATCGAAACATTATTCGAAAACAATTTAGTCAATGTTTCATATATAAACGTACAACCATGAGTGAGTATAAATTATTTGTTTCCCTCCTTTCTTCTCTCGTATTCAATTTCCATTATCATGATGACATATCTATTAGACTATGTAACTAATATAGATAAGTTAGTTATGCAAATCAAGAATTAGTTACATGATTAGTTAAGCTGACTCATATTTAGTTAAAGCTAACTTGAGTTGGTTAGAAGGTTGTTAGAAGCCACTGCTATATATAGCTGATCATGTACATATCATTATTCACCTTTTCAGAATAATAAAATCATAATTCTTACATTCTCATTCTCTCTAATCATGTTATTACAAACATCAGTTTAATATGGTATCAGATACCAGTTAAAGTTCGATCCTCACGATCTTCATCTTCTTCATCCTAATTCTTCATCACAATCTTCATCTTTCTCATCAAATTTCTTCATCATCATCATAAATTCGCTTCCGCTTTCACAAAAGATCAAGAAAATCTTATCAATCAAAACAAACTTTCTTTCAATCAATCACTATGCCTGAAGAAACAGAAAACAATGATCATAGTTACGACTACTATGATGATCCACTTTACTTATCCTCGTCTGATCAACCATTCTCACATCTGGTCACTCCACTGTTTGATGGTACGGATTTTTTGGGTTGGAAACAAGATGTTTTGATGGCTCTGGCATCAAAGAACAAGGACTGTTTCATAGATGGAACCTTCACCAGGCCACCAAAAACTGACAAGAAATTTCATCAGTGGGTTCGTTGCGATCTGATGGTCATGAAATGGATCCTTAATTCTTTGGATAAATCCATTCGTGATAACCTCAAATATGTCAAATCTGCACAAGAGCTTTGGGAAGAATTACTGGAGAGATATGGGCAAGCAAATGCAGTTGAGATCTATCAGCTGAGGAAAGATCTTGATGCTGTTAGTCAGTCTAACATGTCTTTGGTCGAGTATTACAGCAAGTTAAAGAACTATTGGGAGACTTTAGATAGTTTAGACCCACTTCCTCAATGTTCATGTGGTAAAATTTCACTCTGCACTTGTACTCTCATGAAAAGAATTGTAGCAAGAGAGAATAACTCCAAATTGATTCAGTTCTTAATGGGTTTGAACAACAGTTTTGACACTGTCAGAACTCAAATACTATCCTTAGATCCTTTGCCTACAATTAATAGAGCATTAGGATTGTTGCAAAAAATTGAGAAACAGAAACAAGTGGTTGAATCTGTTGAAGTTCTGAATGAGGCTTCTGCGTATGCTGTGTTCAAGTCTTCTGACAATACTACTGCTGACAAGAAGACCAGGAAGTATTGCAGTCATTGTGAAATGAACAATCACAACCTGGATGAGTGTTTTTGGGCAAATGGGTGTGCACACTGTGGGAAGCCAGGTCACAAGATTGACAAGTGTTATCGCTTAGTGGGTTTTCCTTCTGATAAAACTGGCAAGCAAGCTGACAAATCTGCAAAGCCTAAGCCTAAGTTCTTTAAGGGCAAGCCTGGTTTCAAGAAGTCTGCTAATATTGCTGAGATTCTTGAAAACTCTCCAGAAGATAATCCATTGGTTTCTTCAGATGGTGCTAGCACTTCACAGACTTTTGATTCTACTATGTTGGATGGTTTGGTCAATTCTGTGGTTGATCAAGTGCTGAAAAGGATTTCTGATAATGTTCCTTCTCTTTCCTCCTCTAACTTTGCAGGTATTCTTTCCCTTTTTCATGCTAATGCTGCTAATAAGTCTTTGATGTTACATGACTGGATCATTGATACTGGTGCTTCAGATCACATGACCTTTAATGTTAGTTTGATGCATGACATTAGAATTTTGCCTAAGCCCTTACAAATTGGTCTTCCTGATGGTAGTATCAAGTATGTTTCCAAAATTGGTTAAGTGTGCACTAACTACCGATATTGTGTTGCTTAATGTTTTGTTAATACGATTTCAAGCAAAATTTTCATGTCTGTCACTAAGCTAATTGATAATAACAAGTTGTTTGTGTTTTCTCTGCTTTGATTGTTCTTTTCAGGACCTTTCCACTAAAAAGATCGTTGCTCTTAGCGCAAGCAGGATAGGAGATTTATATAGATTCCAAAATGCTAGTACTATAGAATTAGTGAATAAAGTCGTTTCCTTAGTTTCAAAAGTTTTAGTTGATCAGGCATTGTCTTTACATTCTGCTAATAATTGTTCAAATTCTCAGTCTGTTGAGTTGTTACATGCCAGATTAGGACATGTTGGTTATGATAAGTTGAAATTTGTAACAGCTGTACATGGTAATAAGAATAAAACTTTGAATTGTGAATCATGTATTTTGTCCAAGCATCATGTATTGCCTTTTCAAAACAGTTATTCTAGAGCTTCCAGTTTGTTTGAATTATTGCATATGGATGTTTGGGGACCATATAAAACCCCTGCTTTATCTGGTGCTAAGTACTTTCTTACAATTTTAGATGACTTTTCACGCAATACATGGACTGTTTTGTTTCAGACAAAAGATCAAGTGTTTAAGCTAATTAAAGATTTTTTTGCTTATATTAGCACACAGTTTAATGCTAAACTAAAAATCATAAGGTCAGATAATGGATCTGAGTTCTTACATCATATGTGTGGCAATTTATTCAAAGATATGGGTCTTGTTCATCAGACAAGTATTGTAGGAAGACCACAGCAAAATGGGAGGGTTGAACGTAAGCACAGACACCTTCTTGAGACTGCTAGGGCTATCAGGATACATGCTGGTTTACCTATAAAATTTTGGGGAGACTGTTTATTGACAGCTACTCATTTGATTAATATGATGCCATCTTCTGTACTTCAATGGCAAACTCCTTTTAAACTGTTATTTGGCAAAGATCCACCAGTAGGGACTTTGAAGGTGTTTGGGTGCTGTTGTTATGCGACTATGCCCCCTACCTATGCTGATAAACTAGGTACTAGGGCCAGGAAATGTGTGTTTCTTGGATACCCTCACCAGCAAAAAGGCTACAGGCTTTATGACCTGTCTACTCATAAAATATTTGTTAATAGAGATGTTGTTTTTAGAGAAGATGAGTTTCCTTTTAAACAAAAGATTTCAGACACAGTCTCCCATGATAAGTTGGTCAATCCAGCTACTTCTACTATTCTAATATCCAGAGGTTATAATCCAAAAGACAATAGTACTACAGATAATAGAGCAACAGCTGACAATTCTGAGACTTCACATGGTCAAAGTCAGTCTGATAATAATATTCACATAGATACAAATGACAATACTCTACAAACTACTTCTGATGGGTCTCTTTCAACTGAGACTCAACAAGATAATAATCTTAGAAAATCTACAAGACCGAGGCAACCATCTGTACTCTTACAACAGTATCATTGTCCTCTGAAATTATCAAGTTTAGCACCTACATCAAATACAGCAGCAATACTTCAAGATTTGAGGCATTTTTCTTCAGACTATGTAGCTTCTATGGCTAGTGTTCTGGTTGAAAAGGAGCCATATACTTTTAAACAAGCAAGCTCTCAACCTGAGTGGATTGCTGCAATGCATAAGGAGATCCAAGCCCTGGAACAAAATCAGACATGGGAAATGGTGGATTTACCAGAGGGTAAGAAACCAATTGGATCAAAATGGATATTCAAGATCAAATACAAAGCAGATGGATCAATTGAAAGACATAAAGCTCGGTTAGTGGCAAAAGGCTATAACCAAGTTAAAGATAAAGATTATAAAGATACTTTTTCTCCTGTAGCAAAGTTCACCACAGTAAGAGCTTTGTTGGCCATAGCTGCAGCAAAAGGGTGGAGCTTGCATCAGCTGGATATCAACAATGCATTCTTGCATGGGTATCTGGATGAAGAGGTGTATATGTCTCCTCCTGAAGGCTATAGAGCACAGCCAGGTCAGGTTTGCAGACTGAAGAGATCTCTTTATGGGTTGAAGCAGGCTAGTCGTCAATGGAATAAAGAGCTCACAAAGTATTTGGTTGGGGCTGGTTTTACACAGTCTAAGTTTGATTATTCCTTATTCACAAGACAGGATCCTAAGACTCACTCATTTACTGTTGCTCTCGTCTATGTGGATGATGTGTTGTTGTCTGGTACAAGTGAAGATCATATTGCACATATCAAGCAAGGCTTAGATTCCATGTTCTCCATCAAGGATCTTGGCCATATGAGATATTTCCTTGGATTAGAAGTGGCCAGGAATGAATCAGGGATACTAATTAATCAACGAAAGTACATTCTGGATATTCTGAAGGACATGAAGATGGAAGACTGCAAAGTTGCTAAGTTTCCTTTGCCAAGAGGATTAAAATTATCTACTGATGATGGTCAAGTCTTGGATAATCCTGAAGTGTACAGAAGATTAGTAGGAAGGCTTTTGTATCTGAACTCTTCAAGACTCGACTGTCATATTCGTGACAAAGACCTCGGTCAATTTATAAGTGAACCCGGGATGCCTCACTTACAAGCGACTTTGCATGTCCTTCGATATCTTAGAGGGACTATTAATACAGATCGTTTTTTGAGTGCCAAGTCCGACCTTACATCGATGCCCTACGGTGATGCAGACTGGGGTCAGTGTGCTTTCACCAGTAGGTCACTTAGTGGATATTGCATATTCTTGGGTAATTCTCTGATATCATGGAAGACCAAGAAACAGAGAACTGTTAGTAAGAGTTCTGCTGAATCCGAGTACAGGAGCCTATCATATACTTCTTCAGAAATTGTTTGGCTTGATAACATTCTACAAGACATGAAGATTCAGGTGCCCAAGCCTATTTCCTTAATGTGTGATAGCAAGGCGGCAGAACATTTGACTCACAATCCTATTTTTCATGAGAGAACAAAGCATCTGTCAATAGACTGCCACTATGTCAGGGAGAAACAATTGGCAGGTTTTCTGTTAACTAAACATGTGAGGACGGGATTACAGCTTGCAGATCTTATGACAAAGGCATTGGGATCTGATCAGCATACCTTCCTTTCATCCAAGCTTGGTCTAGTATCTTCCCCAGCTCAAGCTTGAGGGGGGAATATTAGACTATGTAACTAATATAGATAAGTTAGTTATGCAAATCAAGAATTAGTTACATGATTAGTTAAGCTGACTCATATTTAGTTAAAGCTAACTTGAGTTGGTTAGAAGGTTGTTAGAAGCCACTGCTATATATAGCTGATCATGTACATATCATTATTCACCTTTTCAGAATAATAAAATCATAATTCTTACATTCTCATTCTCTCTAATCATGTTATTACAAACATCAGTTTAATAATATCCTATCTCTTTGAATATCGTTTGTCATTGTAGTTACTACTCTCTCTATTTTTTTATATATGACTTTCCAGTGGCGTCGCCAAAGGGGGTGCAGTGGGTGCGACTGCATCCCCTTTGGTTTCAGAAATAAATAATATTAAGTGCAGTTATGTATCAAGGAAATGTGAAGGGTCTAGTGGCAAGTCCCTTGTATTTTGATTGAGTGATTCTGGGTTCAATTCTCCTTGTGGAACATTTTTTTGCTTTTGCAATTACTGGCGTCATTAATAGTTTAATACCATGTCGTATTTAAATGCTTTTGTGTTTTTGCTTTTGCAATTACTGGCGTCATTAATATTTTTGCTTTTGCAATTACTGACGTCATTAATAGTTTAATACCATGCCGTATTTAAATGCTTTTGTGTTTTTGCTTTTGCAATTACTGGCGTCATTAATACCATGCCATATTTAAATGCTTTTGTTGTCTCAAATTTTCGTCAATAACTACTATACCATATTAAATGAATTAGTTACGTTGAAAAATTCATATAAAATACTTCGTTTTTTACTAAGCATATTTATTAGTTGAATCCTTTGAATTGAGTTGTTTTAGAATTATATATGTACTTCCAAAGTTTATGTTCTACTTCGTTTATTTCATTTTATAAGTCGTTTTAGTATACATATTATAAAACAAAAAGAGGGTATATATTACTATAATATGAATAAATTTAATCTCGTCAACTTAATAACTTTATATGAAGTATTTAAAATAAATATATAGGAATTTAAGTTCCGGTTAACTTTGTTTTGGATCGAACACAATATTGCTCAAAAGGATGAGATATATATAAATTTTACGCCTAAATTGAGCACCGTTGTCGGAGAGTTAAATTTCATCTACACATGACATCTTTTGGTTATTAACTTTCCGCACCCCCATGATCTAAATCCTAGATACGCCAACTGTGACTTTCTCACATTTCGAGACACACACTTCTCTCTTCAATATCTCTCAAATTATATGCTTAAATATAGTAATATGTATACTCATATGAAAGAGTTTTTCATAAGGAATTTAATGGTATAATTTTTATAATTTTTTACCAAATATATTTTTGTAAATATTAAAGTCAAAGGCTCGTCTCGAAAAAACAAAACGTCATATATTAAAAAAGGGAAATGCTAAATCCCGCACACAATTTTGCTAAATCCCGCACATTTTTTCACCTTAGTCCAAATTTACCCCTCTCATTTCTCACCCCACCCCAGGGAGAGACAAATCAAAAATAAAATCAAAAAATCAAAAATCCCCAAAAGGTGTCCCCGTGAACTACCAGATGCCCCCCGAAAACTGACCGACGACGGAGAGAGGAAAGGGACTTCAGCAACGGAAGGTCGACGGCGACGGGGATTGATGGTCACGGATTAGAAAATGCAAGTTACTGGTGCAAACATGGTTATCTCCCTTCCGTCGATGTGCAAACATGAGGCATCATGATGTTTATAAACATGGGGCATCTCTCTTATTAGACATCAAACATACATAAACATAGGTCATTTAATTCGTTTTTGTGAATCTGCTCATTGATAATTTGATCAATTGATGAAGAAAAGATCATTTTTTAATTTGTGAAAACCCTAATTGTTAAAATCCATTCTTTTAAAAAAAAAACATTCACTCAATCTATTAGAAGCGGTATGTTAATAAAATTGTTGATAAAACAACGAAATTATTAGTGATAGGTGCGAATTAAGATCCATAATCATCAACTATTAACGGATTGATTAAGTTTTGGGAGAGAAGGAAGGGAGAGAACTTTTTGTAATTTGTTTTTAAGATGAAGGGTAGGATTGGAATAATGGAGACAAAGTGTGCGGGATTTAGTAAAAGTATGTGCGGGATTTAGCAAGTACGTTAAAAAATGGAGGGAGTATGTATCACCGTTAAAATGCTACATTGATATCAGTTAATAAATCTTAGAACATATACTCTAAACTTGTTGCTAAAGGCCTAGATGAATCTACACTTTACAATTCTATAATCTACACCTTCTATAATCTAAAATTTCTACTTTGATGCCTTGAAATTTGCGTTAATTCCACTTTAGTGCCTTTAAATTTAGATAATTTCACTTTGGTGACCTAGGTTTGGATTATTTTCATTTTGGTGACTTGAGTTTTGAATGAAATTCCAAAAACATATAATTGTCAATTTTAATATTAATTAATTACATTTTCAACATAATAAAGTACAAAATAAAATATTAAATAACATATATAAATAGAATAATTCCATAAATTTGCAAAAAAAAATAGGGTTATTTCATAACAATAATCCATTGGTGGTCTGCAATAATCACTCTATCCTATTAATAATCCCAATTAAATCCAACCTAAGCACCATACCTTTTATTAATGAACCAGTTGATATTTTTTTGAAGTTTATGTTGGAATATTTGATAGTTTTTGGACAACCTAGCTGGTATATGTGAAGTTTATGTGTAATATTTTCAAGTGATGAATCAAGAACTTGGTTTATTTGATACACATAAACTTCAAAAAATATCAGTTGGTTCGTTATTAGAAGGTATGGTGTTTAGGTTGGATTTAATTGAGATTATTGATAGGATGGAGTGATTATTGCAGACTATCAATATGATGGATTATTGTTATGAAATAACCTAAAAAAATAATGTTTTATTAGATACTCCGTATAAGTTAAATGATGTCAAAGATGAGATTATTCTCAGTTAAACATTAGGATAGATTAATATGAGAAGAGGGGACATAGGATGGATTATTGTTGTGAAATAACCCTTTGTTTTTTTTGGTATAAAATACTACTTCGTAATAATGTATGCATAGGTCACCAAAATGAAAAGTAATCCAAAACCCAGGGCAACAAAATGGAATAATACAAACCTCATGAGTTGGGGCACAATGGAATTAGGTCAAACCTCAGGGCACCAAATTGGAAATAGGAATAATTCAACTAAATATTACGAAGTTACAAGGTCACCTAAGACCACTCCCAAGTAAAGTTATGACCTTGTTGGGTCACACTAATCAACAATTAAGAAGAAAATTAACATGGCCTATTTGAAAAAAAGAGGTCAGCTGATGACCTGTGTTGGAGTAAATTGACCAAATTCATGACGGAGAGATGTAATTGGTTGAGATTATTAACAATTAATAAAAAAATATATGAAAAAGTGATAGAATGTCAAGAGATATAATTGGTTGAGAATTGAAAATGATTGGTTTAACGAGTTTGGTCGTGACCTTCTTGATGAGAGGGTGTAAATTGACCTAGGTAAATAAGGTAGGAATGAGATTAAGAGTAAAAATGAGTGGTGACCAAATTAGCTTACCTCTTGCCTGGGATGGTCCAATGGGTCATTCACCATGATATGATCAAGTTCCTAAAATATTTATGAGAAGTTTTAACTCCTTAATATGTTTAACGTCACACTCACATATTTCTGGGTCGCTGTAATTCTTAAAGTAACAACAAAGGGTAAATATGTCTCTCCCATTCAAAGTTTTCATTATAAAAGTAACAACATAGGGCAATTTACCTTATTTGGTTTATTTGTTCCTGTAATTAGCCCATACTTTTGTATATATATATTAGCTAGAAGAACATGTAAAGCATACAATTTGGCAATATACAATAATCATTCAAATGCTATCTCAGTCTACGTTTCAATATGGTATCAGTGACCTAATTTTCTAAACACATCTGCCGTCTCTTTTTTTTTCTCTGTTTTGTTCTTGTCTCTTTTCCTTATCACAAATCTCTACAAAAATGACTAATTCTGCCATTGTTGATACTTCAAAATCGTCGTCTATCTCGTATATTCACGTTGAAAATACGGGTCATAGCATCACTCCCGTTGTTTTCAATGGGAACAACTACGACGAATGGTCTCGATCCTTCCAACTCGCTCTTATGGCTAAGGGCAAACTCGGATATATTGACGGTACCATCATCAAACCTTCCGCCACTGCTGCGAATCTCGACACATGGCAGTCGACCAATGCTTTGGTCACCATGTGGATCTTCAATACAATCGACCCTTCTCTGCGCAATCAAATTACTCTTCGTCCGGAGGCAAAACAGGTGTGGCTAGACATTAAAAATCGTTTTAATCAAATTAACGAGGCTAGAATTTATCAATTGCAGGCGGATCTTTTGGCATGTCGACAAGGTCCCACTGAGACTATGGTTGCGTACTACGGTCGGATGACAGCCATCTGGAATGCCCTCTCTGAACTCGATGCTCTCCCGTCATGCTCTTGTGCTTCTTGTGCGTGTGACTGGATGACTATTATTAATGCTAGACGTGAAAAGCGACGAGTCCGTGATTTTCTCATGGGACTTGATGAACGATTTTCTAATACCCGCTCACAAATACTTGGTATTTCTCCTCTCCCATCTTTAGATCTCATTTATAATCGGTTGTTGCAAGATGACGGAATGCGCACCTTATCGTCTACAAATAAGGACGCTACACCCACTGCCATGGCTTTTGCTACCCGTCTTCACCACGGGTCTCGACAGTCAGGTGGGGGGCGCAGCGAACCAAAATCAGACCGTCGTAATTCCTCTGAACCCTCTAAATATTTTTGCATTGCTTGTCAAAAACCGGGTCACAGTCTTAAGTTTTGTTTTCAAGTGACGGGGAATTTCCCCGACTGGTGGGGTGACCGTCCCCGCCATCGTATTTATATAGATCCGAATGCTACCGATATGAGTAGTGCTGTGTTTGTACCGGATCCACGAGGTAAGTCACAAGCATCATCCTCCAAACCCGCTGGTTCTGGTTCAACTCCCAAGGCTCACATGGCTTCTGTACATGCGGCATCTACTACCAATGCAGCGTCTTCGTCTCGTCCTCCGCTCGCCCAGTTTGATAAGCTTGACCTCAATTCTTTAACTCCATCTCAGTTGGAGGAATTGGGTAGGTTATTGCAGGCTCGCACATCCGACACAACTGAGCGGCTCAATGGTAATCTTTCTTCTCCGTCTTGGATTGTTGATACGGGAGCATCCCACCACATGTCGGGATGTCTCTCACATTTTTCTAATCTTAAAATAATTCCTCCTATTTCAGTTGGTTTACCCGATGGTAATCTTACCATTGCCACTAAAAGTGGTGACATACAATTATCTTCTCGTCTTATTTTACGTGATGTCTTATACGCTGCTAATTTAATTTGCGATTTAATTTCTGTCTCGAGTCTTTTACAAGATACCACTCTCACCATTCAATTTTCGCATAATTTATGTCTTATTCAGGACCGTATCTCGAAGACGGTGATTGGAGCATGTGAGCAACACGAGGGGCTCTATTATTTACAAGGGGTTCGAAATGACGTAGCCCACGTTTGTATGACCAGTTCCGTTGGTTCAATAGAATTATGGCACCGAAGGTTGGGGCACCCCTCTTCCCATATTTCCCGTTTTTTACCTTTTATCGATAATAAATCCCGAACTCATGATATTTTTCATAGCAAAACTTGTGACATTTGTTTACGCGCGAAGCAAACTCGCGAACAATTTCAATTAAGCAATAGTCGAGCTATTACTCCATTTGATCTTATACACTGTGATTTGTGGGGACCTTATTCAAAAAATGCGTCATGCGGGTCAACTTATTTTTTAACTATTGTGGACGACTTTTCTCGTTCTACGTGGGTCTACCTTTTACGTCATAAAAACGATACAAAACAAACTTTATTAAATTTCTTCGCTATGATAGAGCGTCAATTTGACAAGAAAATCAAAGTTTTCTGGACCGATAATGGTACCGAATTTCGCCCTCTTATCAATTTTTTCAAAGAAAATGGAATTATTTTTCAAACTTCTAACGTTGACACTCCACAACAAAACGAGCGGGTCGAACGCAAACACCGACATATTTTAAACGTAGCTCGTGCTCTCCTTTTTCAAGCAAGCTTACCTCTCTATTTTTGGGGCGAATGTGTCTTAAGTGCCGTTTACTTAATAAACCGCACCCCGACACCGCTACTAAATGGCAAAACACCGTATGAAACTCTCTTTTCAAAACCACCACCATTTGAAAATCTTCGTATTTTTGGTTGTCTCGCTTACGCCCGTAATTTAAATCGTTCTCATGACAAATTCGCGTCCCGAAGTCGTAAATGTGTTTTTATTGGCTACCCTTTTGGAAAAAAAGGGTGGCGCCTTTTTGACTTAGACACCGGGTCATACTTCGAGTCTCGTGATGTTGTATTTGTTGAAACAGAATTCCCATACCAAAAACTTAATATCCACGAGCTTACCCATGATCCAAACTCTTTTATACTTGATTCTCTGTCTCCTATCACGGGTACACTGCTCGCCTCTTCCTCCACGACGGACACACCCACCACTTCTTCATCCACTGTTTCCTCTACAACGTCGACACCAATTACTACCACCACGACATCCACTCCCACGGTCTCCCCACAACCCGACCAACCTTCCCAAAACACCCCTATTCCTCAAAACGACCCAACTCAACTGGGTCGAGGACATCGCCAGAAGAAGCCCAATTCTAATCTCAATGACTATGTCCTATCGAAACCTCGCCCCTCGTTAAACGTTCTCACTGCCTCGTCATCGTCTTCAGGTACCGCCTTCCCTATTTCTCATTTTATTACTTATGATAAATTTTCTCCTCAACATCAAATTTTCTTGACGGCCGTGACTAAACATCACGAGCCTAGCTTTTATAAAGATGCAGTACAGAATCCCGAATGGCGAAAGGCTATGCAACTTGAGATTGAAGCACTTGAAAAAAATCAAACGTGGACTCTCGAACATCTCCCTGCCAACAAGAAAGCAATTGGATCCAAATGGGTCTACAAAATTAAGTACAAGGCGGATGGCTCTATTGAACGCTATAAAGCTTGCTTGGTCGTTATGGGAAATAGACAAATCGAAGGCGTGGATTACAATGAAACATTCGCCCCCACCGTCAAGCTCGTCACAATTCGCACACTACTACAAATTTAGGCAACTACAACGCCCCTTTAACAACGATTATTCACGAAAATCACAATAGACGTTGTAGAATGTATGGCGCGAATTTTACTAAAATCAATTACAACGGGTATGGTTATAAAAACCGTTGTTATTAGTTTTAACAACGGGTCACACATGCACAACCGTTGTTAATAAGTTGGCGCAAAATTGGCGCAAAGTTAGTGAAAAGTAATCACAACGGTTATTTTTTAAACCCGTTGTTAAAACTTATTTAACAACGGGTGTTTTTTACAACCGTTGTTAAAACATATTTCACAACGGTTGTTGTTTAATAACCGTTGTCAATACCTTCCATACTATAAACCACACAAAGAAGTCTGCTGTGACCACAAAACACAACCCTTAATACACAAACACAAACACAAAAACAGCAGACAAACAAACACAAAACACATACACACTCTCTTTCTCTCTTTCTCTATTTCTCTCTTTCTCATCGTCGCTTTATCTTCTCGCCGTCACTGTGATTTCATCGTCTATTACGTTCGTATTTATCGGGTAAATCTCGCCGTCACGTCTCGTTAGTTTCATCGTCATTATTTTCTTTTTCTATTTATTTCTTTTGCATGTATGTGTTTTTATCGACCATTATGTTATTTGTTTAAGTATTGTTCGCATAATTAGTTACTAAAACAATGAAGAAGCAAGATGAAGAAGTAAGATAAACATAATTAATATATATATATATATATATATATATATATATATATATATATATATATATATATTTATAAATACATAAATTAAAAAAAAAAAATTACATATGTAAAAATGCAATTCTTATTGTTCCGGGTGTAATTCCAGTGCAAGTATCGTTACCACCCGTGGCTTGTAGAATAATGTCTTGAGTTGAACCCTTCTTGCCTCTATCGTTCCTCTGGCTCTCTCAACAACGAACGAACGGCGAGGGCTTGGCTTTGTGCCAAGCGTACTCACTCGACGCTCAAGTCAGTAAACTTAAAGGATTAAGTTGTATTACTTGGCTAGGTATGTATTGTAGAGAGATAAAGAGGATATTACCAGATGAATAGTGTATTTAGGTTTGTTGGGGTTGGTGTCCTTAACAGTTAGTGCAAGGACTTATAAACCTCTAAAAGGATCAAAGGGCATACTTTGGTATTATTATCAGTTGATCCACGTTTATCAATAACGGTTGGCTTGCTAGATAAGTTTGACGTTATTGTCATACAGATGGCGGTGATCAACTGGTCCCTAAAAGTCACACCTATAGGATACGTTCGAGAGATGTGACGGTATGAAAATACTGTCATGTAGATGCCAAAATTGACTAACCAGTTAGTCCGAGTTATTTGACTAGTAATTAGTCAAAAATGTGATGTTGAGATATTATATTTAATACGGATTAAATATCATGAGCTAAGGCGAATTAACCAGTTAATTCGTAAAATTAAATATAAGCGTTTTATATTTAATTAATGTATATTGAATAAATTATACAATACTGTTTTGTCGGACACGTATTAATAATTCAGCTAACCCGTATTATTAGCTGATGCCTTAATTTCCGATAACCGATAACAGTTTATAATAAACCGCGTCATATACACTTAGAAATTTACGAGTCGGATCAGTCGGATCACGAGTTAAATGAGGAGAAAGTGGAAAGCCCACTTCCCCCTCTAGTGACCCGCGGACCGAGGTCATCAAAAGGAGAGGTTTCTTCTCCTTTTGAAACCCTAATTCATTTGCAAAAATAAACTAGGGTTTGGAAGAGCATTCTCCTCTGAAAAACCGAGATCTCTCATCTCGAAAAACCTCACATCAGTTCTCCCAATATTGCAAGGCAATCGGAGAACACATTCTAGCCAAGGGCATATCTCGGACAAGGTCTTGGGTGCAACAATTAGGAGGGAATCTCGTTTGATTTCTGTTCTTTACGCCGTGCATCAAAGGACCCGAGGTTGATTTCTATACATTAATCATTTCATCATGTTTTTCGTTTTATGACTATAAATTGCATGTTTAAATTTACGTTATAGTCCTGCAATTTAAGGGTAGTATACGGATATTAACCCACAAGTGGTATCAGAGCGAAGGCCACGTAAATTTTTCCATGTGTTTTTCATAAAACTGATTTTGAAACGATTGTTTTGTCTCGAAAACCGTGCCATGCTTACACGGCTGATTTTTCCTGAAACCGTGACATGTTTTTTCACGGTTGTTTTGTGAGATTTTCGATTTGTTCTTTTACATATTGTTGTTTTATACAGAAATTATAACAATATGTCATGTTTTGTAAATTGTCAAATTTGTTTTGATGCGTTTTTGATCAAAATTGCATTTGATTTTGTCTCGACAAAGTGTTTCACGAGGGTTTTAAGTTTTCCAGAAATTTTTGTTCTCGATCGAACACGTTTTTCCATCGATCGAGTGTTTTTCTGTCATATTTTGACTCGATCGAGTCCTTGCTGTACTCGATCGACCATTTTTTAAATCCTGACTACTCGATCGAGACCCCCTCGTACTCGATCGAACAGTCTTGCTGATATAGGTCCTCGATCGACCTCATGTTTAGTCGATCGAGCACCCCCTGATTGGCAAACCCCTCGATCGAATGGCAACCTCATTCGATCGAGCCCTTTTGTCCCTCGATCGAGCACTTATGTCCCTGGATCGAAGGATTTCCGTTTTAACAGCTTTGAAAATTTGTTTCTTTTGATTTAAATTTTCTTTTGGCTTCAATATGTACTTTATACGGATATAGTACACTCGCTATGATTGTGAAACGGTTCACACACGTACCATTAAGTTATTTTAAAGTGTATTTAAAGTAACGGATTGTAATGGATTAAAATTAAATGATAGAAGCGGTTTTATCACATGAATTTTAATCATTAAAAGGTGGTTTGGATAAATTTAACATAATTACGGAATTATGTCACGAATGAATTTGTTTTTTTTTAGTTGATGCATTTTTATTTATCGTTAATTATGAATGCCGTGAATGCCTTTTATTTACGTATTTAATTTTACAATCAGTTGTAACTTAGTGTGGCCTTAGTAGAACGTGTTACCGTAATGATGGAACACGGTCTTGGTTGTATTTTGAGATCTTGTATCTCCGTTTTGGATTTTTCACTTGTAATTACAGTTTTAATTAGAATGTAAATAGGTTTATATTTTGTAATTTTAAATTGTAATTTTTGAGAAGACCAAAGATGGAGACCGGATGCTCACTCCCGCTGCTTGGATCAAGATGGAACATCAAGACAAGCTTTTCGGGTCCAACGGTGGATTCCAAAGTTGTATTATGTTCTTTTACTAGGATAGGCCACACTAGGACCTTTTTTTATTTACGTATTGCATTCCTTTATTTTTTATCGTTACGATAATATGCATCATTTTCCGCCTAAAAACCAAACCACCTAATTATTGCATGAAAACTGACACATATAGAGGTCACGAGTTAGTTTTCATTGACATTCTCATGTCACACGTTTTAAAGCCATCATCTAAATTAATTCGTTCACGACAGACGCTAGTTATTCGTTCACTTAAAATGAATTAAAACTTAGTTGATGGGATCTTCCTCGTATAAACTAAAATTGAGAACGGTCTTTATAGGTCAAACTCCAATGAGTCCCTTCTTCGTCGGTAGGCATACTATGACCCCTTCTACGTCGGGTAAGTTGGAACTGATTGACCTATTTTATCTCAACACTGTGGTCACTCGTACGATCCTGTGATCATGGTGGACTATAGATAGGATTTACAGAAATCTATCGACCAAGAGTTCTTCCGGAAGAACTAGCTAAACAGTTGGCTTATCAATTTACAGAAATTGAGTCTTGGGATCACTTGTATCATTCTTGAGGGAGATCAATTATGCAAGTGCGAGAGTCTACATGTTAAAATGATTTTAAAATAGACTTAAATCACCTCGATGAGTTGCTTATTTCGTTT